>NC_138154.1:22297478-22354978 GCF_964199315.1 Orbicella franksi
ATAAATTATCAAAAGCAAAAAAGTAAAGGAATACCTGTCCATTAATTGGGACATGGAAAAATAGGTTACGGGTTGCATGGGAGCAGAACAGAGGATGGGCAAAGTTGAGATACAATAACTGAATTCTGAAATTCTGCAAAGATGTACTTCCAAAGTTACATGTAGACTGAAACAGAGCCAGTTGGGGAATGATGGAGCAAAGTGGAGGGGTCGTGGGAAGGGTGACGGAGGTGCATGGACTTCCTTGGATAACTTGGGACAATATTAATTTTCTTGCTAGTAGCCTTTTTTTGCAGAGTGTTTAGTCTTTTTGGGGGAGCAATATGCTTTGTACATTTAAAGATCTGTTGACAGTCAAATCAAATCAAATCAGCACTTTGTTAGGCACATAATTTTTTAAATATGTGCAGGAGGTGAGCTAAGTGAAAAAGTCGTTTTTCGAATAATTAGTTTATTCTGTCTCTTCTCAGCTTCAGGGGAACCCGTCAAAGGTACGTTGGTTGTAAACTGTCACTCAGTTGGTGAATTACAGTTTAGGACACTACACATAAACTGCAGACTATAATCATGAAGACAAGTTCTCTGAACAGTACATTGTAGTTTCTCTTAGATGTGTAGTTTGCCATTATTAGGGAGTTTGATAAAGCCACGACAGTAGCTTCACTAAACGAATGGTTTAATGAGAATTACAGTGGCTGTGTGTGTCCAGTATAATTCTTGGCACATTTCTTTGCTGTCCTCTGCAAAATGCCAAAGTGAAATGACCAAATTCTGTGTTGTGTGGAGAATGCAAACCATGATGGATAATTTTTAAAATATTGAAATTTTAAATTTTAGGCTGTGTCCTATATTCAGTTTTGACAAAGAGAAACAAACTAAATGACTTTCGTTGTTGTGAGATTTGTAGGTAACATATAGTTCATTTTTTAATCAACTTTGTTCTCGGTATCGCTGTTGTAGTTACTTGAACCTCCCTGATATACCTGCTTTGGGGCAATTAGTTGATTGATCACAACATTTCATAAATGTATGAAACTTGATTTCTGTCTAGAGATTTAGCCTCTTGGTTGTTTTGTTATCAATTTCAGAAAAACCTGGCCACTGTCCATGGCGAAGGGATACTGTTAGACTTTGTCTTCTAAGAGGAGACACATGTACATCAGATCAAGAGTGCCCGGGTGTCAATAAGTGTTGTCATGACGGCTGCAGCCGGTCCTGTTCCAGACCAATCAGTGAGGACAAACCAGGCACTTGCCCTAACATGTCCCAAAATAGACCTTTCTGTGACAAGAAAGGAGATATGTGTGAAAAGGACACTGACTGTCCTGGAAGTCGAAAGTGTTGCCACAATGGCTGCCAGAGGGATTGTGCTGTTCCCGACACCATGCGAAAGCTGAAACCTGGGGTTTGCCCTGAGTTGGATGCTATTAATCCAAAGCTATGTAAAAGCACAAAAAATGAATGTAAACTTGATGGTGATTGCTATGGTCATCTGAAATGCTGCTTTAATGGGTGTTTTAATGAGTGTTCCCGCACACCAACTCTCCATCCAAAACGAGGAGAGTGTCCAGTTGCTGACTATATCCCACCAGAGAATTGTTCAGATACCACTGATAAGTGCAATGATGATTCACAATGCCCGGGGAGAGACAAGTGTTGTGCAACAGGGTGTCTTCAAGAGTGTATCACTCCTCCAGCTAAAAAGAAGCCCGGCAAATGTCCTTTGAATGATTATATTCTACCTGAGCTGTGTGAGGTAACAGAAGACAAGTGCCAGGAAGACGAGGATTGCAAAGGAAGAGACAAGTGCTGTGGAACAGGCTGCAATCTGGAATGTATCACTCCTCCCATTATAGAAAAACTCGGAGTGTGTCCTATTGTAGATTATATTGACCCTGAATCATGTGAAGTGACAACTGATGAGTGCAGTGAAGATGAGGATTGTAAAGGAAAAGATAAATGTTGTGCTACAGGCTGCATAAAGGAGTGTGTAACACCCCCACTCCCTACTTCTACTACGCCTGAGCCTAAAATGGAATGTCCAGAACCATGGAAGGGGCTTAATGGAATCTGTGACCGCCGTGGTGACATGTGTGCTGATGACAAAGATTGTAATGGGTCCTCTTTGTGCTGTTTTAATGGATGCCAGAAAGACTGCATTGATCCTGTACCAACAGATAAACCAGGTGAATGTCCAAACCCATGGAAAGGACAAGATGGTATTTGTGACCGTCGAGGGGACATGTGCACGGTAGATATTGACTGCGATGCATCTGCAAAGTGCTGCTTTAATGGGTGTCAGCGTGATTGCGTAAAGCCTGGCAAGAAGTCTGAAGAAAAGCCAGGACATTGCCCCAATCCATGGAAAGAACAGCCATGTGACAGAAGAGGAAATATGTGTGAGGAAGATAGTGATTGTGATTCTGGAAGCAAGTGCTGCCACAGTGGCTGTCAAAAGGATTGTGTTAAACCAGGTAAGACTTGGGCTCAGTTAGATTGTATTTGTAAATATTATTGTGCAATCAATTGTGTTTTATCAGGGAATGTATGTCAGTGGGAGAACCAATCAAAATTGTGTATTACCAATGGAACACAGATGGGTGTCGACTAATAGGACTTAAAGGTTATAAAGTGATCACTGCTTTTAGTGTGTCCCGGGACACATGGTGGCTTAACAAGATGGATCACTGGTCAGGGTCATTGTGTTGCATACTCCTACCATGTTTGTCTCTACCCTGGAGTATTAATTGGTATCAGCCTTTTTAAATTAGCCAGCTAGGCTATATTAGCCCCCAGTGGAAAAATGCTGGGGAGTAGCTTGTGATAAACTAGCATCCCATCCAGGGGGAATAGAAAGACTCCTTGGATAATCATTTCTTGTTTCATAAACTAGGCCATACATACATACATACATCACATCACATCACATCACATCACATCACATCACATCACATCACATCACATCACATCACATCACATCACATCACATCACATCACATCACATCACATCACATCACATCACATCACATCACAGCACAGCACAGCACAGCACAGCACAGCACACCACAGCACACCACAGCACACCACAGCACACCACAGCACACCACAGCACACCACAGCACACCACAGCACACCACAGCACAGCACAGCACAGCACACCACAGCACACCACAGCACAGCACAGCACACCACAGCACACCACAGCACAGCACAGCACACCACAGCACACCACAGCACAGCACACCACAGCACAGCACACCACAGCACAGCACACCACAGCACACCACAGCACACCACAGCACACCACAGCACACCACAGCACACCACAGCACACCACAGCACACCACAGCACACCACACCACAGCACACCACAGCACACCACACCACACCACAGCACACCACACCACACCACACCACACCACACCACACCACACCACACCACACCACACCACACCACATAATTAATTTGGAAGAGTTGTGAGATGGGGCCTACGATTTAGCGTCCTTATCCGAGAAGACTAGAAAGTCTAACCATTTGCAGATGTCATTACAAAGGCAGCACTTTCTCCTCAATTATTTAAAGACCCTGAGTGTTGGTCTGGCCGGGGTTTGAACCTGCGACCTCCCGCACGCTAGTCTGGTGCTCAACCACTGAGCTAACCGGTCAGCGGTTAGTCTGTTGGCAGTTGGTTAGTCTGTCGGCCAGTTAGTCTGTTGGCAACTTAAGGTTTTCTGCTTACAGTGTTTCTATGGGATGAAGCAGGTCCATCATCAATACTCTGACACTCGATAAAAGGTAAGGTCTGCGTACGAGCAAAGTGTCCCATCAGGCCAGTGCGTATCTTCAGTTTCTGCCATATGTGGCATGAATTGACTAGGAGTATTTCTACCCCCTGGATAGGATGCTAGCCCATCATAGGGTTTAACCCCCAGTATTAGATTTGCTGATGTCCATCTACATATACTCCTGGGTGGAGAGAGGCACTGTGAGAGTAGTGTCTTGCAAGAACACAACACAATGTCCCCGGCCAGGGCTCTTATCTGGACTGCTTGATGCAGAGATGAGCCTACTAACCACGAGGCCATCACACCTCCCATCGCTCCTCTGATATTGACATACCATTAATTTATTCTTTTAATTAGTGAATCTGACAAAATGCCAAGAGGAAACACAATCTGCTCTTGACAAGTTGGCCTTAGACCCACCTCTGCTTGGTGTGTTTGTTCCAAAGTGTAAACCAGATGGACAATATGAGGATCAACAGTGTCATGAGTTGTATTGCTGGTGTGTGGACAACAAGGGCCTGAAAATACCTGGTACAACTGTGCGAGGACCTGCAGTCTGTTTACCGCGAGGTAAGAAGCAACTCAGACAACTCTCCTTTTGTAGCAGTGTGAGATCTTTGCAGTGATCATCAGGTATCTACTGTCATGCCATCCTCCATGAAAGAATCCATTTCATGGTCAAATCTAACCCAGAGCCTAATGCCTGAGTCATTTCTGGTAGGACTGCATTATTCATGGTGGCTGGCGAACTGGAATGGCTAAATAGTAGTCTGGTCAACTAGTGAATCCAATTAGCTTACATGTAAATAGCACATGAGTTAGTCTATACATACATGTAGTACTCTGGCCCATAGCCTAAATATCATTTCTGTTATACCTCTTGAATGATACAGCTGTAATTGTTGTAGACTACAAACAGATATGGTACAGACATTAAATTCCAACTCTGAGTAGGCTCTGATTATGCTAACCAATTCAAACTATAAAGTCTAAGCTCTATTTTTTCAGTCTCTGGGCCAAGTATATGTTCTTGGTCCAACTCAGTTCAAGCTATCGCAGCAGTTTTTATAGAATTGAAGGCTTTCGTGCAAAAAGGGCGTGTATAGCATTTTGGGCCAATTTTTATTTTTTGCAGGATTGAGCTAATTTTTGGCTGACTGACTTGTTTTGACATGAAAAGCATCGTTGCATAATTGTTTTTGTTGATTTGTGCTTTGTTTTCGAGAAATGACGTATGCAAAAAACTCAGTTTTCCAAGGGTGTCTTTTGGAGATCTTTTGTTGAGTGAAAAACAAAAGAAACCTTTGTTTTGCTCCGAAAACTGAGTTTTATGGTATGTGTATTATGGCATGTGTCAAAATTAACTATCAGTAGACCACTTTCGATATATTAACATTCAGCATGGCAGCGAGGCCTAGAGGACACAAACGAAGGAAGTTGAATGACCATGTTTATTCATTTCTTTTGTTTTTGTCCTCTAGGCCTCAGTATCACGCTGAATTTTAATATAACGAAAGTGGCCTCTTGCACAGACATTAATTTCATTTGGAATCCAATAACACTAAATACAACATTTTGAACACTTGATAATATTACTGACAAGACAAATTGCTTTCAGTGCAGTACTTTTAATTTAAGTCCAACTAGTTTTCAGGACCGATTGATTGTTATTATTGTCATAAATTAGCAAAACCAGGCACATGTCCCAGACCCTGGAAAGGCTATGGAGGGATCTGTGATTTCCGTGGCGACATGTGTCTTCATGATTCAGATTGTGGTGGAGATGACCGGTGTTGCTTCAACGGATGTCAAAATGACTGTGTGCCTGCAGGTATTAAAAATTGAAATAATTGATTAATTAGGAAACTATTTTTTTCTTTTTCTTTAATTAGGAAACTGTTTAATAATTCCTAAAATAAAACTTAGCAAATTATATGAAAATGGTCTATTTAAAGAAAAACAATTATAATTTAGAACATGTAGAAAATAGCTGTTCAAGGTTGCTTTTTGGGAAAGTTGGAGTTTACCCTTTGCCATTTGTATGCAGGCACGACTTCTTTTAGTATCAATAGTAATTTTCAAGTCAGTTCATAAGTTATAATCTTTGCATACTGGCATGCATGTGCGGCAACTGATCACCTCGCCACCAGGAAGTCTCACCACCAACGAACTCGCCACCAAGTGAAGTCTCCTTGCCACCAAATTACTAATGATCTAATAACACTAAAATGAAATTCGTTCTACTTTGTTTAGTTGTATAACTCACACAGCTCGTGTAAGGTTGAAGTTGTTTGATCGTGTAGCCAAAGCCTTTAATGAAACACTTACGTAAACTTAACTGCAAACACAACAGCAATGCAACTGAGCAATAACAAGACAGTCAGCTCTCAAAGAAATATACATGTAGTTGAATTCTAGAAAGCTAAAATGGTTTCTCATTTGACAAAGGAACAGATATCGTATCGCGTCACCAACAACATGTGGTGGTGAGGTGTCTGGATACCGCATGTGCAAGTTAGGAAAAATCTTGGGTATGAATAATGCAATGTACATATACAGGGACGAACACAGGTTTGGTGGGATGCGGGATGAGAGTAAAAGTGGAAGCAGAATGTGGGATGCAAATTCTTTGGCAGTTGCAGGATTTTAAAATTGATGGTGGGATGCAGGTTGTAAGACAGACAATCACAGATTACAGATTCCCAGTGGGGTGGGATGGGGGGATTTAGCCAGAAATTAAGTGGCAGGATGCAGGATTGAAAAAGTCTAATGTTGGAGCCTCCTTGTAGGTTCCATAAAAGAGAACTACCTAGTATACTTGTCAATCAGCTTGCCTTAGTGACAGATGTCCACCAGCTGTTTGTTATCAGTTTATGTAGGTGTGTGTGCTTTCATAGTACCATGATGGGTGTTCGTAACTTATGAACTAATGTGACTTGAAAACTACCATTAATACCAACAAATTTCTGTATGCATTTACTACAATTGTGACTTACATTTTCAATGAATTTGCTGTTTTTCAGTTGGTATCAAGCTTTGTGCAAAACACAAGAAGGCCGAGATTGCCAGAAACCAAGGGGGTCCACCTATAGTGGGTGCATTTTTGCCCTCTTGTAAATTGAACGGCGACTATGAAGAGGTCCAGTGTCATGGTTCAACTGGCTATTGTTGGTGTGTTGATAAACTTGGCAATGAATTGCAGGGGACACGTACCAGAGGGGAACCAAACTGTACTCTGTCAGGTATGATATTTGTCAACAGCAGTGGCTGGGAATGTCCAGGAAAAGGCATATTACTACATGTCAAGATGTAAAGATATGAATGGTTGCTGTGCAGTAATGTACACAACTTAAGCAGTTGTGAAACTAATGCCTGAAAAAAATTCATGTACATCATCTTTCTCTACATTCCAAAGTAATTAAGTTATATTTTATGTGATTTTTCTGTTTCATTCTTCACCATCTACTGTATAATAATTATTATGAACTCGCAACATGACCAGCTCCCAGTTAGCTTGATAGCTCAGTTGTTAGCTAGAGCACTGCAACAGTATTGCAGAGATCATGGGTTCGAATCCTGTTCAAGTCTTAATTTTTTTTGAGTTTTATCTACACAACTGCTTTTAAAGTTGTGTACATAACTTAGATAATCAGTCATGTATTTGCAACTGAGACTGTTAAATGCTCACATTGAAGCTGCTGTTTGTTAGAACTGCCAAGGGTGGACACAATGACTTGTAGCTTCACAATCAAGGGGCAGATACTCCTTAATCATTTGCATACATCATCATTCTACTAGCTTAGAGGATTTCCCTTATTGTTCAATTATTCCTTAACTCTTGACGTGGGACATACATTGGCATGGGGATTCTGGATAGAGCATTCAGGATTTGAGTGAAGGGTGCTGTGTAAATGATCTGTTCCTCGGTAGGACACTTAACAGTGTACTCTAAAGTTGTTTAGCCTGGTTTAGAATCCTGACAAAAAGCTAGACATGGGAAGAGAGGAAGGAAAGGAGGATGTTAAAGCTGTAATGATCTTTTACCCCTCCAGATGTAGTCACAGCATATTGAGTCACCTCATGTTATGGAACCTGGGATAAGCTGCTGTGATTTGGCCCAAATTTGGAGTTTTTTATAAAGAGTAGACTACACAGATCAAGATTGATATATCACTTTACTTTTACTTTTTATCTTTAGGGAATGGAGCAGGGGCTGGGAAGGAGGGTATCTGCCCCAAACCCTGGAAAGGACTTACTGGTTTCTGTGACAAAATGGGTGATCAATGTGGAATGGACTTTCACTGTTCAAATGAAAATGAGAAATGCTGCTTCAGCGGCTGCCAACGAATGTGTGTGAATACCACAGAGGCTCACCAGAAAGCTGAAACAAAGCCCGGACAGTGCCCGAAACCATGGCTGGGTGAAGAAGGTCTGTGCAATCGCCGTGGGGATATGTGCCAGAGAGATGTTGATTGCAAGGGAAGTCAAATTTGTTGTTTCAATGGCTGCCAAAAGGACTGTGTCAACCCTGGTTAGTTTGCTCTCGACCATTGTTTTAGCACTTTTGGTGACTGATTATTAAACCTCTAAGACGAAATATTTTTTTAATTGCTGAACTGGATGTTTGACATGAAATAATGTTGTGAGTTTTAGCTATTAAACAATAATTTATATTGAAAAAGACATTTATAAGGCATTTTTATGACATACTCTGCAGCAAGCAGTAAATTTAATTAAAACCTACATAATGCTCAAAAATTTTGATATCTATTGAAATAATTTGTACCTGTTTCTTTCTGTTAGGGTTGTCTACTTGCCAGCAAAGATATGAGGAGTCATTTCTTTTCCCTGCCTTGGGTCGGTTTGTTCCAGCATGCAAGAAAGATGGTCAGTTCAAAGAGATGCAGTGTCATCCATCGACAGGTCACTGTTGGTGTGTTGACAGTTACGGTGTAGAGCAGCTTGGAACACGCACAAGAGGAAGACCTAACTGTACTGCCCCGGGTAAGTAAGCAACTAACTGTTTTTGGACAAGGATGTTTAAGAGAAAATTTTAGGTCTCCATGTTTCCAGACTCCAGATGTCAACATCTGGCTTAATTTGGTGCTGATTTGCCAGAGATCGAAAGCCATTGATAATTAATTACTGGATAGCAGAATGCAGTTCTGTACATGTGTGAAATAGTGAAATCAACTCGAACATAGGGGTAAGAACATCAGTTACTCTAAATCAATCACCTCTGGGCCTCTGGACTTGTAGAAATACAGGTAAGAGTTCAAATACTTTGTCCATGACAGATCCATGTCTTTCCACCGAGTGCCCGCACTATGGACAGTGTGTTCCCAGCCAGGACCGCAAGTCAGTGGAATGCAAATGTAACATAGCATGCTTCAAGATTTATGATCCAGTTTGTGGAACTGATGGGAAAACGTACGCAAATAAGTGCGTAATGAAATCAGAAGCTTGTGTGCAAAAGAAGGATGTTAAAGTGGATTATAAGGGTGAATGTGAAGAAGGTGAGTACCTTAAGTATTCACATTTTTAATATGATTAACTTCTCTTCAGGCCAGTCCCCACTGGAAAGAAGGAGCTCACATACCCACCTGGTTGAAGGGTTAATAGACTTCTTAAAACCATGAGATATATATGTAATCTATTCCTAGTGAGATTAGTCTAAGTTATGAATTTAACAAACAAACTTGCCATCTTGCAGTTGATCCTTGTGCAACAGTGAACTGTGGTTTCTATGGTAAATGTGATGTTATCAATGGCAGCGTCACATGTGTTTGTCCAGGATCAGGTAGCCGGCCAAGTTGTGGCAATGAAAAGGAACCCGTGTGTGGTTCTGATGGAGAGATTTATGACAGCATCTGCCTCTTAATGAATGCATCCTGCCAACAAGAGACGATGATCCTCCCAGCCTTGCCTGAGATGTGTGGTAAGAAAGTGTATTGAGCTTGTTGACTGAGTAGGAGGGTTGAATATGAAAATTTTTGATTCACTTAAAGTCCAAGATTATGCACCCTGGTCAGAGGCAAATCTTTTTTCACCTTTGCGGAACTCTGTGTGGTAAGAATTTAGGAGAATGTTTTGTGAATGATCTTGGTCATATTGTATATCAAATTGACAGACGTTGTTTCACGTCATTTCCAAGCATTGAGAAGAGAGCTGAAAATATGATGCACAGCATTCCATTTGCTGAAACAAAGCAAAAAGAAAAACAAAAATGAAAAACAAAAAGAGAAGAGAAGAGTCCCAATAGGAAGATAAGAAAATAGAGGAAAACAAAAGACTGACATTCTGTTGAATTATTATGTCATCTACTTTGGAGGAAAATATTCTTAAACAGGGCGAGATTTTCCTGAACACTGATTTCATAAATCCAGTCACCTGCATTTACATTTAATTTTGAGTTAATTTCTGTTATTATGTTTTAAGATGTGGAAGAAAACATCAACCCTTGCGCCAACATCACCTGTAGTCACCCATTACAGATCTGCACCATGCTAAGTAATGGCAAACCCGAATGCAGTTGTATTAATAAGAAATGCACCACAATCTATAAACCTGTGTGTGGAACAGATGGAGAGACTTACCATAATGATTGTATGATGGATGTACTATCATGCAAGGCAAACAAGATTGTCTCTGTGGACCATTATGGAAAGTGTGAAAAGGACCTTGCAAGCAGTAAGTATCAAGTTGACCTTTAAAGTCAATAAATGGTTCAGAGATGTTTTTTCATACATACTTTAATTTAAAGTTGTGTTTGCAGGGTGAGATGAAATTCAGAAACTCCGCTTGCCCTTTGGGCAAGCTGTAATTTGATCTTACCAGCCCAACTCTCTGAGGAGCTAGCCCGAAATTATTTTATTAATAAGGATAATTAAGTCAATTAATATGCAAAAATAATTAGCTCTTATTAACCGAGCAGGAGGTCTGTATGGGAGAATCTTGACCGAGGTCGTGAGTACAGACCGAACGCAGTGAGGTCTGTACACACAACTGAGGTCAAGATTCTCCCATACAGACCGACTTAGCTCGGTTAATAAGATGTTTATTTTATGGCAAAGAAGAAAACTTTAATTCGTTTAATGTAACTGGTTTGTACTAGCAGACATTTTGCTTGCGAGCAGCGATGAGCTTAACTTAAACCTGCCGAAATTTGCTTGTCCTCTCTACTTTTTTTTGTCATCAGGCTTTTTGGCACTTCCATAAATGATTGAGAAGAAAACAAAAGAAAATGGCGAACATTTTTGTATTTTAGTTTGCTACTTTTTCAACGCAAAATGAAATTGGTCTGGATGCCGGTCTAGATGGGAAAATCTAGACTGTGGTCAATATCGATTTCAGCCAATCAAATCATGAATTCGGTAGTTCCCAGTCCTTGTGAGACACAGCCATATAATAATGTTAATTAATAATACGAAGCTTAGATGAACTAATTCTCTTCGATTTCCCTTTTGAATTAAACCTTATACGATAAAACATTTAGAACACTTAAGGTGTGGTTCTAGAAAATGTCCATACACCTATGGAGGGTTCATTTCCAGTTTGAGTTTGAACTAAGAAATGACTTAGAAGCGCTTCACTCCCAAATGGCATAGCAGCTGACTTTTTCTTCATTCAAAGAAGTTTTCAGATGAGAATCTAAGAAAGTACTGAAAATTTAAGCTCTTTTAAAAAACCCAGTCAAAGTTTAATTTATGCATAGTCAAAACAAGATATTGAATTACTTTACACATGTAGTTATAGTGGGAAAGTAAAGCCGTTATGTAACATGTTGTTTAAAAAAGCTGTTTGCCAAATATCACTGAAATTTTTTTTCAGGAAAGGAATAGGTCAATAAGTGAAGTCATGCACTTTGTCGTATTTTGTAGTTTGTAAATGATAGTAAATTCATTTTATGCCTTGATGTTTTTAATTTGTCACCTGTTTCATGTAAGTGAAACACAATTTGTTCAGTCGTACTGTAAATAACCAAATGAAATCTTGGCTACCGCTCCAGCGCTCCTTGCCATTCACAGTTACATATGCTTCAAGACAAATGCCTACTTAAGCAAACTATTAACTACATGGATAATGATGAAAATATGTGATAACCTTGTTTTACAGAAAGTTTTTGTCTTGCACGGCCGCTGCACTGTCAGGACATGCGATCGAGAAAAAAATTGACTTCAGTCGCTTAAATTTTACATTTTACTCTATCTTAGAAAAAAAACCATTTCTATTGTTTCACTTTCTCTCACAAACTGTCTGTTAAACACAACGTGTGAAGTTTGCCACTAGGAAAAAAGAAAACAAAAAAAAAAAACAAGCAACAGTGTTTCACTCATGTCCACTTCATGCTTGCCTGTCAGACAACCTGTGATAAGACAGCACTAGCCTGATCGATCGTTTCACTAGTCCCAGACTATCAGACAGCCTTTTTGTCCTACCCTGGTTTGGTTAGAGTTGTAAACCTTGGTTTGTTTCACTTGGACCCAATTTCTTTTTCACTGGGGCTACAATATACATGTATTTGCTGGCAAATTTTAATTATCATGTAATTGTGCAATATCATTTACTTATTTTTGGTTTTTGATCTTCACTTTTTAACAAAAATCCCAGGAGCCCCGTGTGCCAAGGTCAACTGCAGTCACCCATTGGCCAGTTGTCAAGTCGTGAATGAGACTGCGACCTGTGTCTGTCCTGAGATTGTGACATTGGAGTACTTCCCTGTTTGTGGTTCTGATGGAGTGACATACCCTAATCCAGGTTCACTGGGTATTGCTAGTTGTAACAGTGGAGGAGCTATTGACAAAGTCAAGGATGGAAAGTGTAAGTGCGACCCTAAACCAGACTGCCAATTGCGTTTGTGATCTTAATTCTCCTTACAATACCAATGGATTGTGAGGAGAATCAAGAAGGCTATCACCCAACAATGTTGCTGTGATACATCACCAAAGTCTAACATTGAAATAAATATTGGGAAATAGGAAAGGAGATTTGTATATTTTTGTTGGGGCTGAATCTGTAGTGTACATAACCCCATCTGAATTTTTTAATTTCATGAAGATTCATTTATATATTATATATTTTCCACAAGCACCTTTTAGACATGTGCTTTTCTCATACCGAGACAAATCAGGAAGTTTTAAGATATTAAAGGGGTTGAAGTCTGGCCGTTCGCATACCTAGTTGTAAAAAAAAAAACCATCAAAGTGTATATGGAAGTTTCTGTTCATGCTGGTTTGGCCATTAATTGCCATGACTGATAGGGTTCCAGGTTCGCTTTTGAACATCTAAAAAGTAAAAAGTGCAGTAGATGCTGCTGTCATGCAGTTTCTTTGTGAGGGAACTTCTTGTTTAAGGCTTAAAAGGACGTCCACATTTCATGGAGACTTAAATGAAGGCAATGTGTTTTTGGTCATTTAAGGTTCTGAGTTGAAACATCCTTGTGAAATCAACCTTTGTAGCCACAAGCTTCACAGCTGTGAGGTTCAGAATGGCACAGCTGTTTGTGTCTGTAAGACAGGGTGCACACTGGAGTATGCACCTGTTTGTGCCTCTGACAACAAGACATACCCCAACAAGTGTGCTATGGAGGTGGCAGCATGCGAGAGCGATCAACATCTTAGAGTTGTGAGGCTTGGAAAGTGTGGTAAGTTGATTTATTACCCTGACCAAGTCATCTGAGAGGGCAAATAAGTAAAATCAACCAATCAAATTGATTTAATCATCATCAAGTCTCTGCCTGTCAGTAGGCCAGTGTATTGCCAGTGTAATGTTTTTGATCTATTGGACCTGGTGAAGTTACTCGTGACAGCTCTTTTTCCGTTGTAAGGTTACAGTTAAGGTTGTGTAATAAATCAGCCTTATTAATCAAGTATGCTTGGGAATTATGGCCCGCGTTTTTTTTTTCTGTCTAGTCTTAAAGTATGGCCTTATGCTTGGTTAGCCAGAGCCATGAATATGTCCATGAATATTAGTTATGAAAACAGACCTGCCAGTAATGAATGCACGTTATGTGTCCTACATGCAGATGGTCTTGTTCCCAGTAAACCCCATATCTGCCCTCGACCCTGGAAAGGACTGGATGGAATTTGTGATCGAAGGGGAGACATGTGCCAGAATAATGCTGACTGTGGAGAGGATGGAGAAAAGTGCTGCTTTAATGGCTGTCAGAAAGATTGTGTGAAATTTGGTAAGTTTCTAGATGCCTCTTGTTTTACTGTTCAAATACTGGTAAACTGCATTATAAATAAAATAAATAAAAAAAAATAAATGAATAATATGTTTGACGACTTGCCACTGGTTTAATTATTCAGATACTGTTAAACTGCATTGTAAGAAAATCAATTTAAAAAAATAACTAACTAACTAAATAATAAATAAATAAATAAATAAATAGATAAATAAATAAATAGATAGATATGTTTTGCAACTTGGAAATAGAAATGTTTTAACAACTAGGTTGTTACCGCGATTTCAGAATAAGAAAAATGAAACAGCAGGGGCTTTATTAATGTTTTCAGCAGGAGGGAAACTGGTTTTTACAGGCGGGCAAAATGTTTTGAACTGAACTTCTTTACAAGTAATACTTTCCCTAAATGGTCAGATCAGGCAGGTAAAATCATCTTCACAGCTGGTCAATTTGCCGTATGCCCAACCCTTACATGAAACCCCTGACAATGGTGTTAATCATGAACAGTTCTCTCAAGTTCTCAGAAGAGATTTCATGTGGAGCTTATCAGTAGTTTTCTGGCCAAGCTCTACTTTTTTTGTATTATCTGTTTTGTTTTTCAGGTGACTTACAGTGCCCAGAAAAGTGTCATCTTAATGCTCAGTGCATAGAACTTGTGGTAGGAGGCCGAAAATGTGTTTGCAATCCAGGATTTGAGGGGGATGGAATAGAATGTGCAGGTAAAATGCCGTTTCTATACATGTAGGTTTACTTTTTATCCCGGTCTAATGAAGGGCTCAGTAAATGAGGAGGGTCTTCAAGGACAGAAGATCAAGTTGCGTGTGATGGAAGTTGCACCGTTTTTTAGCCTGCGAGCAGGCTCACCTTTGAGTCACACATGCGAGCGGCGAAGAACAAAGCGATCCGGCGGGAAGGAGTCTGGTGAAGAGGCGCCAAGAAATGCTGCCTTCGCTTGTGATCTGACGTGAGCCTGTTCGCAGGCTACACCGTTTTGTAAAAACATCCCTATACAGCTGTAACAGTGATTTTAAAAACATGTTTGATTGTCGCAGTTATATACACAACTAAAGCAGTTGTGAGATTGTAGCGTGAAAAAAATTCAGGCTTGAACGGGATTTGAACCCATGACCTCTGCGATACCGGTGCGGTGCTCTACCAACTAAGCTATCAAGCCAACTGGAAGCTGGTGTTGTTGTGAGCTCGTAATTTACCCATAGATGGTGAAGAATACAAGTGAATATAGGAAAGATCATATATTTGAACTGTGGACTGAGAAAGATGATGATCATTGCAGTCATTAGTTCGCAAAGATCACATTTGGTTTTGAGGCTTTAATTTAACAGCTGCTATAGTTGTGCATATGACTCCATGGCCTCTTCCAGACGTTCAGTTAGTTGGGGCGCAGCGCTAAAAATGGCGCGCGAAAAAATAAAAAAAAAAGCGCGGCGAGAGGAAGTTCCTTCGCTTCCTCTTGCCGCGCCTCTCCTTATTTTTTCGCTTGTCATTTTTTGCGCTGCGCCCCAACTAACTGAACCCCTGGAAGAGACTATGCAGTCATATGCACAACTATAGCAGCTGTTAAATTAAAGCCTGAAAACAAAATGTGATTTTTCATATACTCACTTGCACAGTGATTGTAAGTTACCCTCTTGTGGGAAATTTTTGGTTCAACTGTGCAATTTGTGACAAGGATGTGTGTAGTAGGAAGGGCAGTGTGGCGATGAATGTTTGACGCTTGTGTATGATGTTTTGCAGCTGATCCGTGTAGTGTGAAAAAGTGCGAGCATTACGCTACCTGTCAGGAGGAGAATGGCATGGGCAAGTGTGTCTGTCCACAAGTTTGTCCCCGTATTCTTGCTCCTGTTTGTGGATCTGATGGAAAAGTTTATGACAACGCGTGCCTTATGAGAGTTGCATCATGTTCTCAACAGAAAAAGATCACACTGGCCAGTAAAGACACATGCAGTAAGTTGTATTTGTTTGTAAACAGGGCATTCTGATTGCTTTTGTAGCAAAATGCACGGTCTACCTTTTGTTTGGCTTATACAGTGCCCAACCTCAGTCGGATAGGTTTGGTTTCGTCAGCATGAAATGATTAGCTAGGAATATTGCGACACTGGACGTCAAAAGTAGTTGAGACGCTTTTCAGTATTTAACTTACATTATTTGCATCTAGCGTTTATTCTGTGATACTCCCCCCACCCCTCAAATCAGTAGGGAGCTTAAGCAACGACGACGGCGACGCCGAGGACGATCCCCAGTAAAAAGTGAATTTGTATTTTATCAAAGAAATTTGCAGTTGTCTACATCTGTTAAGTACGCCAATGCCTCTAAAAACGTGCTCTAGCTAAATACACAGTGACAGCGTTTAATTTCAAATGGAAACACGAAAAATTAGCCGCTGTCGTTGGCTTTCCACAGACGACGCAGAACTTGGCCATTTATTGTTCTTGTTTTGCAGAGGACGGCAAAGAAATGTACAAAATCTTGTAACGCACGTGCACAGCTATTGTTTTGCTCATTAAACCTTTTGTTTGGTGACGTTCTCGTTGCCGTCGTCGTCGTGGTTTGCTTAAGCTCCCTATAATGTTGTGTAGGTGCTGTGATCTGTGCAGTCTTGGAAATAGAAAAATCAACAGTCGGAAGGGAATGGGGATGAAATGTTTCCAAGACGCTCAATAGTCGAATCTCACTGCGAAGTGTCTCGACACTTTGTCGCTCACTGTAGTTCCACCCTCAGTCGTGCTTAAATTAAGGTTGTCTGTCTGTCTGTCTGTCTGTCTGAACAGAGTCTACTTACGGAAGTAATCTAAACAACTACTATATTCCACATTAAATCGTTTTTACAGTAAAGATGAGAAAACAATTGAAAGCATTTCTTGGTAATGTAACACAGGTACATGTACCGGGCAGTGTGATGTGCATTGTAGGTCGTAACCCTGTTCATTGTTTCCTTCACAGAACCAGACCCTTGTGCAAAATCCAAGTGCAGTCACCCACAACACCGCTGCATCAAAGTATTGCATGGTGCTACATGCATGTGTCTGCCGTCTGTATGCACACGCGAGTACCGTCCTGTCTGTGGCTCGGATGGAAACACTTATCCCAATGAGTGTGCCTTAAACGCGACCGCATGTGAAAGAAGTCAGATTATAACTGTGTCTAGTCAAGGAGAGTGCAAGCAGAACAACGAAAGTGAGTCCGGCACCGTTTTCTTTCGGTTTTGTGTTGTGTTGTTATTGTGAAGAGGATTTGTTTGGCTATAACTTAGCTAGTCTCCACTCTGAATACCAGCTGTTGATGGTAACGGAAGTCCTGAGTGTGACCCCTAACTTCTCAGCCAGCCACGCTCTTGGAACTTAACAGTCAAGTGGTTTACCTCTTGCTAGTTGGGTTCGCAACGATGTTGCATGTCCATTCATTTACAAGATTTGTTTCAGTACTTTTTAACATTGCCCCAGTGAAGTCCCATGGTCAATAGGCCTTTTCCGAGTTACCTTGTGCCTCTGTTTCAAAAAGAGTCCTCTCCTTGCGAAACCTTTCATTTGAAAAAGAGTTTGATTAACATGAAAATGAATCTGCAGGCGGAACACATTTTCATATGAATGGTTACGCACAAACACTCGTTTTGACACAGAGGCAAAAGCCTTTACATAGTAAGAGTGGGGGGTGAGGACACACAGAAGTAATTTTCAAATAATCATTGCGCCCTGGGTAATCAGTTTTCATCTATATGCTGATGTGTTTTAAAAGTTATCACGCCTTTTTTCACAGATCCTTGTGCTGAACCTGGGCTGTGTACACATCCATACCATCAGTGTAAAGTGGTTGGTGGCAAGGCACTGTGTGTGTGCCCCATGGTGATACCAGCAAACTTGGATCCAGTGTGTGGCTCTGATGGTCAAACATACCCCAACCCAAGTGCGCTTGAAAGCATGAGCTGTTTGGCAAATAGAATTGTCGAGGAAGAATACCGTGGCGAATGCGTAGGTGTGTATCTCTGTCAGAATCAGTTGAGAACAAGGGTCAGCAAGACTTGATTTCCATTTGTTTGCACTGGTAGCTTAAATTATCATGAGTGCCAGTGGGAATATACACTTATTTGACTAGAGGGAAGTGCCACTCGATAATGTTTTTACACTATATTTCTTGTTTGACTTATGCAACGATGAGTGTGGTCTTGAAACACATTGCAACTATGGACTTTGAACCACACCTAGGCAAGAATGCATCAACCGTACAGAGCCAACTCCAAATAAGAAATAATACATGTCATGATGTGTCTCATCTCGTATATGTCTGATATTCATAATCACAAGCTGATCTGAAGGAAAGTGGATCCCTAGTAATTAAAAATCATGGCATTTTGAGTTGTTTTGGCCACGTACAAAATTAACTTTAAATTGAAGGAAAGTTAAAAAAAAAATAGTTTACTAGGATAGCAAAACACTAAAGAGGTAATAATACACCGTGAAGGAACAAGGATGGAAAAGATTGACCCGGATTACAAACGACGAACTCGAAAAATGTAGGCTAAGCTTTTCAAGATGCGCATACTGTGACAAAGCTTCTTCAAGAAATATCCAAGATTGCTTCTGTGCGCATCGCTTTGTTTGTCTTTTTTTGGCTTTGTCTAAAAAAGACCAGTTGTATTAAAGGTGTTTGAAAGCTTTATGTGTTTCATGTGTGTTTAGTTCCCACAGATCCTTGTGACATTTCACTGTGCAGCCATCCTAAGCACTTGTGTAGGGTAGTAGACGGTATGGCAACCTGTGTTTGCCAACAGGTCTGCCCACTAATCCTGCTACCAGTCTGTGGATCTGACGGCCAGAGCTACCCAAATAGCTGCAGCTTGGAAGTTGAAGCTTGTATGACTGGAAAAGATTTGACAGTTGTATCCATGGGAGAGTGTGGTGATTATTTCTTTTGTTATTGATTTATTCTTAATCTGTAATATGATTTGTTGCCGTTGACTAGAACACTCGATAATAGCCTCTTTTGGAAATACTAACATGGGCTATATTTTTATCTGTTCGTGTAAGGGGGCTAAGTCGTGCAATTTTAGGAGAATTTTACACTTACCAACTGGCTATAGAATGCATTGTCGAAATATCACAGTAACAGATTAATTTAACTTCCTCCCCCAAAGTCTCTTCTCTGTGAGGAATGTAGAGAGCGGTGGAAATCAAGCCTATGAGGACTTTTAACATTGTCTAATGTGTTTTATAACAGACCAATGTGCAAAAGTAGTGTGCCCTGATCCCAGGCAGCACTGTAGAGTTGTTGAAGGTGCACCAACCTGCGAGTGCAGTGAAATCTGTACTGCCGACTGGAATCCAGTGTGTGGGTCAGATGGTACGACGTACCCCAATGAATGCAGCTTAGAAGTGGAAGCATGCAAAACAGGAAAGAAACTGTCAGTCGTTAAACAAGGACAATGTGGTATGGATCATCAGAAGTAAAATGTTCTTAATTTGTATTAAAAAAGGAAAATATTGCGAAAGAGATTTGTGAAATCCGTGAAGGAATATATGAATATATATCAATATGAAAATTCGTGTGAATGACATGTGAATAAGCAAAGAAAACGTACAACAACAGCAAGTTTATGAAAAAGCTATTGAAAAGCATTTGAAAAAAAGAAGGAAGCACACGTGAAAAACCAGTGATCAAAAGGTGACAAAACAGCAAACAACATGTGTAAAACCAGTGTTCAACATGTCAGAAAACAGTGTACAACTTGTGAAAAACCAGTGACCATGTGAATGTGTGTTTCCAAAGTTGTTTGCCAAGTCAACTGATTTCTCTTGACTTTACTTGTAGTTAAAAAGAAGGAATGCCCATTTTTAAACCCAACTCCATCCTGTAATGTAACATTGAATGGAACTTGCTTCACTGGAGATGTAACATGTCCGCCAGGCTTGATGTGCTGCCTTGACAATACCTGCGAAGCCAAGTGTACACTGCCAGCACTTGACGATGGTAAGAATCTTTTAGCGCCGTTATTTCTACGTGGTCTTTGGGGGTGGAACTGTCCCGCGATAGTGTCTTTGTTTGGTTAGGGTTAGTCTAGTTAGTCCTGTCAGTTGGTTCGAGTCTGGCTGGGAGCCTGTCATTTGGTTCTAGAGTGTCTCTCGGCTGCGGATTCTGAGTAATGGTAGATTGTATGAGAAACCTAAATATGTTATTATTGGATTAATGCGCCTCTTCCAGAGAGAGTGGTGATTTTCCAAGCCTGGTCACTGTAAAGAAACCAGAGACGATTCTAAATTTCACGTCACTGTGCTCCAGTGTAAAGTGTTAACCATTAGATTCAGTCCAAATCCTGTGTGTGATTTTTATACTGTGAGATATGTGGTTCTATCTTTCATGGTAAGTTGATGAAAACCAAGGGTACAAACATTCAAATTGAAGTTATCAAACAGCACAGCTGTGTGGTACTATTTGTTTGTTTGTTTTTTTTTTCCAATATTCTGCAAGGTAACTTAAGGTTGGTGGTTTCCAATTTTGTAAGTCGGTTTGGGCTAGTAACATTAGGAACAGTACCCTGGGTACCTGAGCTTTTTCTTACGCGCGGCGGACGGAAATAACCGACACCGGAAACCACGCAAGAAAAACCTCTGGCACTCGGGGTATAGAAACAGAATCACTTACATGTATTTACATACATGCACCACACGACAGATCATTGCAATAAACGCGACTTACACAGTTGCGAAAATGAAGAGTGAAAAAGTTATCAAGCTAATGTGGAGAAGGTCAATTTGTGATTGTGGGATATACTTCTAGATGGGAAAGACAAGACAATAGACATATGGAATATTTATTTCAAACATTGCAGCTCAAACATATGATATTTTATGTATCCACTTGCATGTATTTGCTAAATACTAATAAAAGATAATTTCATTGTTTCCTTCTTTCCAGGAACAAGACAAGGTCAATGCCCTCGACTGAACCCTACTCCAGGCTGTGGTGGTAATATAACTGGCTGTGGTGCTGATGAAAGATGCTCTCTTGGCAGCAGATGTTGTCTACAGAGTGATTGTACTCGAAAATGTGTTGAAGTTGGGATTGGTCCTGCTGCAAGTGAGTCCTCTGCAAAAAGAATTTGAATGCTATTATGACTTTTGAATTATTGTTTTCTTCATTATAGGTGGATTATTTCTGTAAATGCCATTTCTTGTACCTACCCAAGTGAAAAAGGCTGCTTTTGCTTGACGAGTTAAATTATTTTTTCTGATTCCATAGTTACGACAGGTAAAGAAGAGAAGCAATGTCCATTTTTAAACCCAACTCCATCCTGTGCTACGAGGAATGGAACTTGCTTCACTGGGGATGTAACATGTCCGCCAGGCTCAATGTGCTGCCTTGACAACACCTGTGAACACAAATGTACACTGCCAGCTCTTCCCGATGGTAAGAATGTGTTGATAAAGCAGCATTGTTATTTTAACGAGTTGTAGCTAGCGTAGCGTAGCTTGAATGAGTTATAGCAGTTGGCTAGGGAAGAAATAATGGATCTTTTCGGCGATGCAGCAGTCATTTTAAATTCTATTGTTTCAAATAGCTATTATGGGATGCTCGGGGGGGGGGGGAATTAGTATGTAATTGCATTTGTTTGTGGTCATTTTGCCAGAAGCATTGTAATTACAATCACTTGAATGACACTAATGATTGTTTCACTGTTTTCTTCTTTCCAGGAAGAAGGCAAGGCCTTTGTCCTGTACTGAGGCCTTTTCCAATGTGTGCTGGTAATATAACTGGCTGCGATGCTGATGAAAGATGCTCTCTTGGCAACAGATGCTGTCTGCAGAGTGATTGTACTCGAAAATGTGTCGAAGCAGAGATTCCTCCTCCTGAAAGTGAGTTCTTAACAAGAAGAGTAATCTAATGACTTTTGAGTTACTTTTTAGCTCATATATAGTGTGATATAATAACATTTTAGAACTGTGCTCACCCAAGTGACTTAATTTATCCTGATTCCATAATCAATACAGGTATAGAAAAGAAGGAATGTCCACTTTTGAACCCAACTCCACTCTGTAATCTGGCGGAACTGACGAATGGAACTTGCTTCACTGGAGAAGTAACATGTCCGCCAGGCTCAATGTGCTGCCTTGACAATACCTGTGAACACAAATGTACACTGCCAGCTCTTCCCGATGGTAAGAATGTGTTGATAAAGCGGCATTATTATTTTAACGAGTTATAGCTAGCGTAGCGTAGCTTGAGTGAGGTATAGCAGTTGGCTAGGGAAGAAATAATGGATCTTTTCGGCGATACGGCGGTCATTTTAAATTCTTTTGTTTCAGATACCTATTATGGGGTGCTCAGGGGGGGGGGGGGAGGGTAAATTAGTATGTAATTCCATTTGGAACGCAGCTTTATGTCTATGTTTAGGGCTAGGTCCATACTAACACGTTACGAAAACGGAGCTTTACGAAAACGCTCTTCAAACGACCAGACTTAGTTCTGTGGGCCAAAAGCATTACTGCCTGACTACACTTGTAAATAAAAGCTAAAAAGCAGGAACAAGACCAGTAATTTATATAGTACTGTTTGTAATGCTTTACAAGATGGCTATGAATTTCAGATGACTTATAAAAACCCTATAGTGTTGGATTATAGAAATCTATAGAGCTGCAGAACAGATCTTTACAGTAGTACTGTCTGTTGTTCAATATTCTGCAAAGAGGATTAGCATTTTGTTTTCAGTTTTGCGAGAGTCAATGGGAATAGGCCACAAGCATTAACACTAATAATTGTTTTGCTGTTTTCCTCTTTCCAGGAACAAGACCAGGCCTATGTCCTGTACTGAACCCTACTCCGAAATGTTCTGGCAAAATAACTGGGTGCGATGCTGATGAAAGATGCTCTCTTGGCAGCAGATGCTGTCTGCAGAGCGATTGCACTCGAAAATGTGTCAAAGCAGAGATGATTCCTCCTCCGCGTGAGTACTGCACGAGCAAAATGCTGTAACGACTTTGTGTTACTGTTTGGTTTATTGCTCATGGATTGTGTTTGTTACACTGTTTGATATGGAAGGGGCTTCATATTACAACTAGTTTACAAATTTGCAAAGTGTTCGATCATCTGATAGGCAGTGGGATCATTACAGTGGGGGCGGTTTGATCATCTGATTAAGAAGTGACATTTTGTAAAATGTTTGAATACATTGGGATCAATGCCGGCAAACTAAAATGTAAATGTCTTAATAATCGAACACAAACTATGGTGAATAATCTTAATGGAACACAAGGTGTAAATCGATCCTTTGTTTTCAGTGGCCTTAGCTTAGAGAATGTTGATACAGATATTATAGGTAAACACACATGATTTTCAGTTACAAGACCAGGCACATGCCCAGTGTTAAATCCCATCCCAGGATGTGCATCGATAACTGGTTGCAGGTTTGATGACATATGTCCTCTTGGGGAGAAATGTTGTCTCCAGTCAAACTGCACCAAAAAATGTGTCAAGACTGACAAAGCCTTACCACCTCCTCCAGGGGGTCTTGGAAGTAAGTACTAGGAAAAACAGATGTACTGTGAGAGTCGAGTGAAGGTTGTAGGAGTCAAATTTACATAAACTTGTGTTTATTTACCTGTAGATAATTTAGTTCGTCATCTCTCTACAGGAAGGCAAAGTGCTGATTTTGGTTTAACATGTCAACCACCATGTCATCGCTTTGGAAACTGCGTGAGGAACCCTAAGACTGGTAAAAATAAATGCTCTTGCTTCAGGATATGTACAAGAGAATTCGCCCCTGTGTGCGGCACTGATGGGAAAACATACAGCACTGAATGTATGATGAGGTTACTGGTCTGTGAGAAAGGAAGCAATGTAACGCTTAAGCATCGAGGAGAGTGCTCTTCGAAAAAGAAAGGTAATTTAATTGATACTTTCTCATCATCTTTTTCAGCACCTTGCTTCTTGACAAGAGTTTTACCTAATTTTTTTTTTTCGTGGACCAATATTTGTTTGACCGAGTTAGATTTTTGTGACAAGCCTACTCGTCCGATGTTAAGTGCCTTGCAAAATGTGGTCCTCGACTGGAGTAAAACTATTGGTCTAGGGATTACAGTTTTCCTCGAGCTACCCTCTCGGAATACTGTTCGCTTCTCGGAACAGATAATGTCGGCGGACAAATATCTGAACATATTTTCGCGCCAAATGGAGGCTATTTTTTATTTGATTAAACTCTTCAATACATCTAGCCCGTTGTGGCAAGTGTCATTAGACTTCAGAGGGAGCTGGCATTTCAAGTTGATTTCTTAACTCAATTGACACACAATCTTGCTATTTTGTTAGCAGACGGTTTAACATGTGATCCACCGTGCCATCGTTATGGAAAGTGTGTTAAGAATCAGAAGACTGGTGTAAATGAATGCTCGTGCAACAGGATTTGTACAAGAGAATATGCTCCTGTGTGCGGCACTGATGGCAAAACATACGGGACTGAGTGCATGATGAAGCTGCTGGTGTGTGACGAAGGCAGTGACGTAACCCTTAAGCATCCAGGAGAGTGCATCTCTAAAGGTACGTTTTTCTTTCTTAAGTGTAGCCAGTTAACGCAACAAGAGTTAACAGTTCTTAGTGTTTTCGATTCTCTTTCTTGTGATACGGATCATCGTGGTAAGATAAGAGGAAATAAACACCTTTCCATCGGCCCCGGTGTTTCCCCACTCCCGGAACGCCTGTCATTCCACAACCCAAATGTCATGCTACTCTACAGGCATCCATGATTATTCTGATTGTTGCTGGGCTTTTAGAGTTTTACATCTAAGCAGGTATTAGATGGATCTCTGTAGGTATTTGATCAGTACTGAAATTATCTGGTTGAATTCCAAATATGTCTCGAGCAGTAGTAGACGTATTTTGTGCATAAAGTGTACCTGCAAGGTATTTTTTGTTTGTCTTTGTTGATACTTCCTCTGTGAGTTTTGTAAGCCAAGATACGGCTACTGTTCAATCAGTCTTACACTATCTAAGAATACTAGAGATTTTGTTTTTTTCTGGTGGGTACACATTGTAGTAACAGTCTGAACTTTTCGAACTACTAATTCTGAACTCACCTCTCTCGCCTTGGTATTTGTTTTGTCCGTACGCGTGACTTCATGTGATATTATTTTAGCCAATCGTGGTGTAGAACGTGATCGACGGTTGGCCAAAAAATGCATTTTTTTCATCTTTGTTGTAATCTCTTGTCGTGTTGAGAGTTAAGGCCAGCTAGTTTTGAATCTAGCTTTTTCGTTGTTTTTACTAAGCTATTTCTCGACACGTGTTTTGATAAATGCTGTACATCGTTGGCTACTTAGGGTGCGTTCCTTAGGGGTGATCTGGGTCAGGATCAGTGATCCAAGATCACTCGGATCATGGCGCATCAAAGGAATCGATGAATTCGTGACTAGAGTGGATTCATCGGTTTCTTTGATGCACCATGATCCGAGTGACCTTGGATCACTGATCCGAATCCGGATCACCCCAAAGGAACGCACCCGTAGTTCTTGATACACCCAGGAAATTGTGGCTATTTTCAAAACATACAGGGCTTGTGGGAATGGCGTAAATTTAATTGTCACTATCATGGGACAACAACAGCAACAACAACTTTATTATGACTCGCATATTTACAATTTTAAAGAAATATGTACACATTAAGTTAAAAAAGCTTGACAATAGCAACAGCGCGAACCCGCAAGTAGCCTGGGCTAATCTAGGCGGGCCACATCTATTTAACAATTAGACCCGTAGCCCGCAAGGGCTACGCGTCAATAGCCCATGAGGCGAAGCCAAATGGGCTATTGACCCGTGGCCCTTGAGGGCGAAGGGTCTAATTGTTTTAGTATCACCCAACTAGTCGGACAGAAAAGGTAATAATGAAGTTAGCAAATGCAAGTTGAAGAAATATTTATTTGGGAATAAAACGAAAGAAAGTGTCACGCTCGATGGCGCCAATTTCGCTACTCGATGACCATTACTAATAGTCCCCTGGTAGCGTAGCCAATCAAAATGCAGGATTTGCATTAATCCACTAGTTGGGTGATACTAAATTTATATTAGACCATTAATGCATAAATAAGGTTGTTATGCAACTGCTTACAGAAGGATTTACGAAACCGTTTAATACAAGTACATTTACATATTTTGATTTACACTAGGAGCTATGATTTACTAGAGATAAACTAGGCTATGGGTTGAAATTAATCAGGAACTAAATCAAAGTCAAAAATCCGAGTCCTTGACAAGAGTCAGACCCGTGGCTATCCAGATAACGTTAGGGTATATGTGATAGCGTCCTACAAGCTGTGACGATCAGCAATAGCTTACATAGCAAGCGTTCCCTTAGTAACAACTTTTTCAGCATTCTGGCTGCGCACAAATTGGAGCGAAAGCAAAAAAATCGACACCCCCTACCTCGTCGAGTTTTTACTCTCGCTCCAACTTGCGCGCGGCCAGAAAATGGAAAAAGCTCTAAGTACTGGAACGCTTGCTACGCAGGCTAGATCAGCAATGTCAAATGCGATACAGAAAAAGAGGGCCACTGGTCATTTGATCATTAAACGCCACTAGGTGTCGCTATGGCACGAAGGAGAAGGGTAGACTGCCAATTATTGTACAGATTTTTTGCTTATTTCTTTGTAGACGGTTTAACATGTGATCCACCGTGCCATCGTTATGGAAAGTGTGTGAAGAATCAGAAGACTGGTGTAAATGAATGTTCATGCAACAGGATATGTACAAGAGAATATGCTCCTGTGTGCGGCACCGATGGCAAAACATACAGCAACGAGTGCATGAGGATGTTGTTGGTGTGCAAAAAGGGAACTAATGTAGGGTTGAAGCATCCTGGCAAATGCAAAGAAGGTCAGTGTTGTTTTTTAATAACTTTTTTCTTATTTATTTATTGCCACACACAAATAATATTTACAATACATATACGTAAATTAATTACAATTCTAAAACAACTACTTACTCTGCTTACAGTACTACATTTACTTACACTACATTACAATTCTTGTCTAATGCCTATCTACATATTACCTAAAAGTTACATTACAGTCAATACAGTTCTAAAAACATAGTATAATCACACTTATAAACAGATTGCAAATTAAGGTACAGAGCCCCTTGCACAAATCCCACTTCTTATTTAATTTCTCCATGTTATTAGTATTAACACATATAAATTTTTCTGTTTCGTACTTAACTTTTGCCTTTAGTTTAAAGGCGTTTATAATACTCGCGCAGAGTGATTTGTCATCTTCCCAGACCTTAGTGTCCCACCTCCAATAAGGTAGAATCCTTGGTAAGATCCCCCTTGGGGTATTGCTTAATACCTGGGCTGGCTCTCGCATGGAATCCTGGGTCTAAATCTTGCGATCGTTTGACCGTGATGGAGGTAGTTTTTATCAAGAATTTCGTACGTGATTCACCTTTTTGGCAAAACTGAGTGGTCGTCAACTTCAGCCATTGGCCAAGTCTTGACGAATCTAAACAATAACGAAACAATAGCAATAAAAGGCTTATTCAGGATTGAAATGAGTAGATATGACAGGAAAAGAATGACATAAAAGAATAAGACAAAGCAATGACTATTGATAAGCGACAACAAAAGTTAAACAAATAGACACCCTGAAAGGAAGCTAGTGAGGTTAGCCCTATGTACCTTGAAATTACAAACACGAATGAACGGACAGAGAAGCGACAGCAGTATAATAACTAGATTGTAAAAATAATATACAGGCGTTTGCTAAATTAAAATTATTTTTGTTGTCGTCTTTACCAGTTTTCTGGTAGGTTGTGTTTCATGATGTCAATGATTGTACCATTTTTTTTTTCTCTAGACCCACCTGAAGATAGTTGCCCAAGGTTGGACCCCATGCCGATGTGCTTTCCTACCATTAAAAATTATTGCACTGACGACTCGCAGTGTGCCGATGGAGAGAAATGCTGCTTACGTAGAGACTGTAGCAAGAGATGCTATACACTGGCCAAGGCAGGAAAATGCCCTAAAACTGACCCTAAACCCTGCCCTGCAATTGTACGACCTTCCGAATGTACTACAGACTGGGACTGTACTGGAGAACAGAAGTGCTGTTCTGATGGTTGCATCAAAAAATGCACATCCTCTTTTCTAGCACCACGGGAAGGTATGATGTGGCTTTACAAATTGCAAATTCAAGTTACTTGTTAATTTGGCCCAGGAACACTCGCATACACAAGAATAGCTTCCAAAAATGAACAAATTCATCTAGTTCATACATGTGATTTGCATTTCATAACAAAAATCAAATTACGACTTTCTAACCCTTTCCAATCAGACCTTACTGCTGATACTTTCTCCCAAACTGCACCATTTCTAAACTTTCCGTAATGAATAGAGTGGTTTTCAATTTCGCGCTTACCACTGGTTATAATTCTCGCTAATGTTTTAATTTTGCATATCAACCTCAGACAACCCGTGTGTAAATACCTTGTGCAGCTACCCCCACCCCGTGTGTAAGGTCGTGAATGGAAATGCTACATGCCAGTGTCGACAGAACTGTGTTGCTCTGTACGATCCGGTGTGTGCGTCAGACGGACACACGTATGACAACATGTGTGCGTTGGAGACGACCGCGTGCATGTTGGAAGCTGATGGTATGCCTGCAGGAAAACTAACCTACCTTGGAAATGGAAAATGTACAGGTAGATTGTAATATGATGTGATGTTTGGAAAATCAACAAAGCTATGATAGGAAGACGTAAATAAGGCTTTCCTGGCTCAAATAGTCTTTATTCTACTTTTCAACAAAACTAACATAAGGAAACAAAACACAGCAACTGGCATGGTGAACGTAGAACTGTCGATATTTCTATGTAATTCTGTAGCCTGGAGCATATTATGCTGCTGTTACTGTGTAACGAATGAATACGTCAAACACATCGTTTTGGTAAATGAAATGATATCAAATGTTTCAGCTCTTGACGATTTACATTGTAAATACAGCAACGTTTTTATTCTCCCCATAGTTGCACAGATCTGCAGTCTACCAGTGGAAAAAGGCCGCTGTCGCGCTTCCATGAGGCGATTCTTTTTCAACTCCACCTCTCGGCAGTGTGAGGAGTTCCGATTTGGTGGATGCGAAGGAAATGCCAACAGATTTGACACGGAGAAGGAATGTCACGACTTCTGTGGATGTGAGTTGTCTTGAACTAAGCCTCCCAGGTCATCACCGCATTTCAATTCTCAATTGGTTATCCATGCTGTGATTAAACAATAACCATGCGCAGCTTTTTGGAGCATCATTCATTTTCTATCTTCAGACGCACGAGACTCGACCCAAAGTATTCCATTATTCCATTGGCTAAATAGCTATGTTATATCAGAGTATAAAACGTAGAAACGAGTGTTACTGTGTACGTTGTTTCACGTGGCTAAAGGCTACAAAGGCCACAAACACAGGACAAGGGTTAAGGTCACAAACTAGTAGGCCTAAGCCACGTATTATACTCTGAAAACATCCCGGGAATTTGAAAGCACTTGAGAAAAGTAGGTAAAACACTCGCCTGCAGCCCGGTTTCTTTCAATTTCTCTAATTGCATGAACTGTAACAGATTTCTCATGTTATACGACTATCCCGAAGCTTCCTATTCTGTAAGCAATGTTATTTTCAGACTATATGTACCCTATTCAAACAATTAAAACGTTCTGAACTCTGGTTGAAAACTTAGATTTACAGTAAGCTTTTGGTTGCCTATCTACAGCCTTTGTCGAACGATCAAAAAGACGCGAATGAATTAATACATAAGTAAAAAGTGTGAAAAAACACAGAATAAAAATGCATATTTAATATATGTACATCACGGGTGCCAGGGGTGGTGTAACAACAGTGATACATTCACCTCCTCTCCACCCTGCTGCTTATCAGTTCTGTTGAGCTTATTTTCGCATGTATGGAATTTTCAGCCCTGGATACTTGTCAGCTAAATCCTTGCCCAGATCCTTATGCCATCTGTAGCATCTCTGATGATGGAGAGCGAGAGTGTACCTGTCCGGAGATTTGTACTGCTGACTATAGCCCTGTGTGTGGAACGGACGGACAGACATACAGCAATTTGTGTATGATGAAGGTTTCAGCTTGCAAGCAAGGCATGATGATCAAGGTTAAGTCGCCTGGAAAGTGTAAGAGTAAGTGAGCTTTTAATTTTTTACTTGGCTTTTCTCCTGAAAGTCCATAGCATTTCATGAATGTTCGCGCTCTTTAGGATTTTACTCACAAACTCAGAACCAAATTGATCAGCGCGATAACCGGTCAGCATGAAAGTACTGCTCTATAGATTTAATTTGAATGGTTGCACACTAAGGTTTGTTCTGATATTTAGAACCAGCTCATGCAGTGCGATAACAGCTCGACATGAAAGTACTGCTCTATAGCTTGAATTTGAATTGCCACACACTAGGGTCTCATCCACAGACTTAAAAAGTAAGACCCATTTTGTACAGCGTATAAATCAGTACCACATGAAAATACTGCTCGATAGCTTGAATTTGATTGGTCACAAACTCAAAGGAGCTCAGTCACGGTGTTTTGTCTGTTTTTTTGGCCACGTACAAAATCTCCTTTAAATGGAAGGAAACCTGAAAATAATAGTTTATTAAGATAGGAAAACATCAAAGAGATAATAATAAACCATAAAGGAACAAGGATGGTCAAGGATGGCGAAGATTGACACGGATTGCAAACGACGAATTTGAAAAATTGAGGCTAAACTTTTCAAAATGTGCAAACCGTGACTGAGCTCCTTTAAGAGGTAGCGCCTCCTAGTACATTAGTAACATTATCATAAACAGTAGTACCACATGAAAGTACTGCTCGGTAGTTTTAATTTCATTGGTCACATACTAAGGTTTCATCCAGAGACGAATGTAAACAATACCACATGTAGCTTAGCTCAGTTAACCCTCACGAACTAGGGTTTCATTCCAAGACGTATAACTAGAACCTAACACCACCCGGTAGGGTACTCACCTAAAACGGCCCGTCCAAACACCTTATATAAAACATCCACATGCCGTGGGTAATTACCTTCTAGCCTATCATGCAAATGTAGCCCAAAGCAGTGCACAACCGGTGATCACTGTTTTCATTGCAGACAATCCAGGTTTCTGTCCTATTGTGGACCCTCAGGTATGCTCCGGTGGTTTGGACGACAGCTGCTTTGATGATGCCAGCTGTGATGTCAGTGAGAAATGTTGCCATGATGGCTGTAGAAAACTCTGTGTGAAGTCCCTGCCAAAACCCAATGCTGGTGGACCGCCCAAGGCCATGTCACGTGAGTAATATTACGCCCCGTTAGGAAACAGACGCACACATAGTTACAAGTTGAAAATGCGTTCAGATTACAGTGGGTAGCCGAGCGTACTCGCAGGTTTATACGCATGCTCGTTGCAGAAGAAAGAAAGACTTGCGATCAACTTGCGCTGATTTCCGTTGGGTTACCATACATAGTAACTCGCACGGAAGTCCTTGTCCGAAATCTTTCCAACCGACTTAACAAATTTCTATATAACAAGATTTGACCTTTCGACCCCCATGGTTATGCAGGCGGTAGCTTTGTTCTCCCTGCAGGACTTTCTTTACCTTTTGCTCTGCTCGTAGCCTGCGTAGCAAGCGTTTCCGTGGGGTTAGAGAGCAAAGAAAGACCGGTTAACGGGATTTTCGGTGTTTTGCTCGTGCAAAAATGGGGCGAGAGCCAAAAAAAGAAAGAGGGGGTGGGTAATTCTTTGCTCCCGAACCCCACGGAAACGCTCGCTACGCAGGCTACTCTGCGCGGTGAGGGTCCTGACGGAAGTGACAGCTTGGTCCTCACGGTTGAGGGTTTTTCGTGAAGCCAGCATCCCCACCCGCGTAAAAAAAATGAACCATGCTACTTAAACACCAAGGATCAATCAACAAGCAGTTTGCAGGTCGTGGAAGAAGAGCCTTCATCGCGAAGGCGTATGACGATATGACGAGATAGTCTAGAACTTGTTCGTGAAGTAGCGACTGACTGAGCGTTGCCCTGAGTTTGGTGCTCTTGAATGCGCCATTATGAAGACTCGCCTGTCAGTTAGCTATTGCTTCGAGATTTCCTTCAAGTTTAAGTGTAACTACATGCAACATACAAAAACGACTTGGTTGATGTCAAGATGAATATCCTTTCTTCGCAGGAATGAAGCTGCTTCCGCCTCCTCCCAAAGACTCTTGTGAAAAATGCAAGTTTCCCATGAGCGCCTGCGCGGTAAATGAGAACGGCGAAGCTGAATGTCACTGTCCAGAGGGATGCACGGCTGATTTTGATCCAGTCTGTGGCTCTGATAGCCGTAACTACAGCAACAAATGCCAGTTAGAGATAGAAGCCTGTAAACCAGAGAACCTGAATACTTTGAGGCTTCAGCATGTTGGGCCATGTGGTAAGAACGCATGTGAACACCACTTTCCCTCCTAACAGTTGACTCGCTCTGTCTAGCGATAGTTTGCTCTCTATATCATCTTTTGTGTGTGTTGGTGGGGTGGGGTAGGGGGGCTGAACTCAGGTTGAAGCCCTGGCCGGGTCTCCTCCCAAGTACTATGGATGGGTACTGGAGAATTCTCGGGACAACTTGACAGAATAATGGAGATAACCCTTAATGGACTAGAAATTGTACAAAAATATTAACGCAAATATTCTCACCAGCATTCTTAAGAACTGTGTAGATACTCTTAAACTAGGATCCGTAGCTGGGCATTAAAATTTTGTTGTCGTCACATGCCCTATCAACTGATTGAAATTATGGAAGAATTCGTCGAAAAACGGGTGCACAGTTGTAGGACACGAAATTCCCCTCCCCCTTAAGAACACAGATCAAAAACCAAGCTAAACTAACATCCTGAAAAAATCATCATGTACGTTTTGCGTGCGAACATGACAGTGTTTTGGAGAGACAACTTTACACGTTCTGATGTTTCCCTCGATAAAGTAATACTTACAATTATCAGCAGCTCATCTTCCAAATGCTGTCCAGCAACAGTAGGTTATTAATTACCGTTTCTGGTGCCAAACATTTATTGGCATTAAACAGATAACAAGGAGTTTCTACTAGTTGTCAAAATGCCATTATTTCTGCCGACGTGTTTTTTATATTCTTTTTTTTTTAGTTTGTAACCTTCCATCCGAAGGAGGACCTTGCTTCGGTTATTTTTCACATTACTTCTTCAATGCCACATCGAAGAAGTGTGAAGAGTTTATTTATGGAGGCTGCCAGGGAAATGGAAATAATTTCAAAACCATCGAGAGCTGCGAGAATAAGTGTATCAGTAAGTGAAGAGCAGTGTTTAGTAAAATGTGTAACGCAATGGAATGGTTTCTATCACTGTCGTAAAGCTGGCCAATCACAGAAAACGCAAGTAATGTAACAAACCAATCACAGCAAAAGGGAATAATGCCATGAACCAATCACAGCGCGAAGTAAAACCCTGGGGGGACTCCCATATAAAAAGGAAGGGCTTGCTCGTCGGAAATTTTGAAAAGAACCCCTTATAGGTACCAAGATCCTGTATTGTGGGTGTGGCTTGAATTTTTTTTTTTTTAACCCCTACGAGGTACCAATTCTGAGAGAAATTAAAAATCAGTTGATTTTCAAATATCTCCTGTCATCTTATTTCGGCTGAACACCCTAAAAGGTACCGCAAAAGCTCCCGCTTGGACCTTTTGAGGCTGAACACACTGAGAGGTACCAAAACCGCTTTTTAACCCCTAAAAGGTACGACTTGTACCCCGGTCCTTTTTATATGGGAGTTCCCCCCCCCCCCCTCCCCAGGGTTAAAACATGCGACCGATGGAAAGTGCGGGAAAATCAGCGTAACTGTAAGCTAAGTCATGTCCCTCATTGTTCAGAGAAGCATGCTTGCTTTGGAGCGCAACTACAATGGCACTGTGGTCATTATGATTGAGTAGCTATTTATCCTGTGTTGTCTGTAGGCCAGGGATGTATTAATGTTGTTACAGAATTTGCAGTTAGTGATTATTTTGTTTATTCCATAACACAGGCCCATGCAAGAACTACAAATGTCCGTTTCCTCACACAAGGTGTGAAGTAGAAGATGGTTTACCTGTCTGCAAGTGCCCCACCACTTGCACTGCAGATTACCGCCCAGTGTGCGGAACAGATGGCAAAACATACGGTAACATGTGCGGTCTGGAGGCAGCCGCTTGCCTAACGAAGCATTTTGAACTGAAGGTGAATCACCTTGGAGAATGTAAGTGCATGGTAACTTTGCCTAGAAAATTTAATCATTTCTTTCCAGCACTTAAACAGTTCTTTACACGAGATCTGTCACAGACACCATTAAAAAACCATTAATACAACCAAGGTCATCATGTTTAAAAATGAAAAGACCTCAACCTTTTCCCCTCTAGTTGAATTTGTTTGACAGGGTTTGGGGTCAAGTGCCGTTGCGTGGGCAGTTCCTGTTGTAACGTACCATCTCCTTCCTTGGCAATGTTGTGTAGACTGGCAACAAGTAGACTGATGGAAATACGGCGTGTAAATAAAGTTATCGTATCGTGTTACGGGTTGTTGTTGTTGTTGTATGGCTGCAGTCATCTTTGTTGCCAGGTTTTTGTTTTTGCCAACGTACTTGGTCTCTAAATATAATTACCACGCTGATTTTGTGATATTGAAGGTCAAGTAACAGAGGCCGGCTTTTGTATACCAGAAAATGCGGGTACTTTGTTGTATTCTTATCATGGATAGTTGGTACATAAAAAGGATCGCAGTACTGCCCTACGATTTGTGACCATTCTCTATTTTCCAATTCCCCAGGATTCACTCTGTTTGACCCCCCCCCCCCCCCAAAAAAAAAAAAATTAGCAGAAGCTGTTGTTCTGAAATGCTCCTAGGAATATGCAGGCTTCACAACAATAGTTTATGCAAAATTTGGGGGGGGGGGGGGGATAGAGTGAATTATGGGGAATCGGAAAATAGAGAATTATAGTCTGAAATAGGGTATGTTTTGCCCTCTGGCCTGGAATTGGAAGAAACTGTTCTTTTTCCATTAACATTAAGACCCTGTCAAATGTGTGACGCAAATTGGAAATCATTCCTACTAATTTGAGAGGAATGAAATCATATATAAATTTTTGCGTCACGTCTGAAATAGAGTATCGAAAAACATATATTTCGGTCTGAAAAAGGGTAAGTGTTCCTCGAAGCAGACTGTACAGGCCCATCCAACCTTTCGGGGAGTAAACAGCCTATCCCCTCCTCCTAACCCCCCCCCCCCCCCCCTCCGTTCTAGAGGACGTTGATGGTTTTAGTTTAAAGCATGTAGTATATCTTTGGATCTTTGATCCCTACCATCTATTTGTGTCATCGGTAGGTTTAACTCCAAACCCATGTAATGAGGTTACCTGCAGCCACAAGCGTCAAACATGTGTGGTAAAGGACAACAAGGCTGTTTGCAAGTGCGATAAAATATGCACGAGAGAGTATGACCCTCAGTGTGCCTCAGATGGAGTTACTTACTCTAACAAATGCGTTATGGAAGTGGCCGAATGTGAAAGTGGAAAAGCTTTGAAAATATTACATCCTGGAGAATGCACAGGTAATGCCTATGATTATGTTCTTTGACTGATTTTGTTTGGTGAGCGGGTCCGTGTTGAAGTCCCGCCCAGTGTCTCTCTCCATCCAGCTGTATAGATGGGTACTGGGGTAACTGGGGAGTTGTTAGGGCATCCAGACAAAGACAATTCGCAGACAACGCCATTAAGCTTCAACATTTTAAACTGTTGTTGAACTTTAACATCTCTTTCATGTGTAAATATTCAAGTTTTTCCAGTTTCCATTCCTGGCTTATTTTAAATATTATAATAATCATGTAATTATCCCTAGTATTCACTGTAGTCCAGATGGTGGTTGTATTTGAGCGTCGTGAAATCAAAACCAAAGCATTACATTTGTCAATTACGGTCACCATAAACAACAAAGTTTACCAAACACAACTCCAAACAAACCCACGTGACAGCGCCAAGAGCGGGAAAACTTGCGTGACCAGTCATGAGTGGTCTTGTTTTTTCATCTGATTGGTTAAATAGGTAGGGTGAGTTTTTTAAACCAATCGTGGAACAACAAAGCCAGAGCAATTCCGGATTTCTTAAAACACTTAATTTAAAACTGCTTTAAGTCCATAATCCAGGTATGACCGTACCAGCTCCTATTTAACAATAAGACCCTTCGCCCTCAAGGGCCACGGGTCAATAGCTCATTCGGCTTCGCCTTGGCCCTTGAGGGCGAAGGGTCTAACTGTTTTAGTATCACCCAACTAGTCGGACAGAAAAGGCAATAATAAAGTTAGCAGATGCAAGTTGAAGAAATATTTATTTGGGAATAAAACGAAAGAAAGCGTCACGTTCGATTGCGCCAATTTCGCTACTCGAGGACTATTACTAGTAGTCCTCTAGTAGCGTAGCCAATTAAAATGCAGGATTTGCAGTAGTCCACTGGTTGGGTGATACCGAAATACTATAGTTACGGCCTTATAGCCTTGTAGTTACTCTACCTTTGGGGCAGTAATTGACTGTATTTTTGAACTGCACAGCATGCGACCTCCTTCCTGACGGTGGACCGTGTGAAGCTTACATGCCGAGGTACTTTTACAACACCACATCCAAACAGTGCGAAGAATTCATTTATGGAGGATGTCGAGGGAACGATAATCGTTTTGGCAGCATTGACGACTGCGAGAAAGAGTGCAAAGGTTGGAATTGCCATTGCTTTTCTAAACATCATCATCATCTTCACTGACGAAGAGACGGACTGAAGGACGGACAGACTGATTAGACTGACGGACGGACTGTCTGATTGGACTGACTGACTGACTGACTGACTGACTGACTGACTGACTAGCTAATTGATTAACTGTGAAAGTTTCCGTACAATGTCATATTTAAGATCTTAATTGACGGAAGGATAGGCTAGTAATTGGGTTAATTGATTGTCTGATTGACTGATTGATTGATTACAGTTAAACCTCTATTAAGCGGACACCCTCGGGACCTTCCCAAGTGTCCGCTTTAGAGAGGGCGTCCATTTAATAAAGGTTTATAACAATTGCACAATGTTTGTTAACAATTAACATTCAACGGTTTCTCTTTACTGAAATAAAGTTCCAGGTTGTTAACGAAGCTATCCAGAGTTCAAGTTCATCAGCTTTCATTACCAACTTTAATTTGTTTGTAATAATGCCCTCTCCATACAGCAACGATAATACGGGTACATTTAATCAGCTATTTCAAGGACGTAATCCAATGCCTCATAGTTCAGTCCGGTGTCCGCTTAATAGAGGTTTTTAACAATAGAAATTAGCCAAATACAATTTATTTTAGTGTCCGCGTCCGCTTAATAGAGGTGTCCGCTGAATAGGGGCTCGTTATAAAGGGAAGTATAACACGTTAATTTCGGGACCTGGCTAAGTGTCCGCTTAATAGGTGTCCGGGTAAGGTGGCTGAACACAGTTTTTGATACCTGTGTTTCATTAACCTTTTTCTCTAAAGCCCTTGATCCCTCGGTCGCCAAAAATGGCAGGAAGCAAGTTAACAACACAAACTTTGCTTTTTTGATAGTTAAGGTGACGTATGTGCCGTTGCCATGGCAACATGAATAAATGTAAACAGGCCTTTTAAATCAGTTTTGTTCATTTGTAGAAAATCTAGTCATTAGATTTTCTTTATAATTTGCATGCAATAAGCTTGTAACGATTCTCACAAGTTAACACCATGTTACTAATATTTTAACAGGGAGATCTTTAATTATCCCTTGTTGAAGGTTCACTGGAATATCTAGAATTCCCTTTGTTAAAGTTCAGTTATTTTCAATACTCTAGTTACTTATTTCCTAGAATATTTTCGTGCCAAATTTCTTGAAATTCTGTTGAGTGGTTCTCGAGAAATAGGCGTATTTCTGAGAGTGCAATTTTTCATTCAATCGCAATTTTTTTTTTACTTACTACGCATGCGCTGCATTTAACTGGGTTCTTTCGGTAACAAAGAAAAAGCTGAGAATTGCTGGGTTCTTTGCATCGTTACCTTTTCTAACATATATTTGTGATTAAAGACTAAAGCCATCAATACACTGCGTTCAATTATAGAGAAAAATAGCACAGATAGTGCGGTTGTTGAGTAAATAAAATGATCGCTCTATTGACGGCATGTTTGTGTTTTGTACTCCTTGTGCGCACGCTGAATTGCATCAGCAAAAGCGCGCGCGAAAACTGTGTTTGGCCACCTTAATTGGGGGTCCGCTTAATAGGGGTTTCACTGTAATTGTCTGACTGACTGACTGACTGACTGATTGACCGACTGACTGACTGACTGACTGACTGACTGTTTGATCGATTGATTGATTGACTGACTGACTGACTGACTGACTTTTCGATGTCCTTTCTAGCCGAGACCCCTAGTTCAGACGATCCCTGCCAGCTAGTCAAGTGCGACTTCCATGGAGTTTGTCGAGCGGCTGATAATGGTGATGCTGTGTGTGAATGCAACATGGCATGCCCATTCATCGATGATCCTGTTTGTGGATCGGATGGAAAGAATTACTCCAATGAATGTGTGTTGAAGTCACAAGCCTGCCTTACTAAGACTGACATCGACGTTGTTGGTGGTCCTGCTAAGTGTGGTAAGTTAGCGTTCACTTTCTCATAGGCGAGGCGAATTGCGGTTTACCCTATGATCTGAGAAAGTGATCTTTGTCAGTATGTTTGAGCAACTACAAAGAAAGCCTTACCAATAGCCCTTAAGCTTAACGTAACGTAACAAGGATTTACTCATCTGCTGGTCGTAAGTCTCCTTTTTTGGAAGGGATTTGGTCATTAACTTTTGCGTCTGAAACATTATAGTTGCATCTGAAAATATGCACGTTATGTGATCAAAATCTCAAGAGGCTGCGAGCATATTTAGTAAGTATGAAAGATGCTGTGAAGTATGGGAGGCTAAATCGGGAGATGAGATTCTGTCCTGTAAGAGCTTCATCATCGGTTTGAATTGAGATTATTATTGGACTCTCTCTCTCTCAGAGGGAGATTTCTAATTGTAATTTCCCCACATGGCCATGTTATTATTGCTTTTCTTACTTATCTTCTTTCTTTTCCTCAGCGTCGCATAGACTGAAATGCATGTCTTGTCCAGCACGCTCAAACCTCTTTGCTCGCTACTGTGGAAGTGATTTTGGTAAGTCTAGGATCGTCGGTCAATTTCGAAATATCACCAGAAAGAAAAGTCACGTTTCGAATAGATATGTGTAAACCAATTTTTGTTTAGTGCGAGAGTAAGATGTCAACCATATTTGGCTCTTATTACCATCATAATCGTGTCGAAACACCTAGCGAACGCTCGATATCTTGTTATAGGAAATAAGACTTGCGTTTATCAACGTATTTTAATATACTTGGTGGGACTAAAATTGTCGGAATTTTGGGTTCAAAATGATAGCATTATTTTTTTCATGTGCCGCTGTTTTTAGAGATCCTTGCAATAACAGTACATGAAATTTACACGAAATTGAACAAACGCGAATTTTTTTAATATTATCTGGTTTTAAGGAGCGTGTATTTTCATTCTAACACGTTTTCTGACACTTCTGTTTTTCCAGTTATCGAAGGCACAATAGTGACGTTTGACAGCAGTGAAGACATGGATTCCTCAAGCGTAATGGTGCTAGTGTCGGGTGTGTTCAAAGGATCGGATTCAATACAAAACAAAATTATCAAGATCAACTTTGTTGAAAACTTGAACAGGTAAGATACATAAGGAAGACTGTCATTTCGGGTCTCATTTGTCAAAAGCCTAATGCTCTATTCCGTAGCACGAAGGGACTGATAGTATTATACGAAATAATTGTAAGTATTATTACTACTTAACTGCTTCCCAGGCTAAAGTTGCTAGTTCATCGCATGCTAATACTCCCAGCCGATTATCCATTTGGGTGAATAATTTTTCGATTTACCCTCCTTGCTCCCAGGGTTTTCCTTCGGGTGGGTTCTCCAGTTTTTCGCCCTGTCTCAAAAACCAGCATTTCTTAATTCCAGTTTGATTGGGAATCCGAAGGCCACAGCGTTGATTTGAGTTATTTCTATTTTTTCCAAGAACTGGTATGAATATTTTTCAGGTTTGACTGATACGTGTAAGATTGACATCTGCAAATCTCCCAACGTGTATTTTACTGTATATTCGTCACGTCACCCCAAGGGTATGGAAGTAACGGAGACCCGCCCCACCCTACCTCACCTCGATGAAACGAATTTATTTACAATGGGTTTTCCAAACCTTTTCCATTTTTTCAGTTGCGTCTGCAAAGAGCTGAAACTGAGAAAGACTGTTGTCATCGCTGGTTCCGTGACAGATGAAGGTGAATATCTCCTCGACGAATCCAGTTATGTGCGTCACGCAAGCGAGCACTTGCTGAAGAAAGTTCAAGAACGTACGAAACGTGACAAATGCGGCAGGATCAGGAAACAACCTTGAACACCGCCATGATACATCTCAACAGAAACAAGGATAGAGACTTTGAAAAAAAAATACAAAAATCAACATGGACACGACCTTACTTAGAGATATGTACTAGAAACCCGAAAGACATTTGTGGTGAATTTTTTAATATTAATTTTTGCGTGATTCAAGAGCTAAAACTAGTTTTTTTGCCAAAGCCAAGCGATTTTGTTACATAGCTAGTAAAGGAAAAGGTATGTAGAACTCTATGAACTTAACTTTTTTAACTAACAAATATTAACTAAACATCAAACGTACGAAGTATGAAATATAAATATATTTTTTTAGTAAACTAGTTTTTTGACTCGGAATATTTTTTTAGCTAGCAGCTGTGACATTTGCATGTAAAATAATAGTTCTTAATGTGGTAAACTAAAGTATGGAATTAAATAATAAATCTTGAAATGCCTACAAAATGTCAAACGTGCATATGACGGGAATAAAGAATTAAATGTATGACTGAGCTTGCATTTCTAACTTGCGACCAACTTGGCTTGGCCAAGTTGTTCTGCGAAAAATTCTGTATGTTTGCTCTCATTCCTTGGAGTGATCAAGGTTGAGACAGGTGTTGTTTGCCGAAGGCAGACCAGCATTCAAATTTCCCGCGACATTACTTTAGGATGGTAAATTGTTCGTTAAGAAAAGTGCATCATGCACTTTTCTACATTTCGTAGCCGTCCTCTGCAAATCGACTACGTTAAGTGACCAGTTTCCACTAACAGGAGAAGTTTGTTTAGAGAAGGTGAACCACTTCGGCTAATTTTTCTTATTTCTATCGATTTGGAACTGAACGCATTCAGAGTATATTTAGGAGAGGCAAGTTAATTGATCTAATTCTAAATTTTAATATTAAACCAGTCATTCCCTTAGGAGAGGGGCCCTCCCTTATAAGAGCTAAACCAGTGTGTACTGCGCCAAAGGGAATAGTTTCGCTGTTTGTTTGTTTTTTAGCTGTGTTGATCTGAAATATGACACGTCTATTACAAGCAATTCTGGTTGGTTGAGGTCATTTATTAGCGGCACACCTTCACTGCAATTAGTATGGAATCTTGTTTGATAATTTGTTTATTAATTGATCGGGCGTTCGTCAGTGAAGGACATGTTTGCTCAAGAAAAAAAAAAGCTGTTGCCTAACTCGGCAATCCGCTTGAGAAGAATTGAGGTTCAGGAAAGTGGGCTGTTTAATTAAGCAGGCTAAGTTTCTAGAAAGTGAGTTGAACCCTCCGCTCCCACGGTGAACCATAAGAAACAGTAGCGCTCAACTAGTTGTAACAGTTACCTCAAGAGATAGTCAGGACTTTCTGATTCCACGCGCGTGTATGGTGCGCGTTTCGAGCTCGCACGCGCGTGTTCAACATTATCGGTTTCCAGCTTTCGAACTGTTCAGTATTTCAAAAACGTCAGTCAACTATAAAAACGGTTTGAAACCCTTTCTGAAATACACATTTGCCGGCACTAGTTAAAAAGATGGCTTACGCGGAGGCCGCTTCACTGTTTGGCTGTTAATAATGTATAACGCAAACAAAACTTGCCATGATATTTAAACAACCACATGCCACCACTGGCAGGTTTCTAGTGTTGTGATTGGACAACGAAAAGCAGTCGCTGGCAATGAATTTGTCTTTTAACCGGCTGTTTAATTCCTGATCTGAGAAGGCCATCGATTGACTTTGTGGCACTTCCACCAAGATGGACGCCGTAAAGACCTTCATATTTTTGGCGGTGTACTTGCAGGGAAGTCAGTGCACAGAAAGGAAGAAGTCGTTTAGGTCATGCCAGGATGGTAAGGGGTCATTTTACGACTTTTCTATCGACGACATCCACGGCTTGAAAGTCCCGGACACGTTTCACAAGAATCACGTCGCTTTAGTTATAAACGTGGCGACGTACTGAGGTTTAACCATGCAATACAAACAATTGAATGAATTACTACAAAAGTACAGCTCCAAGAAGAACAGTAACTGCGACTTGAAAGTCCTGGCTTTTCCTTGTAATCAGTTTGGCCTTCAAGAGCCAGGAGAGAATGCGTACGAGATAATAAATGGACTGAGATGGGTTCGGCCCGGGCACAACTTTACGTTAGATCCTAATTTAAAATTGATGGAGAAAATTGATGTAAATGGGAAAAAAGAAAGTAAAGTGTACGCATTTCTCAAGGTAAGTCAGCGTTGACTGTGATTATTTTGGAGAAAGATCATAAACAACATTGTGTAAGAAATAAATAATTGATTAAGTACACAAATTTCTAAAGGTGATTCCGACAAGTTCAAGTGAGTAAATAAATACATGTGGCTGTGTTGCGATAATATTTCATCTATATTAGCTTCATATATGCACGTGCAAAAAAAATCAAGTTTCTTTAAGTGGTTACTAGCGTTGATTAAGAGAAAGGCAATTGTCTATAAGTACACGACAAAATGAAGACAGAAAAAACATTTTAATAGGGGAACTAATGATAGCGCAGAAGATCGACAGCGCTCAAAAAGTTTATTGGACAGTGCATTTTATTATGCTTACAGTGCTAATATCAAGTTTTGAGTGATCTTTTGCACTAAATACCATCTCACGATCGACAACACTCAAAAGGTTTACTGGACAGTGCATTTCATTATGCGTACAGTGCTAAATACCTTCACACATAGAGCAGTTTTCAATTAAGTGTCGTAAAACCAAAGTAATCACTCTAGCCAATCAGAAACAACACGGAAAATCCAGTGAACCAATCAAAACTTGAAGAAAATTGTATGTAGCTGACGCAAAGCTCGCGGGTGCGAACGACTAACGAATGGTTTTGGTTTTACTTCTGATAGGATAAAAAACCTGGCGCAAATCTACTAGCCAATTACGTGGCGTAGTTAGTGCAAAACCAATAACTTTTCGACACTCAAATGAAAACCGCTCTAAATAAATTAAATGCATCTTTTTTTCAACTTATTTTGAGTTCATGTTTTACAGCGCAGATGCCCAGTTCCAGATAACTTGATCGACGATGTGGAAAAGATCAACTGGTCTCCTGTGAAAAATGACGACATAACATGGAACTTTGAGAAGTTCCTACTTGACCACAAAGGGCAGCCATATCGACGATACACTCCCACGGTCGAACCCAAAGAAATGACTGAAGATATCGAAAAACTGATTCAAAAATGCGAAAAAGAAACTATGGCCTAAGTTGAACTGTCGTCATGTGCTTGAGAATAATGATGCTCTGTTGAGCTATTCTTAAAGACAAGAAAAATATATGGAAATATCTTATTCCGTTCATGTCTCGAACGAATGAAGAGCAGATCAGAAACTGTTAGTTACAGATGGTTTTGCTTTGAAGCGAGATCTCGGCCAAGTTTTGTGGTCTTTAATTCATTCAGCCGCATGTAGGGTCGAGCCTCACAAAGTCGTGACTGTAATGGGAATAAAGAACAAATTAAAATAATAATAATAATAACTGAGGAAAACAAATTTTGAGAGTTTCTTGGATTTTAGTACCATTATTTTAGTACTGAATTTTTGCAGATTTCAGGGGTAGAGGGGTTCGAGTCGTGGGGACTAAGTGTGATGGTTTAACTGTTGTTTTGGGGAGTGGAATGGAGGTGGTTGTTTTGGTAGGAAGGGAGATTCCTTAGGGTTGCATCCTGAAAAATAGAAAGATAGACCAATTCAGATTTAAATCCTAAGTCGGTTCTGAGGTTTTGGAGAATAAAACATGCAAATTGAAAAGAGAGAATTATAAGGAATATTAAATGTAGAAATCACATACTCACTTTGGAGGGTGGTTGGTTGCATCTTTGATATGCCTTAATGTGACTGCGCGATGCAGTTATGAGTTCATGTGCCAAGACTTTTGTGATCGCGCGATGCGGTTCCAGTCAAGACCCACATTTCACCGTTACTCGAGTCTCCAGTAGCTCAGTGGCTAGAGCGTCCGGCTAGATCACGGAGGGTCGTGGGTTCAAATACCATCTGGAACTCGGATTTTTCCTTTCCGAGTTGATGTCATTTCTACTTTAATTATCGACCTCACTTCTTTTGTTTTATGTCCCTTATTTCGACGCCAATTTGGAAATTTAATACATTGAAATTGGCCCCTTATTTAACGTAATAATTTACTTACTGATGTAGTATAATAATAAAGGAAAGTAAACCAAGCTCGGAATAGAGCTGCCTTATCGATATTTCACAAATACCTGCCTTGGCAGGTTGTCTGGAGCTGTGGAAGCGAGTAACGTTAATGGACTCAGGAAACTAAATACACTTTTTGTTAAGAATATAACACAAACAGCAGTGATAAACATTGTATTGCAACGCATTTTAATACAGAACTTGACGTTTCGTATGCTAGTCAACATACATTTTCAAAAGTGACTGTTACGAATTGACTGATTTTGTTCAGAAAACTGTTTTCGTGACCTTTTGAACCGTCACGCGTCAAAGTCACGCGATTAAGAATAGTTCCCAGCCTTCTCGTCTTCCCTCTGTTCGTTCGATTTCCTGTTCGATCCATTTGTCGAGGACTCGAAGTACAGCATGAACACCGCAGTACAGCTTTGGGATGGTCAACTATCCGTCATTACTACTCCTATCCCTCATGTTTCAGCACCAAATGAGGTCCTCGTTAAGGTAGCTTTTTCTGGAGTATGTGGGACTGATCTCCATATCCTGGCTGGAGAGTTCCCGTCTGCGAAATGCGTCATCTTGGGTCATGAGTTCGCTGGAGTCGTGAGCGAGGTTGGCGGCGAGGTAAAGGGAATTTCTGCCGGAGATCGGTAAGAACTAGTTCCTGTTTTCTTTTGCCTCAAATTTCGTACTATGATAATAAATATGTTTCGCAAAACAGAAGAGAAATATTCCTTTCATCCGCAATTCAAATTCGTTCGTGAATATAAGAGGGTAAGCAAGATTTCAAGATACTTCCGTGAACGTTAACCTCACAGTTTGAAGAGATTGCGATCGATTAAGTTAGAAGGACTTTTGTTGCTCAGAAATTCGAATTACGAAGCCAAATAGATCAATGTCGCGAGATAAATAATTGAAAAGTGTATAATTTCTACAGCAGCACAATCTTATGTTTTTCTTTCCTTTAGTAATAGGAAAACATCTGCGTTAGAAAACCAAATCAACATTTAGTGTTTAGTTTTATTTCGTCGTGATTTGGTCGTTTTGATTTGACTGAAATTTTTTCCCTTTTTTCTAATTAAAGGTAATTTTTGTTTGAAATATAAATGGTTTGAGGCCACAGAATGCGGAAACTAAATTTAGTGCTTTGTGTATAAACTATGAAGATGCCCATGCCCGAAAGCTCATCAATATTCTCTCACGCACCTAACAGGTGTCTGGAAAGGCAGCCGTGTGCCATCGGTTGATTTCTTGGTTTGCCTTGTTTGCAAGGCGTAAATAATGTAAAATCTCCATCATTCACTGCACTATTCCACCCCCTCCCCCCCTTCCCCTCTGCAACTAGGTATGTAGGGCGGTATCTAGTAACAGGCAAACAGAGGCACTTGCATCAGTCAATTTTTTTTTCATTTTTTTGCTTATAGTCATCATAAACACACAGAAGACCTAGGAAGAGGATTTAACCATGGACCTTGGCCCAGTCATAACTTTTTCATGGTCATTGCCCAGTCATAGTTTACTTTCAGCTATGACCCTGGGGTAGTAGCCTCCAATGCAGACGTTCTTTTGGCTCATCAAGCAATCCTCCTCCTCCTAGGAAAGTGCGTGTGATGAGCTGAAAGAATGTCTCAATAGGTCAGGCCTGCCACTGAGTAGTCTGTGTTACAGTAGCCCTTCCCAAAAGAAAAAAACAGGGAGAACAGTGGTGAGATTTCGTTAATAATCGTTTCACTTGCATAAATTATGTGTCTATTCAACAAGTTAAAACATTGTACATTTCATTAAACAGCAAACGACTGATCAGGTCATTCTCTATACTTTCCACAAAAAAGTATGTGGTTTTAAACTTGACTTTTGACGGTAACACACAGATGCTCTCTCTGAGTTTTTCTTATTTTAACCACTGGGATGTATGCTGAGCATTTTTGAATGGGGCTTTGCCACTTGGATCCTGAAACCCTTACCCTAACTGTCAGACCAATGCTCACTCTGTATTTTGCAGTATTATACCTTTTCTGCTCTCTTTTAGAAATTATACCTTTTCTGTGAACAAATAGAACCTTATCAAACCTTGCAGTAATAGTAAGTACTATACTAATAAGTAAAGTAAAGTAAATCTTGAAAATGTTCTTTGTGTATCTGTTTCAGTGTGGTCATCAACCCAAACACTAATTGTGGGAGATGCTCATTTTGCCAGAAGGGACAGCCACACTTCTGTAAAACTGGTGGAATACGTTCAACTGTTGGCATTTGGCGCAATGGAGGATGGTCTCAATATTGCCGTGTTCTTGCAGAAACCGTCTATTCTGTTCCACCCCAGATCACCCTACGTCAAGCTGCTCTGATTGAGCCATATTCTTGTATTACTCATGGCTTTGATCTCCTAATGCCCCTTGCAACATCTTCCAATGTCCTTATTTGTGGTTCAGGAATTATTGGACTGTTGTGGGCCTCTTTACTCCACTTTCATGGATACAGAAAAGTGACCATCAGTGAGGTTGCTGAACGACGGAGAAGCCTTGCGAGTGGCTTAGACACTGGCTATCAAGTCCTTCATCCTGAGGTTCTGGTGAACAATGCAAAAGAGGCAAACTTGGCTGGTGATGCAAGCTGGGGCTTTGACGCTGTTGTGGATTGCACTGGTGCACCAGCAGCAATTGAGCAAGCCATAAAATGGTTGCGGTGTGGAGGAAAGATGCTTGTTTTCGGGTGCTGTCCAAAAAAGTCGTCAATCAAAATTGACCCTCATGAAGTCTATGCCAAGGAATTGAAAATTATTGGATCACACATCAATCCTTTTACCTTTCCTCAAGCTATTCAGCTAGTAAAGGATATGGCGGAAAAGTATTTGAATTACGACACGTTAGGGATTGCTGTATTTGATTTGCCCAGATACCAGTCAGCTCTTGATGCCCTCTCTAGAGCTGAAATTTCCAAAGCTGTATTTGAGCTGTGATAAATCAGCATGGAAATGTTTCTTAAGTAACTATGCCTGGATCACTTAAGGTAGCAGCCCTCCCCTGCTAAAGGTAGCCACTGTCCAAAGGTGCCACATTTCAAAGGAAAGTAGGGATAGAATAAGGCTGAGTAGGACTGAATGTTACTTTTTGATGTTTTACATTTAAGTCGAAGGAACCAAACTTCCATCAACTAATCTCTGATTCTGTGACATATCCTGATATTTTCTCAACCATCAGCAGTACGTAGTTGGGTAAATTACCTCCAGTAGGATGAATTGGTAACAACAACAACAAAAGATTTGATTCACACCACAGGCACAAAACGAAATTAAGTACTTGTAGAGGAAGTGTGAAGCTTGAATGAAATTTGTAGGGGGGGGGGGGTTGGGTGGTTTGAAACCAAAAAAATTCTTCTCTAGCGGGAATATGCATATGGAACAAAACATCAACTAACAAAACTAGGGACAAATTCAGGTGATGATAGATGACCATGTTGTGAAATCATCCTTAATAATCTTGGCATTGCACTAATTTTATAGGGTGGAGGCAGTGAGAAGACAGTAGAGTCTTTAAAGGCTTGTATTCTGAACAATCATGAGTTAAAAAGATGAGTTATGTAGTTTTTATTCACAAATGTGCTCCCAACAGAGAATGTTACTCCCATGTGAAAAGGTCGGGAATGCTTTTCAGAAGTTAGAAAGGGAGACCAATCCAGGCATGGCTCAAGTTTTATTTGACCTCTAAAGGATACTACTCTGAACAGAAAGAGAGCAGATTTTTATTATTTCTTTACGGGCAACTGTTAAAGATGACTTGATGGCAAAAAATAGTTGCTGTGGCATTTCATCCTGAACACCTTAAGTGAGACCAAAACCTTTGATTTACATCCCTGAGCGAGATGATGAGCATCCCCGACCTATTCACATGGGAGTCCCCGCCACTGGAAATGTGTATGAGAAGGAAAATAAAATTTAGTTATAGTTTTGCTTTTTGAAGTTAAGTATACGTAAAATTCTGTTGGCCAATAATGAATGTTTGAGATTAAAAGTGGTGACTTTTCATGGGTCAAGCACCCCCTCCTCTCCCCTGCCTCCGCAGGGTTGGAGCAAGCTGAGCATGTTGAGGGGAGGAAGCTCTCAAAAGGGAGCACTTTGACTTCTTCCCCAGAATACAGTCAGCGTGCTTCAGTTGCCAATTTTTTAGCCTTCAAACAAACAAAAAAAGCCTGGACTAAATTCTTGCTCTAATGCACCTGAAGTTTATTTCATGTGATCTGCTCTGAGGTACTACGAGTGAGCAGTAAAAGGGGAGCGGAAATTTCACGACACAAAATCCTTTTGAACACTATTTTGCTGTGCTATTGTTTTCAAGGTAAAATCTGATCTCATTTCATTTCTTTTCTAAGTTTGAATGATATTCTCCTTGTTTCCCTACTCCCCCATCGTCGTTACCTTACTGATGATCCCCCACTACCACCCGGTAAGTAAAAATATCTCGCCCCAGTTTCCAACGTTCCATGCATGCAGTTTACACACTGTCGTGCAGGGACGAAGGTTTGGTGCTTGTTATTTTCCAATTTTTTGCGTGTTACTCGACACCGAACCATGAATAACGCGCTACAGTTATGGGATGGACATCTGTCTGTGATAACCCGACCAGTGCCTCACGTTCAGGCCTCTCTGGACGTTGTTGTGAAAATCACTTATTCGGCGGTATGTGGGACGGATCTGAAGATTCTCGAAGGAAAGTTTCCTTGTGAAAAATCTGTTATAATGGGCCACGAGTTCGTCGGTATTGTCAAAGAAGCGGGAGCTGACGTGAAGCATGTGTCTGTTGGCGATCGGTGAGTTTTTTTGTCGAATGCACGGACACCTTTTGGTTTAATACTTCCTACTTTACAGGTAGTATACACGGCAGGTATGGGCAGCTTCTAAGATAGATTTTAATATGTAGCGTCACAACGACGCCCTGATTTAAGCTTACAATTAGCTTAAGCTTAACCTTATCTTGGTAAATTTCCAAGCTTATCGTCTAAAGTTGCTGTATTAGCTCGTAGACTCGGATGTACATGCATAGGAATTGAGCGTTGATATTTGAAAGTGTTCTTGTATTGTACGTAGTCAGGTTCTTTGCGGTCCCGAATATATTTAAGCTTAAGATATTGTCAAACATTTTGTGAAGGCAAATAGACTGTTCAGTCATTAGGCATTTCTTCTTCTTTTTGCTAAGAAATAATTGGATCGATTGTAAAGCTCTTCTGAAGTAACGTTTGATTTTTAAAATTCGATGCTACTGTACTCCCCCCCCCCCCCCTCTACCTCAAGCCTGACTGGATTTCTTGCACCCCCTCCCCTACATCACAAATCCACGAGAACTTAATGAAACCTTGATCAACTCTGCTGAAGAATTCTTCTCGCCTCCTCCACTGCTCTTGTTTTCTGTTTGTTACAAACTCATAAATATGTGTACTTTTGGGTTCATGCAAGGTCTCTTGAAGAAGGCGTTGGGTACCAAAAAATTTGTGTTGGTCCTGATCAATATAACAATGAGGGTGGGGATGGGGGGCGTAGTAAAACTGATAATAAAAAATAATAAATGGCCTTTATTTACTCTCAGTCAGTGCTTAAGGAGAGCCAAGCAATTAAATTTCAGAAGCAAATATTTCATAGTGAGGTTATAAACACCAACTAACTGGCAGAAGGCAAACCAGCTGGCTATTTACAAACTGTGCCGAGGAGTTGAACTCAGATCTACCGTGAAACAACACCATTTAGTTGACAGAGTGAAACTTGAACTCACCTCCTCTGACCTGGACCTCCTGATTGGAAGTTCAACGGACTAACCACTCAGCCATGCTGCCGGGCTACTTCCTTTTGTGATGAGGTTTATAAAATAGCCTAAAATGCTTGTGGGCATCATTTCCTCCTTTTAAATGATACTACGATTATCAGTTGAGTAAGGCGGGACGAAAGTTTGGTCACCAAGTTTTAACATAAAAATCTTGTCGTTGTCACAAGCAACTGGCTCTGTATCCATTGGTAACTTGTCGGCCTTTGACGTCATTGGCAGCAAAGCGCGCGAAATTGTAGGCGACGCGACAGGCGACCAACGGCCGTTGATATTGTTACCAATGGAAATGAGGTAAGTTGCCCGTGACAACACCATAATTTTAAGGCCAAAACTTCTTAACCAAACTTCCCTCGTGCCTTACTCAACTTATAATCGTAGTAAATAGTCAGGGCCAGTACACACGTGATGATCATTCTTCCAAGCAACTGGTAGCACCATCTTCAGTATGCTGTATATAGTGGCATAGAAAACTACACAAATGATTTGGTCAGAATTGACACTTGCACGTGCTTTTATGTCAAACAATAGCAGGCTGGCTGAAGTGGCCATATTAGTTAGCAATTCTATGAACCAATAATGTACATGCCTGTACATGTGTGCACAAGTTAAAAGTTATGGACTGATCAGTCTGACCAGGTTAAGATCAACAAAATGTATGATGTATCAAAATCAACATACATTTTGATGTATCAAAATTTACATACTGGTACCCATCATACAAACTGACATATTTATTACCATTCTGAATAGACCAGCCATAAAGTTGGACAGTCAACATGGCCTCAGGCAGTAGCTTCATACATTTTGGCACAAGATTAGTTGTTTTTCTCATTTAAGTTAATATTGATATTCCTTTTTGACAGTGTTGTCGTTAACCCCAACACCAGCTGTGGAATGTGTGATAACTGTACCAAAGGAGTGCCACATTTCTGCAAATTTGAAGGTGTGAAAGGCACTATTGGTATCAGGCGTAATGGAGGATGGGCACAGTATTGCCGTCTGCCAGCCAAGAATGTTGTTCCTTTACCCCATCAGCTGTCATTTGAACTTGGCTTGTTACTGGAACCAATGTCATGTGTTGTACATGGCTGGAATCTTTTACAGCCGATCTCTCCTGATTCAGAGATCTTAATTTGTGGAGCTGGAAGCATGGGTCTTCTGTTCATGTGTTTGTTACACTTCAGGGGTTACAGAGAAGTTGTTGTGACTGAGCTGTTAAAAGGTCGTCAGAAAATTGCACAGAAGCTTGACTTTGGTTTTCAAGTAGTACATCCTGAAATTTTAGTTTCGGAAGCTAGAAATGCAAAGCATGATGGTGATGAAGACTGGGGTTTTGACATTGTTATCGACTGCTCTGGGGATCCAAAGACCCTTGAACAAGGGGTTCAGTGGTTACGTCAAGGAGGAAAATTTCTTCTGTTTGGAATTTCACCTGCAGGATCCGAAGCAAAAATTGATCCACATGAAGTTTATGCCAAGGAACTGAAGATCATAGCATCCAGGATTAATCCTTTTACCTTCTCGTCATCTATGCAGATAATACAGGATATGGGAGAACAGTACTTGAGTTTTGGGAGGTTAGGTATGCGCACTTTTCAACTCCAGGAATTTACAGCAGCTTTAGAAGTCCAACGTAGTGGAGAAATTTCAAAAGCTGTCTTTGAAAATTAAGTGTTGGTGAAATGAGTTTTCCAATTTACTTCAGCAGGAGTTCAATGCAAACCATAGTGCAATATGTATCTCACTCTCTTTCTCATCAAATCATTTTAAGTTAAAACTGTAATATTCAGTAGTTCATCTACTTCTAAACATCAGGTCTGGGTTGTTTGAAAGGTGGATGATGCTATCCACCAGACAAATCACTATCCAGTGGATTGCATGGTTTGCTTTGTTAACACTTGGTAACACTGGATAGCAATTTATCTGGTGGGCAGCGTTATTCAGTCTTCAAACAACAGGGGCCAGTATGGTGTCAGTGTAGCAGCAGAATTCTCAGTGTAGCTTTTCTGTCCCCCTCTCCTAGATTATTAAAAACGAAAACTGAGAATGGAACAGTGTTATCACGTTTTCAAATTTATCAGAAGCCTTACGACTAACATATCACAGGGAATGAAGAGGATTAGTGAGTGTAATTAAAATGTAACATATACAGCTGTATTCTTTCTGAAAGGCAATCAGCCAAGGCTTTCCCAGTAGAATTAGTTCATGCTTTGAGCTGTCCATATATTGGGTTATAATGCTCTTAGTAGCATGAAAAGCACTCAAGAAGCTAGAGTTGCTCTAGGCATAAACTCTTATGCTCCTCTTGTCTCCAAACTCTCCTATGCATAACTGGATGAAGCTACACTAAACATGAACCAATTCTTAAATCATATTCAGGGATGTTGCTAAAGAAAGAAAAACACACAAAAAAAGAAATACTGGCTGGCTTTTTAACAAGCTGAGCCAGCTTTTTTCACCTTGACACCTTGAAAGTTACTCAAAGTCTTTGTTTTGTAGTCAAACTTCCTCAGCCCATGATGAGCTCTCTTCAGTTAAAATGAGCAGCAATAGGTTCTCAGCTACATCCCTGTATATTACTACATTAATAATGAAAATAGTAACAAAACAGAAAATATTGCTTTGTATATTTTTATTTGTCTGCAAGTTCAGAGTACACTGCTCTAGGTTTTATCTAAGAAATTAAAATATATATATACAGGACTTTCAACATAGTTGTGATAAATTAAAAAATTGGCAAAGGTCAACAATATCATATTGTACAATAACATCATAAGGCTTAAATAACAAAAGGTGCTTAATATTGTACATTATTGAGAAAATACCATGTACACCCATTAAAGAAAGCTTGCTGGATTTTGCAAAAAAACAAAAAACAAAAAACGACATGGAACTGCATTACCTCCCATACTTGTATTAGTCAAACACTTCAGTCTGAAATCATTATTTTTAAAATGTGGTTACTTAGAAAAGTTAATAAATATTCCAGTATATGTGATCATAAATGTTTCTTCATGTATTATTGATGAATGGATCTATTTCACCAATATCACCTTACAAAATTCAAGAGACTGGAAGAAGCAGGAGGCACACAGGCACTCAAATACATTGCAAGTGCATTCTCGACAGATTCTTCCACTGTGACTTTGTGTACAATAGGAAGAGATACATCCTATGATAAATAAATTATATTCTGTTTTAAGCAAAAATGTTTTCAACTGCCCTGATAAATTGCTAAGTTTATTTACAAACTCTATAAACTCACAGCCAGTTGAATTCTATTATGGTAAAACATGAAGTATCACTTTGAAGTCAACCAACACACCTATAAACAAAGGTGGTAAAGTTGATAAAAATGATAATACGGTCCAGTACTTTTTTACACAATGTCATAAAAATTCTTTGAACTGCTAGAGCTTTCATCCCACAGTTTAAAACTGTATGGTGTTATATAATGTAATATTTAACTTCCTCCTCAGTACTTGGTTATTTGCAAATGATGCATTTACAAGAAAGCAAAAAAAAACTATATAATATAAATATATAATTATTTACATGAATAGCTCTTGAGTATTTTGTTGTCCACAAAATAAGTCTACATATAATGCTCTATAAAATGGATAAAATTGTTAAAAATGTCCTATCTAATGCTATGTAAGGTGGAAATACTTTACTAGCTATGTGGTGGTACAATTGGTGCATTCTCACTGACTGTGGAAAGCGTTGAAACTGTTGAATTGGGACGAGAGTTAGTCGAGGATAAAGCACTGGGAACTCTTGTGATCTTCACTTCTATTGGAGAAAAAAAAAAAAAGAAATGAGAATATTGGAAACTGTAAGCCACAATGAAATAAAATTTTGAAAATATTACAAGTGATAGTTATAAGCCGTGAGATACAGTGAGGTCTCTTGATGCCCTAATTGTTGTGAAGTAAATTAGAAGTGCCTAAGTGTTTGCCTTTATCAGCAGAAAAATGCAGATTTTCTAGTCATAACTGGCAATGAAGGCAATGACAAAAATTACAAAATAATGTACGTGTATCAGCACAAATTCTCACAGCCAACTTCAAAAGGGACAGAAATTCATGCGTGCGATCTTACTTCTTTTATGGTTTCGTCTCTGCTTCCGATACACCAGCAGGCACAACACCCCACCAACAGCAATCCCAACCAGTAATATTATGAGACATATTGCCACAAACACTCCTTTGTTTATGCGAAGTTCATTGTCTGATAACTTATCTGCAAAGAAACATACAGACAAAACTCAGTTAGTAGTACTCATCATGTCGAATTTTTCGCACATTTTTATTGGTTCTTACAATCAATTGAAGGGCAGATTCATAGATGATGTCAATACAGGGCTCGACACTACCTATTCAACTTACTAGCCTAGTGGCTAGTGATAACTCAGATGTTACTAGCCAAAACCTTTTTTTACTAGCCAAGCATTGTGGTTGGCTACCTTATTACATGAAATTTTCCTGACACGTTTATTTCGCGACTTGGGGGTGCACATATTTCGTGACACTTAAATTTGGTGATTTTGCAAAAAAATTTGTATTTTGAATCACTTCAACTTCGCGTGTTTGAGTAATGCAAAATTTATTTCCTTGGCAATGTTACTTAAACATCTCTTTGAATTTAGTAAACTGACTCTATCAAAAGTAACAAAAACACAATGGCGGTATTATATGTCAACAGTGACATAATGTGTTATGTTCCCAATACTTATTCGTGTCACTTTAATTTTGCGATTTTTTGTTAAATTGCAAAATTGCAAAATTAACGTGTCGCGAAAATTTCAGGTAGGTCCAATAACAACAGAATTACTAGCAAGACTTGAAAGCACAACACAAGTGACTCTCTTTGATACATAATGTTGTAGTTCCAGTTACCGAAAAGGCTTTCAAGACTCTGTTTTTCTCTGAGACTTCCTTAGAAAAATATCGAGACCCCCAAGAGCATTGATGTGTGCTTTCAGAAAATGCTGTCTTGTTTGTCAAATGTTTCTTTTAACAAAAGTAACATGTTCAGTTCCCCGTTTACGTACCACCCAGCGAAAAGTAGACAAACTTAAATTTACATACGTGTACATGCTGAACAGCACACGCCCGGTACCATGATATGTCCACAATGAAATTCTGACTTTGTTTCCGAGAAAAGTGTAAATTTTGTGTTTCTCTTCCTTGAAGGAGACAGAAACTAGTTCAGCCAATTTCATTTTGTTGACTAGCCAAAGTGGCTAGTGGAAATCAACAACCTACCAGCCAAAACTAAATTTCTTCTAGTCTGTGGCTAGTTGGCTACCATTAGTGTTGACCCGTGTCAATAACATTTTTTTGTGTTTTATTATAAGTTATAAATTAAACAAATAAATTCCATGATGCTGTGCATCTGTTTAGTAATTGATCACAGAAGATGTCAAAATGTGGTAAGAACATCAGTGACACATGGCTATCACCTCGTGTGCCACTTTTCTGTTCTTGCCACATTTTGACGTCATCTGTGATCAATTACTGCACAGATACACGGCAATTTGTTTAACTGATTGGTTGTGCATAATACACATGTGAAACACCTGATCGAGTACTGTATATTATTTTGGATTTAATAGTTATTTATTTTTGATATATGTTTGAATAACATCTCGGCACATACCGGTACCTCCAGTTCTGCCATCTTTTGAAGGTAATCCTGTTTTTTGGGGGAAAAATTAAAATAATTTAAATTATGTTTCATGGCTAAGTAAATAAAAATATATAAATACAGTAAACTCAAAACCTGTAAAATGCTAAATGTCCACTACATGTAGATCCTGCAATCAGTTTGACAGCTTTGACAGCTAGTTCTGGTTTGTTTAGACATATTTTTCATACACCTACTTTGTATTTTGATACAGTTTGTTTTGCAAGTCAGGGTTAACAAATCAATACACTCATTACCTGGTTCTGTTGCTGTTTCACTGTTAGTAGTGGAACCTGAATAATAGAAAAACAACAGAGACCTAGCTTAGGCATTGATCATTCAGTGCTGTACTTAATTGAATGAAGCTGCAACAAATTAACAAACTGAACAAAACACTTGACACATGTACTAAATTTATGTTAGTATTCTTTGATATAAATTCATTGACTAATTTGATAAGTTTGAACTTTGCCCTTATTTATCTACCCAGATATCTACCTCTGCTACTAAATGAAAGTGGACTGGACTAGTTCTTATTCATCTTATTCAATTGACAGAACTACCTCTACTACTATACATGTACATGTATATTGTTTCATCTACAGATATATCAACATGTTGACTTCAAATAGAACATGTACAAACTGGAGAATATATGTCAAGACATATGTTACAAGTACAGAATTTGTGATTTATTTTATTAAAATAATAATTTAAAAATAATTAAATTATGTTTAATCAAAGAAAAACAATTAGAATATTAGCATAATATATCTTTTATAAGCAACTATAAAAAAGAAAAATGAAAGAAACTGATCCATTAAGACAGTGGAAGACTGAGACATTACAGTAAATTGTGGTTAATAATTTTTTTAAATGACTTGCAATCCGTGACCTCACAAACTGTATTAATTTATATAATTCAACCACATTTACACAACAAATACAGCCTGCATGCACACGGCTACATTGTACTTACATGGTAAAGTTTGAGAAGATTTTACTGTACACAATCTTCTGTCTGGACCAACGCAGGGTAATCCTCCATTTGCTGGAGTAGGACTGTTACAGTGCCGAGTTTGATGGCCATCAAGGCATTCACTCCAATCACACCAACCACCATGAAAGACTGTAAACCAAATATAAACAGATGAAAGTATGTTACTTTAAATTGCTTTGGAGATATGAACTAGAATTATAATAACATAAACTTCCATGATGCTCAGGGCAATTAGTGGCTCGACAGACACACTGCTGAGAAGAATAACCTAGTTTTCACACATGTTCAACAAATATTAATATGAAAGTAATTGCTAGTCCTACTGGCTATATCGTTATCAGAATGTTATTTAGAATTAAGATGT
>NC_138154.1:22359978-22399978 GCF_964199315.1 Orbicella franksi
TACCAACACACTCCTTACAAAAGGCTTTTATTGTTCACTTCTTGATCAAGAAAACATAATAAGACTAAAGAGGCAGCCCCACAGGATTAATTAACAACCTTTAGCTGGTATCATGGACTACCGCCTTATATAGAGGCAGTTTCGCCATTTCTAGCCCTGTCGTTATAATTAGCCGGGTCATGCAATCAATGCCACCAGTAAATCGATGTGAATGCATTTTTTTCACTATTTATAATATCTATTGATATATGTATTTTCTTATTATCTCTAATATCTATTAAAATATATTTCTGTTCATAAATTAAATGGAAAGAGTGGAAAAAAGAAAAAGTAGATTAGTGTATATTTTTTATATCCTTAGATTGAGACAAATAGTCATGGTAGGTTCAGAATGCCAGATTCAAGTGCCTTCGGTGTTGGACGTGTTGCTGTGGTCCCTTCAGCTTTTCTCTTCTTCTTTCTCCTCATCCTCATTCATCATTATAATCACGATCGTTGCCTGACACCACTGATCCACACAGCTGATTCTTGTCACAACGCGAGGCGCCGAGAACAAAACCTTTGGAGTGTCGTACGAATGAAATTTGCATGTTTGTACATATATATATATATATATATATATATAGCATTCGTGGCCGGGATTATTTTTCTCTGACATTATTACCACAGTTCAGACGGTTCCTACTTGTTGTCTGCATCAATTCCACAATCTGTTTCCAGGTTTTGTTATGTCTTATCTATATCAAAAAATATCAAACAATGGCAAGTTACGGCGGTAATACTGGTAATGAAAGATTTGTCTCCGTTGGTGATCTCATCAGTCAGTTATCATTACTGAGTAATAATTCACGGAAACTTGGTAGGAAGCGTTTATAACTTCGATAATCTTTATCAAGAGAGAGGATTTAGCGGCATTTCAAGTTTAAACTCCCCTTAGTTCTCATAAAATCGTTTAAACATGCGTTTAATCTCCTCCGCTATCCTGGCCGGTATGGAGGATATTTCCTAAAGGAGGCGACAAGTTATAACAATGCTATCACTTCAATTTGTGTGTAGATGAGCCGGGATTCGAAGATGAACAAAAACCGCCGCCAAAAAACTCTCTTGAAAGGCCTCACAGACGCAATCCGACCACATGACGGCCATATGCAGAAATCAGGTTTCGAGTTTAGAGAGACTCGAAAAGACAAAGCGATCCTATTGTGAAAATTTTCGTGTACTAGTTTATCAGTACTTTGACTCCTTACATTCTACGCTGTTTTAAGATGGTTCTAGTGTTGAATATTCCCGTAAATATTTGATGCAACGGCGGATCACTATTCCGAAAGAGAAGTACTTTTCTTTACTGAATGTAAGTCTTCAGAATCTTGGACCTTTTTAGATGTCATACTAAGTAGTTCTTGGTCACAGCCTTACATCTTTGCACAACGAAAAACTTAGGTGAGCGAGAGGAGTATATTCACTGTTTATAAAGAAAACGAAGTAAAATTTTGTCTTGTAACTAATCGGATTGTCAACGTGTCTGATCATGAAATGAAACGCAGTTTGTACTTCACATGCACGCCTGAAGAAAAGTTATTTTCTTATTGTTTGTTTAAGTCTAAAATATTCATCCACAGCGTTCATTTGCATTGCTGCATATCATGAAGAAATTAGCGGCAATTAAGTGACCATAAAGCTTACTGCTTGAGCTGGTTTTGCAACTCCAATCACCTCGGTATTTTCTGTAACGGTATTTTTGGCCGCGTTGTTTATTTATAAAGGGTTGAAGCTGAAAGCCATAAAACTTTATACGTTGGTATTTGTAGAGTCCTTGAGAGCAATTCAACAAACTCAACTCGTTTCTATAATATGAGTCCCAAATTTGCACAGTATACAATCTACTTATAATCATTTTAAAGTCAATCAAACAATTTTAGATAAATTTGATGCCTGACACGTACTGAAATAAACCAAGAAGAGTTTGGCAAGCCATAAGCAACAAATATCTAACTGGCGGAAAACTCGGGTGTCTAACTCCCGTTTGATGCGCTCACGTTCAGTTCTTTAAACCACGATTTAGCGCCTTGTTGCTAGGAAGGGAAAGGTGCGCCCGCCCTCAAATGTACGTGTGACGAATGCGCGCGCTCATGAACTTGCTGAAACGTTTGACGTATCGTCTCGGTTCCATGAAAAACGTGAAGTTGACTAAACAAGGAATCTTTTTGGTTTATAACAAGGCGGAACCATTAATAATGGTAATAGCACTGAGTAGAGTACAATTCGGTCTGTAATAATAGGAGTGACTTGGGAGTTTAAGTAACCAATACGATGACGCCGAGGACAACGTCGTTTTAAAATGAATTTATTATATAAACGCCAGTGAAATACCGAGTGGTATCAAATTGATCTTTAGCCCTGGCCAGAAATCAAATCAATATGTAGATAGATTAAATACGTAAGTAACCAAAGAAATCATTTAACTTGATTTGCTCCCTGAGATCACGGAAGTTATTCATTCATGAATTTTTTCTTGTGTAGTTTTCTTTTTTGTCACTTGTAGTATAACGTAAGCTACTGATGTAAACGCAATCAATGGCCATTTATTAATATTTAGCCTACTTTTTACAAATTGATGTAAGCCGTTGAATGGTAATAAAAATGTGAAAAAAATTCATAAAAACGATATCATTTTTGATTTGTTGATGTATGCTCGAAACATCTTCGGATCTTCTTCGGTCGCCTTCGGCAATCTTCGGCTCGTGTTCTCACAGCATTTCTCGTTCTCCCAAACTCCTACAGGGCACATGTTTTCTATTCCTTAAATAATAGTAATAAAAAAAATGATACATGGTTGCTTGTAGATATGGAACTTTTCTTCTCGTGTTCAACTTGATATCTCACGAGTGAGCGCAGCTCACTCGTGAGATAGCGAGTTGAACACTCGAAGAGAATTTCCATATCTACCCGCGCCCATGTATTATTCTCTAATTATATTTTACTGCGAGGGTCGAAGCTGACAACAGCGTTTCACTTTCTTCCACTACCGCCAAACACTCATATTAAACTTTCTATGCGTTCAAATCATGCAAACCCTCAATTTTTCAATCACAAGATTTCAAAATGAGATCTTACAGTTGTCTAAAAAAAACCATACTCACGCTACTCCATGTCAACACAATATTTTGATGAGCAAAAATGCACTTTAAATTTCACCGTGCGGTAAGCTTCTCGTTCTAATTAGCTTACTTGAAAGACCAGATAAATCGACCCGACTCGAGTGTTAAAACTCAAGTTAAAATCTAAAATACCCCTCTTGTAGGGAAAAAGGGTGATTTTCATTCCTTGTTAGGGAGGCAGGAATGAACTTTTTGCTTTTAATGTCATGCAATATCAACAACTTTTCATATTTTTTAACTTAACAAAAACATCACCGCCATAGTTCAATTTACTTTACGGACCAGCTGCGAAGTCGTAAAGATATGAGACCCCATCATGATGCGAACTTTCAAGAAATGTATGTTAGCGGGGGAGGGAGGGGGCGGGGGGTTGCACGTATTTACTAAATCGAGTGGTGTGGTTTACCCCCCGGGGAGGGGACTGCCATATATGGGCTATATAGGTATGTGCCGCTGTGAAGGGTATGGTTTTCAAGCAGTTTACTCTAGGATACGGTACATAAATCAGAGCGTTTGGGTCTAGAATAGGATATCGTTTTTCTCAAAATTGACTAGTTGGTTGAAGGTTTTATCTAGACTAAGGAAACCAGGAATTGCCACTCAAAATATAAAAAAATCAAATCAGCAAGTTTAAATTTACGCAAATCAGCCTCAACAGTGTCGATAGATGGGTGGATTTGGGGAGTTTACTCTAGTATAGGGTAGCAAAATTCAGCTGAACTAGCTCTGGTATAGGCTAAAGGGTCCAGGGTCCAAGCGGCACATCCCCACCCAGAAATTCCCAAAGTACCTCCCCCGGGGGTTTACCAAACCTTTTGATTGGATGAAGAAATCAGAAAAGGGTGACATGGTAGAAAGGTCCATTCGTCATCCATGCCTCCTTCCCCTATGGCCCCGTCCCCCTCCCCTTGGGAGGTTTCACTGCAGCCAATTCTCCAACACTAAATTAACCATTTTGGCACGATGAACTTGCATGCCCGTTACAAGTAAGAAAGGATTTTCAAACAAGTCATGAGTTTTCACGATGATGTCGTGACGCGCGACAATGAAGTCACATGACCTGCAAGGTGCCTGCATGCAAAGTAGGAATCCCGGATTGTTTCGTCCATGCATGTATTCTCCTTGTAGTTAAAAATGCCTGTGGACGGAGGAATACGTCGTTCTGTTGGGCCTCACTTGGAATGTCCCGAGTGTTTTGCAAGGTAGGCTCCTCTGCGATATTGCCCTCCTAAGATATTTCACCGCTCCTTACGGACCATGAGTAGAATACAAATACGTTAGATTTCAAAGGGCCTTGATCTGTTAGATCTTTATTGGAAACGTTTCACTTACAAAGGAGCTGTCTTGTGGAACAGTCTGTCATCTGAAGCAAACCAATAGTTTAACGATTAAATTCTTTTCTTTTCTTCATTAATTTTCACTAGCTGTAGTTATAGCCCATTATGTAATATCACCTGATTTCGAGGACAAACACGAGTAATCAAAACAATTTTCTTAAGGCTAACAACATGGAAGCGCTCGAAGACCGAGTGCAGTTTGTTGTCTTTATAAAATTGACAAGTGCTTCTTTATTCGAAATTGCATCGCACAACAATGATCATCTGCCGGATCTAATGCTAACTACTTATTAACCGAGAGTGAGGTCTTCACGCGAAAATCTCAAACCGAGGCTATCGCTCGGTCAACATGGTAAGGCCGAGGTTTGAGATTTTCCCGTATAGACCAAACGCTCAAAGTAAATAAGGTGTTTATTTTATGGCTTTTTGCTTTGTTTCTGCAGGCCCTCAATGGGCCTGTGGGCATTAGTTGGAACAATGCCCTAGAATTAGCCAATCAGAGTGTGTGTTATATCGGGTGCAAACCCAAGCCATATGAGAACAATTACTAAAGTTATTATATGGCTGAGAAAATTACTTCATTGTGATTGGCTGAGAGGAGGCCAGTTTATCCTTCATTCTTAATATGCGTAATGAGTTATCTCATGAAAACTCAAGCAATTAAAGATTTACACTACTTGTGATATTTGAAAACTCTTTCAAATTGCACTTGCCTATTATGCTGGGGCACTATTGAGATTATTTTCAAATACAGTTGAACCACGCTATTTTGAATTGTCAGGGGAAATGAAAAATAGTTTGAAACAGTGAGAGTTGGAAATAACCAATAGTAAATGACTGAAGAGCAAATCCAAGGAAAATGATTTTGAGTTTGAAATAATGGGGAATTTGAAATAACAGAGTTCAAATTGGTGGGGTCCAACTGTATCAGTCATAGTGTAAATCCTTAAGGGCGTTTGTGCAAAAATGAGGGGTGCTGAATGGTAAATTTGAGACTTTGCGGGAAGGCAAGACTAGCGTTTTTCTTTGCGAGCCCAGGACATTTTGACTGTTTCAATTATGAGACTGAGACTTCAAAGTGTTTTAAATGCAAACTGGAGACGTTTAGGTTATAAGATGTTCACTCATTTAAGCTTGTATAAAAAAAATAAACAAATCTGTACTTCACGACTTTCTTAGCCTTGAAAAAAATTGACACTGTGAGACGCACATAACAGCCCAAAAAAACGAGACTGCAAGGTCCATGAATTTTGGCAAAAATTTTGTGAGACCCATGGTTTTCGGAGGACCATTCGCCATCCCCAAAATAATGGACTTCGCTTCAGAGATAAAGCGTGTGGAAAACTAGGCTGATTTTGAAAAATTGGCACATGTGAATCAGCATGGTCTCCAAGGTTTTTAACTTAAAATATCAAAGATGAATCAACAGAGACAAACTATGCTAGTAACATTTTGTATAAGTGAATTTGTTGCATTAATAATTCCAAATATTGCTAACAGAGAGGCATTTGAAACTGCCACACAGATAAATGAAGAGTTAAAAAGAATGGAATCCGATGGTGCATTTTGCAAAAATTCAACTTCTAATCATTAGCCAGTTTTCTTCATTTTTTTGCTAGATGTAGAAAATTGGTAGAGAAAATGATCCATCAAAAGAAAAATAGGGTTCACCGAACATCCAAGATCATTATTCCAGGCAAAGCTATAGCAATGGCCATCTGCCCTATCATTGTTCATTTCATTACTTAGCGTACGTTTGATGCAAGACGTGGCATGTGAATTTGCGTATGCAGTAAGGACGTGCATAAACAATTAGCATGAACATCCTCAATAATAGTGCACTAACGTTTATATCCGATTACCTATATACTAACACACCTTTAAAAAATTATACTGTAGCAAAGTACTGTGCTGTTACTACACCCATACTACACTACTTCTTTATTCCAGGTGTTAGTCATATAATTACTTGTAATAACACACTAGAAAGAATGTGTATCTCAATTTGTTACTTATTACAGACTTGTTCCAGAGAATGGAGTGCTGTCCAGTGGTCTTTACAAGGGTAAATGCCAGACCTGTAACAAAGAGGTCACATTTTGGTCTGTCCCCTCCCCTGTTATTGAGATCACATTCTCTGTGAATGGCGCACAGTATAACGTGGCCAATCCTGATCCTGAGATGAGTTTGAATGAGTGGATTAGAAATCAGCCAGGACTTCAAGGTACTTCGGACTTGCTTATTGAGTTTACTGAACTAACAGATCGTGGATCATGATCGAATAGAGAAGAGTGTGAAGTGCGAATGTCAGTGGAAGCACGAGTGAGTGAAAGTGGATGAGAGTTCATGCTCGGACTATTCAATGAGACATGAGCGACTGTTCGAAAGTCTACAAAAATAATAATCTAGGTGCCTGCAGGTATTGGCATTAATAACAGCAAGATTGAATTATTTAAGACGAGGTTGAACTGTGTGTTTTTACTATTTATAGGAACAAAGGTCATGTGCCGTGAGGCTGGCTGCGGTTGCTGTGTGGTTTCTGTAACGCTACATGACCTGAGCATTGGTAAAGATGTAACAGTGGCTGTCAACTCAGTAAGAGAACTTTCCTCTTTCTTATGATTAAAATGACAGGCAGTTTGTAAAACAGTTAAAACCTGCACAGTGATGTTCTGTCGACTAAAGTTGTAAAATATTGTTAGGAGCATAATTTATGTTGTCAATGAGGTTTTGTTTTTGTAAGTCTGTTATCTTCTATATTTCAGTGTGCAATTAGTACGAGATCAATTAACAAAGTACATGTAGCTTGTCTAACACTGTAGCAAATGCAGAATTTTCAAAATGTGCAAATCTTTGTCGAAGACTTGCAAGGATCAACTGCGAAAAAGTATTCATTCTGCTTTTTACTTATTTTTATATCACCTGGTGGTGTTTCAAACTGCAAAGAAACGTTTTTTATTTACTTTATAGTGTTTATTTCCATTGTGTGCTGTAAATGGTGCCTCTGTCACAACAGTTGAAGGCATTGGGAAGTAAGTACACCTGTTGCTTTTACTGTGTGACTTAATACTGTAAAGAGCACAGTGAATACCAATTGATCATATTTTCTGAGCAGAATAGGGAATTGAAACTTATTTCATGTTGTTCAAATCATTGCACCACTAAATGTGATTCACCAATTAATTAAACTACCTGCCCAATTATTATTTGATTCTGTAGTCAACTATATATTGTAGTAATCACACTGTTAATATCATTTTTATTAAATATAGTAAATAGAATAACTTTATTTAACTGTCACATGCATTAAGCACAGTTGTGTTAATTGGGGACGCTGCAAATTTGTCTGAGACAAATATTTCAAAATAGGACATAAGCTTGTAAGATTCCCAACTGAAGAGGAGCTATTTACACAATGCGGTCAAGGAGTTGAACTCAGGACTTCTAAGAACAATTCCAGATAGCGGCAGGGAGGAGGATTTGAACCAGGGACTTCTAGATTTCAAATCCAGCGCCCTGAACCACTTGGCCACGCTGCCTCTCTGGACTCCCTCAGTGAAGCCCCTTTACCATAGTCAGTACCAGGCATTATCTTTACTAGTGTTAGCAACTTGTCTTAAAATACATGTATTTTTCGTTATCATGCTTATTCAAAGGTTTCATTAGCATTTTCAGCAAGGGGGTAACTGGTTTTCACAGGCGCAAATTCTTTGTAAGAAGAACATGTATTGGTATCATTGTATTATTTTACTTCCAGTCGTTTTGATGGATTTCATCCAATCCAGGAGAGACTCGCAGAGCATAATGGCAGCCAGTGTGGTTACTGTTCTCCAGGGTTTGTCATGAATATGTTCAGGTCAGTTTGGGAAGGGTTGTCTGTGCATGTCATATCAGGTCAGCGTAGACTGGGTTGTCTGTGCATATCAGTAATATTTCAGGCTAGTGGGGATTGTACATGTATTTTATGTACATGTCTTATATCGGGCCAGTGTGGATTGGGTTGTCTGGTCAAGTCATTTATAAGGTTTGTCTTGGTTGAGCTGCCTGTGCATGTAAAATATCATGTCAGTGTTGATTGGGTTATCTGTGCATGTCACATATATCAGGTTATTGCATTGGGCTGCCTGTGCATGTCACTTGTTCCAGTCAGTGTGGATTGGGTAGTCTGTGCATGTCACTTGTTCATGTCAGTGTGGATTGGGTTGTCTGTGCATGCCACTTGTTCAAGTCAGTGTGAATTGGGTGGTCTGTGGAGGTCACTTGTTTAAAGTCAGTGTAGATTGGGTGGTCTGTGCATGTGACTTGTTTCAGTCAACGTGGATTGGGTTGTCTGTGGGATGTCACTTGTTTAAGTCATTGTGGATAGGGTTGTCTGTGCATGTCACTTGTTTAAGTTAGTGTGGATTGGGTTGTCTGTGGGATGTCACTTGTTCAAGTCAGTGTGGTTTGGGTAGCCTGTGCATGTCACTTGTTTAAGCCAGTGTGGATTGGGTTGTCTGTGCTTGTCAATTGCTTAAGTTTGTGTGGATTGGGTTGTCTGTACATGTCATGTGTTTAAATCATTGTGGATTAGTCTGGCTGTGCATGTCATTTGTTTAAGTCATTGTGGATTGGGTGGTCTGTGCATGTCATTTTTTCATGTCAGTGTGGATTGGGTGGTCTGTGCATGTCATTTGTTTAAGTCAGTGTGGATTGGGTGGTCTGTGGATGTCACTCATTTAAGTCAGTGTGTATTGGGTAGTCTGTGTATGTCACCTGTTTAAGGCAGTGCTGATTGGGTGGTCTGTGCATGTCACTTGTCAATGTGTATTGGGTAGTCTGTGCATGTGACTTGTTTAAGTCAGTGTGGATTGGGTTGTCTGTGCATATCACTTGATCAAGTCAAAGTGGATGGGATCGGGTGGTCTACATGTATAACTGACAATTGTTGATATCACTGGTTCTTTCAGTTTATTGCAGGAGAATCCCAGTCCATCTGAACAACAGATTGAAGACAACTTTGATGGAAACATTTGCCGCTGCACAGGTAAACATGGTGTTGCGCTTATTGGAATCCTTCTGTTTTACATCTTGCAATAATCCTTCAGTAGAACAGTCTAATAGTGATTGTTCTGCCACTGTCAGGTTACAGACCAATTCTGGATGCAATGAAAACATTTGCAAAAACCTCAAATCCATTGGATATTGAGGTAAGAGCAAGTTTACATATTTTATTTGGCATGCAATGACAAGAAATTCATTGTGCTACAGCTATCGTAAATGGGATTTCCTGGTTATACTTACACTGATATAACAGATACATTGTAGATCTGTTAATGGAACCACACCACTCAGGTAACCGCTAGCTGGTAAGAGCAATGGAGCAAGTTTTACATTCATGTATGGCTCTACTTAACAGTGGACTGGTGGAATTAACTAAATTCACAAAATTGCTTTTTTTTTAAAGTGGCACAAGAACAGTCTCAATTGTTTTGCAAGTTACAGCAGTAACAGTCACGAATCTACAAATTATATCTGTAGTGACAAAACATTGACTATCTATGATAGGAAATAACCAAATGTCATGGTGTGTGTGGCAATGGTTGCATGCAGTGCCCTAGAAAGTGTATCACAACATCTGTTCATCAAAGTGGTGGTGTGTTGTGGTACTGTCCGACTTCACTTGCTGATTTATATGTACTGATGTCGAAGCACACTGATGATAAGATAAGGCTGGTGGCTGGAAATACAGGAAAAGGTATTTTAATAACTTACAGCAATTTTAGCAATTTGTGCATTCTTGACCTAATAAATCAAGGTAATTCTCTAGTCTTGAAGAAAATGAAAATAGGCACACAGAAATTAAACACAACGTACCTTACACTTTGGTATGAGCCATCATTTATACACATCATACATTGCTTGCAACAAATTAACTCTAGATTGTGCTGGACTATAATGTGCTTGTTAAGTAATACCAAGATGTTTTTTTTTGTTTTTTTGGAACGTACCTGTAGGTATTTATAAGAATGATGGTCCTTTTGATGTGATGATTGACATCTCTAAAATTGACCAGCTACACACCATACCAAGTGAAACTGAGGTATGCTATTGTTTTAATATTCAGGTTGTCTTTTTTCATCATTACCTTTATTCTTGCTGTTACTAGACAATTAAACACACTCTTCTGATAGCTTTTGCTGGGTTTTACATGTAGGAATGTCTTGTTACTTTATAAAAGAGGCATGAAATATTGAGTAATATTTTTGTCAAACTAGTGGTGACTTGCTGCAATTGATTCAGACTCATGTGTGACTTGGGCTCAGTTTTGACTTGGAAGACTCATTTGCTGTGTCAGAAGACAACAGCCAGGCTCAAACAAAGACTTCTGGTGCTGTGGTCCAGTGTATAAGAAGATTGTCTAGATTACTAATTACCTTCAGTCTCTCCTTCTGAGAACAGAAAAGCAATTATTTCTGAACATTCTGGCATTTAATCTGAGTAACATTGTGGTAATCGTGTTCTCTATCTGTAATTGTCTTCCAGTTACCCAATGGTGATGTTGTTGTTGGTGCTGGTGTGCCTCTGAACACACTTATTAAGGTATTGGAGGACCAAGCAAGTGTGGTCTCTGGTTACAAAGTGTTGGCTGATCATGTGCGCAAGGTAAAAGTGGACTACACTTTCAAAAATAGGAGAATAAAATTATGAGGGTGAATACTACCATTCCTCTAATGATTATGATCATGATTATGATACATGTACATGTCACTTCACTTAGCTTCTTTGTGCCTCGTGGCACATAAGGCCTCCACAGAATGCCTCCAATTTTCTCTGTTGGCTGCAGCAGCTCTTGCCTCATCCCATGTACGCCATCCTGCGCTGTTCCTCTCTCTCTCTCAACTGTTCTTCGCCAGGTGGTCTTAGGCCTTCCTCTCTTTACATGTACATGTACATAAATGTAATTGATGTGTCGTTTTCAATAGTGATAGTAATGAGATATTTTGAAGAGAGTCAATTGTGATTTTAAGAGAAATAATTAAACTAAGTGCATAAATCTGCACTCAACACTTTATGCAACGATCTGTTTCTTAACTATTATTTTTTTCACTGTTCAAAGTATTATATTGCTTATGGCATATTATATTCTTGTCTCTTCTTTCCAAAGGTAGCCAATGTTCCTGTAAGAAATGTAAGTAAGATTAGTTTTCATTTAATTTATATCTGTTGCCAAGTTACTTAATATACAGTTACATGTAGTAATGCATCAAATGGGTTGTGATTGAACCAGTTTCCTTAAGCCTTCATGTATTACATGGTTCAGGACTTAAAATTTGGCATGGGGCTGAAGAGGAATCCACCTTCTTTGAAGTGGGGGTCTGTAGAGACATAAATGTACTCACCTGAAAATGTGCAAAATTTAATTGTCTTTGAGTTGAGTGTTCATTGTTTTTCACTATATATATGCATGCATTAACTACCGGTACCTAATTCCACTTCCCACCCCTAATAGCTCTGTTTAGCTTTATGGGTAAAGGTAAAGTCTGCATGCGAGCCAAGTGGCCCATCAGGCCGGAGCTTATCCCGGTTTCTGTAGCATGAAGCGACTAGGAGTATTTCTACTCCCCCCTGGATGGGATGCTAGTCCATCGCAGGGTTACCCCCAGCATTAAGTTTGCCAGTACCCATTTATACACCTGGGTGGAGAGAGGCACAACGAGAGTAAAGTGTCTCGCCCAAGAACACAACACAATGTCCCCGGCCAGGGCTCGAACCCAGACCGCTCGAGCTGGAGATGAGCACACTAACCATGAGGCGATCGCGCCTCCCATATTTAGCTTTATGACTTCCATGCAATATTAATGAAAGACATTGGATCCTACAGGTTGCAAGCATTGCCGGGAATCTGATGTTAACACATGATCATCCTGATTTTCCATCTGACATTTTCACAATTCTTGAAGCTGCAGGCGCAAGGCTGATTATTGGTAATAATTAATATGTGAATTGAATTAATAGATGCACAATTCTTCTTTTGTGTATGAAGGTTATTATTTCACTGTTTTGCTGTGTACACTGAATGTTTATGTGACATTTAGTGTCACTTGGCAGAGTAATAACTAAGAGTGAAAGAGTAATTTAGATCCAATTTTATATTTTTTGTTTCATGATCATTTAGGGAAATATTTTCCAATGTCATGTCATGTCACAATATTGATCCATGTTACAAAATGTATGGCATCAGATATATCCTATTTTAACCACATCACTGCTTTCAGGTGACAGCTCGTCAAAAAGTGAAGCTCAGTACTCTCTCATGCAATTTCTAAACCTGGATATGACTGGCAAGGTAATCTTTCTAGATGTTCTCCCGAAACGTCAGAGAAATGAGAAAATGCTGTTATTATGTGAGTGACCTCCAGCGGTGTGCATTGCACACTAATGGCCGATAGTGTATGAGGGCTCAGTCACTCAGATTACAGCATTTGCATAAGTATAATCTTATCCTAGAATCCTAACAGACTAAAAGACAGACATTTACTGTAATTTGAATTTGTGTAACATGCTTTAGATGTACTGTAGACTGGGTATGGGATATACAGTTGTATCATTGATCATAAGAAGAAAGTACACTGTAAGACATGTTAGTTCTTGAAATGTTGATGAATTGATTTTAAGTTAAGTTTTTAACTGTATGTTTTAATACTTGCTAGGTAATCCTGGCTGTCTTGTTACCCGTGTTTTCAAGTGACTGCGTCATTTGCACCTACAAAGTCATGCCAAGAGCCCAAGTAAGCAAACACATAACAAAATGCTTTGCTTGGCATTCATATTGTAATAAATGGTTTCTTTGACACATTTTCATGGTTTAGGGAGATGATTAAAAAAAAAACTGAAAGATTTGATAAGATGGAATTACTGCTCTGCTGAAAGCTTTCTTTTTATTAATCACACGTAATGTCTATTCCTCCTGACCCTATTTTTTTTCCTTTAAATTCCTCACTCAAAAGAAAAAGCTGTTTTAAAATAGCATTTTCAAGGCAGAGCTGGCTCCAGTCTGTGCAAATTCTGAATTTGAATGAAATGGAGTCAAATTTCTTAATACCCGGCAGCAAGGGGCAAACCTGAGTATCTGTATTATGGAGGAGGCTGGATTATGGTGTAGAGGTAGAGATTACACATGTCGACTGAATTCTCGTTTCCCAGGAACTAAGTGAACTGTTGTCCATAATATAAAGCTGTCTGTGTTGTAGAGGTGTCTGCAAGGGGAGGTTCAACTGTTATTGTAAACATCCTCGAGAGCTGCTTATAAAGCACTGGTTTCCTTCAGGAAATAGGCTTGCTTTTTTCCATTTGGACAAATTAGTCAAAATTGAATTTTTCATTGATATCTTTCTTTTAGAATGCCCATGCTTATGTGAATGCTGGGTTTGTAGCCAAGGTTGACAAGAGCAGCATGACCGTGAATATTGCAAGGATTGTCTATGGTGGAATAGAACCACATGCAGTAAGCACCTTTGTTATCTCTTTTTACTGAATATTAAGTGGCATTTAAGAGCTGTCCGAATGTCCAACAGTTGATTAATAGGTATGGCCTTATTTTTCCTGTGTTTGTCCATGGATTAATCTCCAGGTTTCTGTTGTCCACGACTCAGGGTCTTGGTTGTGGTTTAAATGACATCAGGCATTGAAAGGGCGGATCCAGGATTTTTCAAGGGGGAAGGGGGCGGTTGGTACCTTGTGTTGTAGAATCAAAGGGGCATGCCCCCAAAATGTGGCAATTTGGGAATTGGAACCTAATTGAAAACTGCTGCACCAGAAATACTAGCAATGTCATGGCTGTTTTAGCGAGAAAAAGAGTTACTTGTAATTACAAGGAGGTACCTGTCCAGTGTGTTTGCCTTTATTTCTGCCATAGTATGAACAATCTTTTTCACTTTTTTAAGCTTTTGCTTCTTCAAAAGGGTGTGGCTAGCTACCCAATCCAGCCCTTGTATTTTATTATAAAGCTGAAAACGTTTATACACACAAGTACCCCCTGATATTGAGTAGTTACTCCCAGTACTTTGCGTTGGGTTTCAATTTACTGTCACTTAGAAGTACTATAGGAAGTTCTGTTAGCTTCAAATCACATTACACTGGGTTCCCCCTTTATAGTGTCACTTATAACAGTCCCACAGTATAATTATGTATGGTAAAAAATGTATTCTTTTCGTACCGTAGATGCATGCTACCAAAACAGAAACATTCTTGGCTGGTAAAAAGCTAACTGACCTGGACACTCTTAAAGGTGATTGTTCTTGTCAATAGATAAATCACTTGGAGCATATTATATACCTTTCACCACATAAAATATTTAACTGGGGGTTATGACTGTAATGGCGACATCCTGTTCTAAAGGTGTCATCCAGGTCAGAGTTTGTGACATAATTATATTGTTGACACTTAACAACTGTGAAAAATTACAATTAATAAAGAAGACAAAACTGTACAAAAACTAATGTTGTGTCTATATCAGCACTGACACAAAAAAATACATCAGTTGTGGAACATCACAATTCTTGCCCCCAACAACAACAACAACAACAACAACAACAACAACAGCAACAGCAGCAGCAGCAGCAAATACAACAGTGACAAACGGTCCAGGAATGTGATTGTTATCAGTTGTCAGCCAAGTTCTTTAGGGTGATAGTTCAACATTTCGTTAGTTTTCCTTACTTTGTAAAGTGAATGGTTTTAAATTTGACACTTGGACACTTGGATTAGTAATATAACCATTGTTTTATTTCCTTGGGTGTACTTACCCACCTTCCTTTCATGAAGATTAACTAAAGGACTTATTTTCCTATTTTTCGTTTCAGGTGCCCTGTCTACTCTTGAACAGGAAATTGTTCCTGATTCACCTCCTGCGAGTGCAAGCAAAGAATATCGCAAATCTCTGGCTCTTAGCTTGTTTTACAAGGTACTGAGAAAGTGTCTCTGGTGTGGTTATGCCTTAGAAACACCTTATTTTACTAAATCACTGATTAATCACGCTTGCTCAGGACCTTAGGTGGGAAATACTAGCTGGCCCAAAGTTTCAATAGTATAGCAGCTCTCATAAGCTTGTAATTCTATTTGTCGTCACTGCAGCAACTGTTATTGTTTTGAGGCTCCGGGGCATTGTTTGTGTTGTTTGTTCTATTGTCCTCTCAAAGGGTTTCAAGCCATTCATGGAAGACCTTAAGAGAGCTGCAACCTGACTCCAAAGTTTTTCAGCATGGATCTGGCTTTACTCATTTTGCAGACCTTGCTTCCCTCATTCTGTTCTTTCAAGACCTAGAGTTGATATTCTTGTGACCCTTGCACTTGGCTGATAAGATTTGTACAAAATGAGAATAATTAATATTTATATATTGCTCTGTTTTAGTTTTACCTGACTGTTCTGGGTGACAAGGCATCAGCACGGGTCAAGTCAGCTGCAGAGCCGTTCATTCGTCCCGTCTCATCTGGCACACAGAGTTATGACACGCAATCCAGTGAATACCCATTAACAAAACCTATGACAAAACTGGCTGCCAAGCTCCAGGTAACTTATAACTGTAACAGGAATATGAATTGAGATTTCAAGCTTCTGAAATGCTAAGTATAAATAAGTACAGACTTTGATTGACTATTTCTTTCCTTAAACTTTTCTAGCAGCAAATAGTTATTATTTTGACCGGTGTTCTCTGATACAATTCCAGTGATAAATATGCAATTTTCCCCTAAATTTTGAAAATGAGTATTCTGTGAGGAGGAAGCTGAGCTGTTTTGCTTGTTAACTATTTTTTTTATTTGGAAATGTTGTGCATGTCGTGTGAGAAGATAGTGAATAAAATAATCTGACTTTCATCTTTGTCTTTTTCTTCAGACTTCTGGTGAAGCTCAGTATGTTTCTGATATTCCCATTCAAGGTGGTGAACTCTATGCTTCCTTTGTAGTGAGCACACAGGTATGGACATGTAAATGGAGCCATCATTTACATCATTTATTTATAAAATCGTTAAGTACAGTTCAGACAACAAAACAGTGCTCGGCAGTAGTCGGAAGCTGGGAGGAGCCACCAAACATTTGATTGATGGTAGCGAAAAACGCATTTGTCGGTTGAGCTTTGAATTTTAGAGTCCACATGTTATTGTAAAGCACAGTAAAGACATTTATACTGATGGAGCCCCAATAATACCTTCATTTTTGTTCAGAATCACTATTATACTAATGCTATGAAGCCAGAAATGGGATGTTATCTTGAGTTACACATGCGTAAGGTTTGATCTCAATGGAAAAAGGTGGGCAGATGTTTTTAAATGCTGTCCATTGTCTTTGAAAAATAGCTTAAGTAGAATAGAATAGAATTTGCTTTCCCTTCCACAATTCAGTTACATGTAATTTAGGCGCATTTCTGTACAAGGAAAGGTCCTTAGCCGTAATATTGTACCAATTATGCGTAGAATGTAACAAAATTGCTGTGATAGTGGCTGTTTATTGAAATATCTTAATAAAAATAATAAATCTGGAGCGAACTTGCTTGTAGAAGTATTGTGGAAATTTAGACTTACAGTTACTTCAAAGGGGTGAATCATTAGTGGCTCTGCTGACCAGAATGATGTACATCTGTTTAATTTGAAGGGAAACTGCAAGCTTGATTCCTTTGATACATCAGAAGCCCTTGTAAGTACAAAATCATAAAATAAAAAGCTTCTGATAATAACTGTTGTAATGGAGTTAATGTAGTTTAATTAAGAAGTCCTACCCTCTAGAACCTCATGTTCATTAATAAGCCCCCTCCCTTTTCCTAGATGGTCAATCATGACAAATTATAGACTGAGGCAAAAACATAGTCACTTTATGCTCTCAAATATATTCAGCCACTGCAATTGTTAAAATGTGGTACTAAACAATGGTGAAACATATCCCAGCTGTTATTTTACGTGAAATAGGATACCTTTCTAATAACGCCCCTCACCTCAGTGGGCCAGGTTTTAAAACGAAATAAGCTTCTTCTCCCCTCCCCCCCCCCCCCCACAAACAGCCTGGGGGGAGATCTTAATAGAGTTTTTAGGGAAAATGTTGCTATGTGAAGGCAATTTCTCTTGCATTGCAGTTGATGATTTTCGTTTTTCTCATTACATGTTTGTTTGACAGTTCATTGACATAGCAAAGATGGATGTCTATCATTCTTAGGCCAACCAATATGATGGAGCTTAAAGCAGTTATTGCTGTAAATAGAATAGTTTTACATTTTGTTGATTTATTTGCTGTAGAAAATGCCAGGAGTCATCAAGTACATCACAGTAAAAGACATTCCTAAAGGGGGTGTCAACAATTTCATGCCAACGTCTTTTGGTTTTGCAGAGGAAGAGGTAAGAGCCAAGCTTGTTATCTGTCTGTTAAAGCTGTTGTAGTCAGTTCATCTACAGTGGCCGTCCAATTGAGGGTAGTACTAAATAGGAATTATATTGAGGATTGACATCTCGGCTACCTGAGTGAAGCCAACTAAACAATGAAGAAGACTTCCTCCCAGGTGGTCAAAGTGTCAGTCACCAGCAACAGTCCCTATCAGGGTGACTCTCACATGTGAGATCATTGAAGACAAGCGACAGATTCTGCTCGCCCAAACCATTAACAAAGCTGTGTGCGATATTCTCGGAAATATTTAGACTGCTGGAATGCTGTTTTTCTCTGGAAATCAGGCAGGGAGTATGAGGCGAGACGTTTGAGACTGTAGAAGGGACTGGTACGAGACATGGGTGTGGCACTTACTCGTGGCACTCACTCTCGTCTCGCCCCAACCCCTTTTCGTATGTTCCGCCCTTTTGCGTTTGTCTTCATGATAAACACCCGTCTGACCCTAAGAGAAAAGACCAGCTGCCAACAGTCTAGGATATTATGATGTGGTCGATCACATTAAGTAAATTTAAGGAAATTACATTAATTAAAGTTAAAGTTAAAGTCAATGTTGTGAAACGTCTTTAAAGTCACTGCTTGTGTGGTCGCCTGGAAGAGGCTACTTTTAAGCACGTTAACATTTAGTAGCAATTTAGCAGGCAAACATTGTAACACACTTCCTTCCCTTCCTCGCAATTGTTTGTGTGTTCTGGAAGTATTAAAGAAAACATGTTTGATAAGACAAAAACATGTTAAAACAAAACATGTTGACAAAACAAAACATGTTTGATAAATTTGAAATCTCCTTCTAGTGCCGTTTTTGTAATGACCTAAATCATATTTTATACATCTTCGCTAGAAGATAAATCTGGTTGTTACATGTACTCCAAAGGGGCTTTGACTCGCGAGTAGTTTAGCTGCAAAAGTAACAAGAATATTTTTTGTTTTATCTATAACAGATATTTTGCAGTGGGTATGTTGCATATGCCGGTCAGGCATTGGGTATCATAGTTGCAGGTGCATTGCATTTCATTACTAGTTTAATATTATAAGTGTAAATCTACTAACGGTCTATTACGAATGTCCTTCTCTTATTGGCTATGTTACTTAATGTCTACTCTGTTTTAAGTGAGTAGCCTAGTAATGTGCGCTTGCGAACAAAATGGCGGCCGCTTCTCTACGTTTTCGAAGTGTCTGTGAAGAAGACAAATAATTTACTAGTTAAGTTTTGAACGACTGGTAGATATAGATTGTTCGCTCTCGATTTATACGCGTCAAAGTTGGCTCGGGCTGTACCCTCGTCAACTATAACATGATAGAAATCAGGAGCGAATAATCTAATTGCTAACTTATAACTTACTATGGTTCATCATGGCACAAAGACCTTGTTGCCTCAGAAATAAACAAAGATTGTTAACCTTTCTTAGGCTTCCTTTGAAACTGACAAAGGTTCTGTAGAACTGCAAAGATCCTTTCCCCTTTGAATCGTTTACCCAGCGTTCTAACACGTTATTTTTTTGATGTATTTATTGTCAAACTTATCTCCCTAATGACGTTGATATTAAATAGGGGATGGGAGCAGTGTATACTGCAGTTGTATCCTTGATTGTAACTCATTTCTAAAATGTGACGGCTAGTGAAAAATCCGTCATTATTGTGGCTCATTATAATTTCTGTCTATGGGTTCATTTTAAATCGTCTTTCTAGTTTTGATCCATGAATCCTATCCCAGTGAACAACAACAACAACAAGAACAACAACTTGTTCATTACCCTTTGTTGTTGTCATTGTGTTTATTCTGGCTCTGTCTTTCCCCATCATTCTTAGTGTGCAAACCTTGGCGGTACTAACCCAGTATAAATGTACCATTGAACTTTTTGGAGAATATTTTTTAATGTTCTCACCACAGATACTCAGCGTCACGCAGATGAAGCGGTTAAAACCGTGAAGGTGACTTATAAAGACCAGGGGCCTCTTCTGCTGACCATTGACGAAGCTGTAGCGGCCAAGTCATTCTTTGATCCTCAAGCTAAAACGTTGAAGAAAGGCGACCCAGACAGTAAGTATTCTCACCAGTTGAGAGCTCTTAAGATGTCTTGCTCTTACATGTTAAAGTCTTATTCGTCTGGTAGTACATCATTCTACCTTTGACTGTAGTGTGAAGCAGCTAAAGGAATTGATACTCTCTCTGGATAGGAAGTTTGTCTGTTGTAGCGTCCAGTGACTAATTTCCTCTCTCCTCTGGGAGAATAGGCCATCGACCCGTGTTCTCCACCTGCTCTGTCTCTCACAGCGCTGACAGCCTCTGTCCAGACCCATCTTCTGTCTTTCTCTCTCCACAGTTCTCCTCCATGTCCCCTTTAGCCACCCGCAGCTCCTCTTTCTCTATGGTTCCCAGATAGGGCAATGCATGGATCTTATTGGTGGTCCATGCGCAGTACATGCGCTATCCTGCGCCACCCCTGTCTCCTGATATTGTAGCGTACAGCACTTCCAGGTTAATGATAACTATTTTACCGTATGTTGGTGTGCCACTTAGTTGTGTACATTTTCATTAAATCCTGTTCTTTGTTTTTCAATTAGCTGCAATTAAAAATTCACCACATGTTGTTCAGGGTGCCGTATCCACTGGACATCAGTACCACTTCCACATGGAAACACAGGTGTGAAACATTTTTTTAACTTTTTTAATCGTTGGCGATTGACTTAAATAACTGTTGCTGCTTTGTCACCTAATCCTATCTATAACAAAATTCTCAATCGTGATTAGTTCTCCGCGCGCCTATTTGCCACGTAATCGGCGCGCGATCACGTGGGTGTCCAATTACAGGAACCCAATTTGAACTTTTTGTAATTGGTTACCTATAATTGGATACCCACGTGGTTTTCACGTCAATTACGCGCGCTTTAAAGGTTTCCTTCGCAATGTTTCCTTCAGTTTTCAACACTTGTGAAAAGCGCTAAAGACGTTTTCGCTCAAAAAAAAAGCCTTCCCAAAAGACATTTTTAATTCCAAAATTTGTTATAGATACGATAAATTAGTAATTGAACCTCGTGTCGTACAATTCAGGGAGTAATCGTGCTCGTTATTTCAAATCGGTCTCGCGCTTCGCGCTCGTCCGATTTTGAAATTACTCGCGCGATTACTCCCTGAATTGTACTCCACTCGGTCCAATTACTATTACTTATCAGGAGTAAAACCAAAACCAACCATGACTCGCTCGCACAAGTTTTCCCTCGCTCACTTCGCGTCAGCCACATGTATTTGTTTCAAGTTTTGATTGGTTCATTGGATGCTCTGTGTCCTTTGTGATTGGCCAAAGTGATAACTTTGGTTTTTGTTTTACAACACCCAGTTGAAAACTGCTCTAATACTCTAACGTTGTAATTTGGGGATAAACTGTTATGAAGCACCTTACATACAAATACCTCAACTTATGCTGTTGTCCTTCTTGAGGGTTCCGTTACGCGTCAGTTCTATTATTTTGAGGGTGGGAAATTAACAAATTGACGTCAGTTTTTCATGTGTCTGTCCTGTTATTGAACATGAATGTCGTCATGACATTGTCAAAGTACCAGGCGATAGCCGAGTGGATCTGTGTAGCCAAGGGGAAAAATAAGCAATGAATACCTATAGATTGAAGTAAATGACTTAATTAAAAACTGGATCTTTGGATAATGCAATTCGAGAGTTTTCATTGGCTTAGCCATGATGGGTTATGAGTCATTTTACCATGCTCTACCATGCTATCTACCATGCTATCTACCATCTCATATCCAACGCACGCTCGTGGAATAATTGTCAAAATATATCGTGGCTTACAAGGCCTGCTACGTCTAAGCTGCAGAATACAAGAGTAAAAACCTGTGAATGAAGTCATTCATTGTCGGATGTATTTTTCTGTTTGTCAAGATTTTTCTCGCACGTTTGAATATTTTCTGGCTAGTTATCAGTTCAACTATCGATTTAACAGGTGGCATTGTGTATCCCAGAAGATGATGGAATGACTGTACACTGTCCAACTCAGTGGGTTGATTTCACTCAAGCAGCTATAGCACAGACTCTGAATTACCCCGCTCAAAGGTTGGTTCATCGTGTATTTATGTGATAGATAAATGTTTTGCGGCCAATCTATATAGGTTTTTTTTTTTACAATGGTGAGTTGAAGGCCTTGCAGATCGGATGCGAATATCGTGTCGGAAGTTTGAAATTGCTGTTCAGTAATGTTTAAGCCTAAGATCAATTAAATGATGTCCCTTGCTCACAGGTTGACATGTCTTTACGTGATATAATATTCGTGTCAGATCCTTGTGCGTATTAACGATGGCGAGCCGAAGGCGAACTTTTAAAAGGAAGATGTTAATCTTAAAAACAATTTATTGATGTAATCAGTTGGTTCCATTCCGTATCAAAATTACAGCATGTGTATTCTATATTAAAGTTACAGAGTGCGTATTGTGTATTGATATTACAGATTGCCTCTATAGTGGGGTTTACAGCGCATTCATGTGACCTGAGTAGTACCTTATTTTTTTCACCGGATCCATTCGTCGTCCCTCATTCAGCATTCTTTTCGTGCATATTACAAATCATATATCGTGCAGTTCCAAAAGTAACTACCTCCTGAAAGAACGTCACTTGTACTGTAGTTGTAATATCCTAAGTGGAGAAACTCAAAAAAAAAAAAAAAAAAAAATCAGTCTTTAAGTGAGATGTTTTCATCTCTTATACATGTGCAAGTTACTTACATGTTGTCTTGCCAGCGTGTATTTCTTAGCATCTTGCCTCTGGTCAAAATTTTTTCAAAGATGGGTCGTTACGTTCCTTTCTGACCGTGGTTACTCTTTTTTTTTTTTTTTTTTTAAATTGTTGTTTGTAAAGCGTTAATATGGGTGTGAAGAGATGCGGTGGTGCTTATGGAGCCAGGATCACCAGGGTCAATCAAGTCGGTACAGCGTGTGCAGTAGCTGCTTATGTCACTAAGAGGTACAAAGATAAACTTGTTTAACAACACCTGACTTAAATAACGTTATATTCCATAGTTATTCCAGACACCTCTTGTCAAAATGTAGGGTTTGTGATGGAGCTTTAGGCTGATTGACGCGAAATAAATAAAATATCCATTAGAGACACTTAAAACGATGGTGCACGATGAAACAGGGTTAGAATACGTATATCTACTTCTGCATACTTAGAATGCCTTAAGCCCTTCAAAGACGAGATATTTAGTTGTCGGCATCTAAATGTTATCGACAACTAAAAAAAACGTAGTGTGTGAGACGAGTTTTCGACAACTAAGCGCTGATTTTTTAGTAATCAACAACTAAGTAATTTCTCTTGGAAGCAGTAAGCATTAGTACTTGTTCCCTTTACCTTTGTTGTCTGCAATTATATCTGCGGGTGGGTACGAGTGTAGGAGCATGTTGAAAATTTGTCAAAGCTTGGTCATTATAGTTATGTAAAGAGAAATGAAAAAGCAAACTACTTACTTCAAAAGAGTCAATGTTTTTCCTTTATTATTGTTTTACAATTACAGGCCAGTTCGCATGAGGATGACTTTGAACACTAATATGGAATTGGCTGGACTAAGGGAACCTTACAAAGCAACGTACAAGGTAAGGTGTAAAATACCTCCATATCTCACAGGGCTTTTAGCATTAGTGTTTTAAGTAGTGTATTGTAAAATAAGTAAATTGTGTGTTGGTATTTTTTCCAAAGTCAAACTCTGCGACAGCAGATAATATTTGCTCTCCGTTAATGCTGACGAGGACAAGACACCTTGTACTCATAGGCGTACGGGCACCTTCGGACTTAGGAGGGGGGAGGCGGGGACCTTATTGACCGAAAATTACACAATGCCCGAAAGTGTGAGTGGTATTCAAACGCACTCAAATCGTCGGAAAAAACAAAAACGTTCCCAATTCTTACGTCTAAAGAAACTGTTATCAGTCCAAAAATAGTTATTTTCAAAGCTCGCATACTCTATGACCTTGATCGACAGCTTAGTAAAATCAGAAACTTATAAAAGAAACAGTTAACTCTTCCTCGTACGAAAAGTTCAAGAAAATTTTTAAATGGTTCCTTTTTGGGCCGTTTCAAACGGCTCTTTCCAGAGCCACCACAGAAAGTGTTGGTCTTTGTTTGCTTTGATTCTTTTTTTTTTTTTTTTTTTTCATTATTTGGTGATGGAAACAATATCCATCTCGTGGATTTCCACGATACACATTTAAACGATATATGGCTTTTTCCAAAACAAAATAACTGGATCCTTATATCATTTGACCACTCCGTTTTGACAAGGAAAACGTCAGAGAAAGTATACCTACAAGCCAGGTTTTGACTACCTTTAGAATGTTTTCACCCGTGTACTTTTGCCCAAATCATCAGCGCTTTGCCCGAAAAATTTCAAACATTTCGCAAACTGGGGGGGGGGGGGGAGGGCCTGCACCCCCGTCCCCCCCCGCCCCTACGCCCGTACGCCGATGCTTGTACAACATGATAATCAGTGCCAAATGAAGATACTGCACTATAGCCTTCATCAGAAAGATCACAACAAAGCAGTGCCGGATTAAAGTTCTGCTCACTATCCTTACCAATTACTTAACGATAAGACTACTCAGCCAATCTCAAACCGTAGTAAAACGAAAACCAAAGTATGTGCCTGATTATTTTCCACACTCAATTCCTTTCTTTCTCAATTGATTACTTTCCACACTCAAAACCACTCTGTAGTAGTGGTGTGACGATTAATCGAATTCTCGATTAATCGTGATTATGACCGTTCGGTTCGATTCACAATTCTTTGATTGCACGTTTCGATTTTGGTTCGATTTTTGCGTACCTTTCTCAGAGTGCCCTTAGTGAGTTATTATATTGTGAAATCGGAATCCAGAACTCTTTAAAATGTGCGTTTTGATTGACGAGTAAAGGCGTTTGCAGTTCGTGCACCATTTTGTGTTGCGTGGTTAAAAATGCTGCCCTTCTAGCACCCCTTGAGAATTTCCATAAAAAGCAAACCATGTGCGACACGCTCATTGTATCCTAAAATTGAGGGTTTAGGGTTGTAGGTTGTTTACATTGTGTATCATGTTGTAAGAATTAAAAAACATTAATATTTTGCATAATCGAATCGAAATAATCGAAATCGAAAGGCAATAATCGAAGTTGACTCGAATCGTAAGGAATATGAATCGTTACACCCCTACTCTGTAGCATTAGTTTTACGGGTTAACTTTAATTCCTGGATAACAGTCAATAAACGAGGCATGCAGAGAACACTAACAGCTTTTGATGGAGAATCCTGCTGAATTCACGGCCATGTCTTAATGGTGATCAATTTATCAGTACCCCAAAGTTCTTTCCAAAGATCTGTTTGTGATTATCCTAACGTGACATTACAGTATTATTATTCCTTGTAGATTGGTGTGGCAAATGATGGCAAGTTAAATGGCATTGATATGAACTTGTACTGTGATTGTGGTTCCTCGCCGAATGATCTTGATGTGGGGGCTGCTCAAGCATGGGCTGATAACGGTAAACGTTACACTTCATTTTGAATGATTTTGAAATTAGTTTTGAATATCCCTCGTCGAGTACTTTAGTTACATTGCAAAGAAATAGACCGATCGCATAAATGGCACCGCCTTTGAACGACAATGTGTTACAAAAACCTGAGGCCCTGTCCACACTATCAAACACACACCGGAGGAATTTGAAATCTCAGCTTTATTATTACGGTTAGCCCTACTGCCCACATTAATCCGTCACGAAAACAGAGCTTTCCGAAAGCGTTTTGAGCATTAGCCCTTCGTCAGAGCAAAGTGTCCTTTGATTGTTATGATTTTTAGACTGTACCGTTAACGTAAAGTGGACTAGAAGCCATTTTACTTGACTGTAGTTCCGAAAAAAAAGACCAATTTTAATGGAAGCTACAATCTTGGACAAATTAAATGAAAAAATGGAGACCACCCCTCCCCCCCCCCCCCCCATTTCACCGCGTTTTAGGTTTAGTGCCAGTTCATCACTGATTCGGGGGAAGGGTAGTCTTATTTCTTATTTTATCCTGACCAAGATTTTAGTCCTCTGTCATACGCACTTAAAAGCTGACAACTGTTCACAAGCAGATTAATGAACACGCAGATACGCGGATTAGTCCCAGTTAATATCAAACCACTGATCGACTAGTCATCGAAGAAGGATTGAAGTTGTCATAAGATCCATTTGAGTTGATGATATTCTGTGTTATTTCTAGCTTACTTTTGTGACAACTGGAATATTGTGCCATATGCTACGCACACTCACACTGCTGGAAACACTTGGTGCCGTGCGCCAGGTAGGCACTTAGTCTTAAAATCATTCATATTCTGAATTTCAGATTAAGACGATTTTTCTTCAATGGCTTCACTGTCCATTTCAATCCTTCTGAGCCGTTTACTCTCATCGGAAGTGACTAGAATTAAACACAGTGTCCATTACGTACCAGTGGATTACTAGGGAGTATAGCAACCACAACGGCAACGCCGCGGAGAACGTCGTTTAAGAAATGATTTTTGATATTTAACTTACGAATCTCGAGGTACTCTTAAGTCATTTATTTGTTTATCTCTGTCAAAACTATCCCAACATTAAATGTGGAACACAGCGATAAATTTGAAATAGAAATTTAAAAAATTGGCTGTCGTGGTTCACGTTCTCCAGATAACGTAGAATTTGGTCATTTAACGTTGTTGTGTTACAGAGGACGGTAAAGAAATGTACCAAGGATTATAACGCGCGTACACAGCCATTGTTCTACTCAATAAACTTTTTTTTTAGCGACGTTCCCGTTGTCATGGTTTTATTAACCTCCATACTGGCCGTGGGCATAGACGCCTAGCCCGAGTACCATCCTAACGGTTTATATGTCACATAGTCTTACTACTTTCGTTAGCCTGGTTCACACTTGTGAGAAACGCACAAGCATAAGCACAAGCACGAGCACAAGAAAAAGAAATGCTTTGCTAGTTTTGTGCTTGGGCTTATGCGCCTTATGCTTGTTTCACAAGTGTGAACTGGCTTGAAATAAACACAAACATAAGTGCAAATATTCAACCAATCGCCATCCTGTTTCTACACCGATGTAACTCCTGCTGTAATGCATATTTGTATGCTGCTGATGTGAACATCCTTGTGCTTATGTTTCGCTTGTATGTATCTCAAAAGTGTGTACCAGGCTTTAATAATTACCGTCAATATGGTGTACTCTGCTGAGTGGGGTGGATAGTAACGCTTGTACTCGTTATGTGACTATATCCTTTAGCCTCCACCCAAGCAGTGTTCATAATGGAGTCAATGATGGAACATGTTGCCAAAGAACTGAAAATGACACCAGAGGAAGTGAGAAAAGTGAATCTCTACAAAAATGGACAGGTTTGTTTTTACTGTCTGCGTAAAGACTTTTAATCATTATTTTATTAGTTTAATTATCTTACTTGCTGAAATTTCTGAAGCACTTCAGACTGATGAAATTCTACTCAACTTTGAATGCAGTTAGGCTTCAACTATGAGTATTAAACTTCTGCTCAGCTAAAAAAAAATAATAATTGTGCCTAGTTCAGGTATTTTTAGTTAATTTTGAGCGATATGTAGTGAGTGGTATGGTAAGGTAAAGGTAAAGTCTGCATGCGAACCAAGTGGCCCATCAGGCCGGAGCTTATCCCGGTTTCTGTAGCATGAAGCGACTGGGAGTATTTCTACTCCCCCCGGATGGGATGCTAGTCCATCGCAGGGTTACCCCCAGCATTAAGTTCGCCGGTACCCATTTATACACCTGGGTGGAGAGAGGCACTGTGAGAGTAAAGTGTCTTGCCCAAGAACACAACACAATGTCCCCGGCCAGGGCCCGAACCCGGACCGCTCGATCCGGAGACGAGCGCATCAACCATGAGGCCACCGCGCATGTAGTGAGTGGTATAGTAGGCACAAATTCATCCACTTTTTGGATTCTTATTGCCAGTTGTGATTGATTTCATAGGAAACACAAATGAACCAGAAGCTGAAATATTGCAGCATATCTACTTTGTGGAATGGTACTTTCCTTGCTATTTGCCTGTAATTGTGTACCTAGAGATTTTTTCTATTTTGTGGTACGAAATTTAGCAACCAAAAAACCAACAGCTAAATTTATATTCATGTAAGTTTCCCGTGTGTTCCTGACAGCAAAATGCCTGTGGTACATACTGTTGAGGTTGGAATCAAATAAGTTCTCTCAGGCTAAATCCTATGATACTCAAATTATGGTGTTGCTTAGTTATCAACATTGATGAAGTGAAGTAGAGTCTAAGGTCAAATTTAAGTTACAGATAACAAGTAATTCTTCATCCTTGACAGAGGGCTGTCTTGTGGGTTAAATTTGTGTTTGGTTTGAGATTTTTTTCCGATTGGTATACGAGATAGGGCAAAATGAAAAAAAGATAGTTTTAAAATCAGTTATATTACTTTATCGTTGGCATTTCTTGTGACATTTCTTATCACGTTATTGATGTTATGAGATATAAAGCAAAATAAAAATGATAGTTTTAAAATCTGTTATATTACTTTAATGTTGACATTCCTTGTAACACTTTTCATCATGCTATTGATGTTATTAGATATCCTAGTCTCAAGTGACTTCCAGAACAGAAAGAATGACATTGACACTTTCAATAAGGTACAGAGCACTGTAACAACAATTACGGAACTTACGTGCCAATCGTTACCTTCTTTTCGTAAGGTAGTGACTGATACAATTGCAAGTTATGTGAGTTATGTAAGGGGTTTTAACTAGAAGGGAAAGCGTTTACGGTTCACTAAGAACAAGAAGCCGTGACAAGCATGAATGAAAAGTAGTGTTGTTAAAAGAGAATTGTCACATATTGCATGGCGTAAGATGATAAAGTCAGTTCAATTTTCCGGTAGCATTCCATGTTGACGAGAGCTTTTCGTCACCTTAATCCATTTCCATCCTTGTCATCCTTGGCCATCATCACTCCTATATAGCTTCTTGTCACTTGTTTTTATTGCGACAAAAACCAGAATTGTGTGGTTTCCACTCTACAGCTACGGTTTTAGTGACCGTGAGTCCCAGAAATCATTTTTATCAACGCTTTTCAAACTCATTAATAATTCATCAAGTTTGAACGAGCTCAGTCACAAAATTTTGAGTTAAGTTTGGCCATGTACAAAATTGAATTTAGACTGAAGGAAACCTGAAATAGTAATTTTCCAAAAAAGAGAGCTAATGATAAAGCATAAAGGATCAAGTATGGCAAACGACGAACCTGAAAAATTTAGGCTAAAAATTTTAAAGATGTGCAAACCGTAACGTAACTCCTTGAAACAAAGCGAATCGTGACCGTGGACGGTGTTTGGATATGTTATCTTAGTGAACATTGATTTTTACGATTTTATTCCTTCATTTTCTCCTGGTTTTAATTCCGATTGAGAAGGAACATCAAACATTCAAGACCGTGTTTGACCACGTTTTCGAACACCTCGAAGCTCTCCAAAACTACTCCCCTACGAGTGGTATTTTCAACTCTGTCTTCGATGTTTGAAAAAAAATGTGTTAAGCCATGGTGTTTCGTGTTTGAAATGTTACCTCAAGTTCTGATGCTGAGCGTCTCTTGCTTTCAGAATAATCGCTGGCGAAAGCGTGGAATCAGTGTTGTCCCTCTCAAGTACGGAGTAGGTTATGACGGCAACCAGTTCACTGCCATGGTGTCAATATACCACGCTGATGGTACAATAGCCATCGCTCATGGGGGTATTGAAGTGGGACAGGGAATCAATACCAAGGTAATAATAGACTGATTACAGTTCATGAATTGGACTCAGGTCATCAGACAATTTATTTAATGTCAATACTGTTGGAAAGAAAAGTCTGGCTTCCCTTTGCTGTAAAACTCCACCCAAGGGTAGCAAAAACCCGCGTGCAAGAACCTAGTTGTTTAAGAACCTGCTGACAGAAATTTGTCATTTTAATACCCAAAAATATAAGAACCTTTTAGTCAAGCAAGATCAAGCAGGTCAACATGAAAGTAGTATAACAGGTTTTATGTGGGTCACAGCCAAATTATAGTAAACATTTTAACTAAGGGGTGGGACTTTGAGATTGTAAATTTGTATCACAAGGAAATACATACTACAGTTCTGAATAAACACTGTATATTCAAGGACCAAGCCCAAGTTTACTCATTTTTCTGGTAATCGATAACAATATCTCCTTCACAGAAATGAAGAAACTAATTAAGAACCTAATTAAGAACCTACTTAGCCAAATTTGCCAATAACTACCCCAAAATACAAGAACACATTTTGCCCAACTTCAAAAAATGTAGGTTCTTACACGCGGGTTCATGGTTATGACCACTGCCGTCTTTTCTCTTTCATGCATTCACGTTCATACATATAGGTTATTGACCAAATGTGAGGTCAAGATGGCTGGATATTGCCCCAGACCTCTTTTCGCGAGTTTATGGACCGAGACGAATTCGAGGTCCATAAACTCGCAAAAAACAGAATGAGACCAATATCCAGCCATCTTGACCGAACAAGCTTTGTCATTAAAGGATTTATTATATGGCTTTCGGGGAAATTTTTCTTGCGGTACACGGCGGGCAGTCCCGAGCGGGCAAGAGAGCTCCATCTTGCCCGCTCGGGTAGCCAATCACAGTGCAGGATTTGATTCATCTTGCCCGCTCACGGAGCTAGCCATATAATAAATGCAATTAACGATAGCTAAACAACAAACGTCTTGCCCAGCTCTGATACCGTACCGGGAGAACATCGTTCGTAAGGTCTCTCTTGTGCAGACGGTGATCGTGACTGGGTTTTGTTGCTTTAACCAGAGCGCAAACATTGGTTATCTTCACAGGTAGCTCAAGTTGCGGCTTACAAGTTGAAGTGTCCTCTGGATAAAATTGCCATCAAGCCAACTTCAGCATTCAGCAATCCAAACAGTAAGTGCCCCTCAGGGACACGAGGAAAGGCTCAGCGCGCATATAGTTTGTTTCAATATCTATGTCCAGGCATAATTAAGTTCTACAATACATTTACCAGCAGAAAGTTCATGAAATTGCTATCAGCCGGATTATGTCGATGTAGCACCAAAGTTTTCGATCTAAAATTAACTGATGTACATGGTACTTTGAAATGTAGATTAGTATTGAAGCGTGACGGAACTGTGAGCTTTTTGACACTACTTCATCAGCTTTTCACAAAGGTTAGCTGAAGGCAGTGGACATTTCACATTATCATAAAGTTTAATTGACGTTTAACTCGCAGCCAAGGTGGAATTCTGATATATTGACTATCGCTAACAATCATTTACATTCCTCAATAGAGCGGTACACAAGTGTCATGTGTTATATCAAAGCAAGCATTTTCATACCTGTCCAAAATAGAAGATCAGACTCGAGAGTTTTCGGCAGTTAAATAAAACGGTACCGGATATTTTTCAAGGGCCGAAGACGCAAGGTTTTAGGAGGGGGAGGGGGGAGGGGTGGCGACCGGGTCAGTCCTTCCAGAGAATGTTTTGAATAAGTTCACGTAAGAGACCATGTTCACCTAAGTTGAAATCCCTGCAAATATATGGCATCAAAATACCGAACATGACGTGGAAAATAACCAGACGCAACGACCGGCCTCCGCTCTCAAACGAAAACCCTGTTCTGTGCAGCTCATACCCACAGTCCCATGTTTCACTTATTTGATTATTTAAGTCGCATCTTTTTCTAGGGATATTACAGCACCATGCCTCTGGTATCTTGCACTTAAAGATTTTCCAGTGCTTATTCGTGAAACTTTTAATGTCTCTCTACCGTAATCTCGTGTCATAGCGTATGGTTGTTTCCGTTTCAGGTGGTGCCACTGGTGGCAGCATTACGAGTGAATTATGTTGTAAGGTAGGTTTAGTTCTGTATTACCGACTTAGATCCACTCTTTCCTTCTTTCTTCACCAACTTTACTTTGTCCAAAAAACCCGTGGGGCTAATAACCGGAAATTGTCCTTCGCCATGCCACTCGGTCACGTGCAGCCACTGCTGCCCCGCTCCGTGACGTAAACCTAAGGCTGTCCTCTCTTTCTCTGCTGTTCTGCGCGCGGCTTCTCTCGGTCTACCACGATATAACGAAATACCAAGGAACAGGCATTTCTGATATTTCTGGGAGAATGACCATAATCTTCGTGATATCCGGATTTGGTTAAGAATTTTCCCTTATAGCTTCTGCAGTGTGTTTATTGCAACCAGGGTTTTTCTTAAGCCGAGACTAGTTATACCTCGGTTCTTTTCTATACACGTTACTCTACATTTACCTTAACATTAGTAGTCATCCTCAACGTCATCATCGTCCTCAAAGGCAGCAACAGCACCGTCAGCAACATCACTACTCACATGACTGCTTCTATCACCACCATCACCACCACTATCTACGCCACCAGAATCATGCAACTTGATATATAGTTAGTTTTTAATGCAGCACGCTAAAGCTAGTAACAAAACAATCGTTTACAGTATTTACACTACGGATTACTCTTAGGTTACAGTACTTCCAGAAATTAAACTGTTGGGAACATTTTAATTTCTCTACTCTAAGAGCCGAGATTCTAGAAAATAAAAGGTGTCCCAGAACCCCCCTTATACACGTGTGTACTTGATGTAATAATTATTTAAAAGTAAGGTGTTTTGTGTAGCGATGCAATAAGAAAGTCATGAAAGTTAGAAAGTTCAATTACGGTCTGTAGTCAACTATATTAACTTAACTGCAGGTGTCGATCTTAGTATCTTGGTAATGTGCGAGTTATTTCTTCTTTAGACTGTGATTGGTTGCTGTGACATGTTAAACAAAGTGATTGATCCAATCAGAGCCAAAATGCCATCTGCCACTTGGCCTGACCTGATTGCCGAATGCTACAACAGCGGAGTTGACTTATCAGCTAAGTACATGTAAGTCGTTTCATTGTAACATATACTTAAATATTAAAAGCAGATGGAAAATTACCTTGAACAGTTCAACGAGCTGTCCTTCCATGTACCATGTGTAGGTAGGGGGCGATAATTGTCATACAACCTCACAATTTACTGATATCAATCATGACTTTTCAACTTTCCCCCATCTGCTACCATTTACACGGTATTACTGCGAGATCTGATTGGCTCATATCAGGATTTCAAAACATTCTATCCCATGTTTAATTTATAGAATTGCTTTGCCTGCATGTGGACTTTACGGATATAATGGTTTGCTAAATATAACCGTTTTTATTGTGACAGTATCATTCATGCATCCCAAAACCAGCGAAAACCAAACCAAATAGCTATGATACGTAATCAAAATTTTAAATAGAATTTACAAACATTAATTTCAAATTGACAGTACATACGTTTTGAATTCATAATAGATTGATGCTAGATCCCTGCCTACCTACCAAGGTTTTCTAATGCATATAAATTTCTTTCCTAGGTGCGTAGATACAACTTCAGATTTGTTTGCCTACAACACCTATGGAGTGACGTGCACTGAAGTGGAGCTGGACGTGTTGACAGGAGAAAGGGAGATCTTACGTACAGACATACTAAATGACTGCGGACAAAGGTAAAATGCCCTGAACGTAATTTGAATTAGAGACATCTTTCTTTTAACTTTAGAACTCGAAATTGTAAATTGGTCAAGTGCTAACAAAATCTTTCTCTCTCTAGCAATTTCTGTCAAATAGGAGTGGCCCATAACGAAACGTTGCATCGAAATTAACAGGACGAGAGGATTCAAATTTAAACATTGTTAACTATTAGTTACTACAGTTACATATTCAGAGAGGTTTTCTTGAGACTACAATCCTTACCTAAGAAGTAATAATACGTTTTTGTTTGTGGTGATCAAAATTTGTTTGACGTGACGTTTAACGCCGTTTGCCACATGCATTTCTACATTCACTTTGTCATGTTGATTTTGTGAATTCTTTTGTTAATCAGCATGAACCCTGAGCTAGATGTAGGTCAGGTTGAGGGAGCTTTTGTCATGGGGCTTGGATTCTGGTTGACAGAGAAAATTATCTACGATACTGATACAGGAAGAAATCTGACGAATGGTACATGGGTAAGTCGAGCCTTTACTTGATGAACTGTTCATATAGCCAAGTTCCCCGAAATAAGTCACTTTTTTAACCATCATGACGGCTCTCTAGGCCGTCATGTAAATGCCGTGTCACGCAAAAGCTTAGAAATTCAAGCGTAGTGTATCACAAAACCAAGAACCCATTCGGAGCGAAAATTTGTATGAATATTAGTTTTCAGCTGCTCTTATACATCATTAAAGTAAAATCTCAGGAAGATCAATAGTTTTGTAGTGCGAATTTTAGTGACGTCATGTGAAAACCAGCTATTGCAAATCTTTGATATTAGTTATCGCTTAATAGGCCTCAGCACGACTTTGCGTTGTTAAGCTGAATGTTTATTATTTGCAAGAAAGAAATGATAGAAACCAAGGGTGTGTTTCTTAGGTTTCGGACTAGGTTCAATGATCTGAGGTCACTCGGATCATGATGCACATAACGGAATGATGAATCCACTCTGGTCACAGATTCATTGGTTACTTTAATACACCATGATCTCAGTAAAAAAAAAATGTAAATTTTTAATTTGTTTACCCACGGAGCACCAAGGAGTTCACAAGAACTCGTTCAGAAATGCCCGTGCATTCGGGATCGAATTGGAATTTGGAAATGTTGGTTTTTGAGGAGAAGGGAAAACGGAATACCCAGAGAAAACCTTTCGGCGCAGAGCAGAGAAGTAACGACAAAACCAACCCACATATGATGCCGGGTCCGGGAATCGAACCTGGGACACATTGGTGGGAGGCGAGCGCTCTCAACACTGCGCCATCACTGCTCCCCTGAGTGATCTTGGATCCTTGTTCCTGGTACGGATCATGTCAAAGAAATGCACCCTATAGTGCCAAGAGTGCTAAAAGTAATCAATGTAATAAATAGTTTGTTATTATTGTCGTTTGTTAACATTACAGTCAAACCAAGTGAAGCGTACCCCTCAAGATTACATTTATGAATTGATTATTTGAATATTGAACCCGCTAATCGTTTCAAGAATGCAATAATGAATTGATTAATAATAAAGTGTATTATCGTTTGTCTCACGATGTAGTCACTTGAGATGTAGATCGCGACGTTTCGACTGCTTACTGCTAGTCTTCTTCAGGCGATAAGGTCGACAAATGATAATACACTTTATTATTGCATCCACCACGATGAATAACAACAACCTTTTCCTCGACAATTAATTGATTATTTGAATATTGAACTCGCTAGTCATTTCAAAAATCAATAGTTAATTGATTTTTTAGAACATTAAAGCCATTAGCCGTATTCTTGGAACGACTAGTGGGTTCAATTTTCCAATAATCAATTCAATATTGCATTCTTGAAACGACTAGCGGGTTCAACGCTCAAATAATCAATTCAGTAATGTAATCTTGAGGGGTACGCTTCACTTGGTTTGACTGTAACTATCTACTGTCTCCTTACAATCTCAGGAGTACAAGCCACCGTGTTCAAAGGACATACCAATCGACTTCAGAGTGTCACTGCTGAAGAATGCCCCCAACCCACTCGGCATCCTCAGGTCCAAAGGTAACAATGCTGTGGGATTGGTTAAAGCGATGTACCGAATAACGGAAGCTGTGGTGGCGCAATGGTTTCCTGGTCGAGCAGTCTGGGCTCGAGCCCAGATGTTCGAGCGCAGATTGTTTTCACCGGAATATAACATGTCATGTTTCTCAGCAACATTGCTACTGAAAATTGCACGCTTATTATTTTGTCAGAGAGAGGTTTTGACCAAAATGGTTTTGATACTGCAAACTTGTTGATGTAATGTAGCTTTCACGCGGACACTAAAAGAGAGTGCCAAATGCTCAACCAGTACAAAAACCAAGATTATCAGAAAAAATAGTTTCACGTGACGTTAGAACATACTCAGGTGAATGTCTTATTAAGTTTGTTGACGAGTTACTTTTTTTATTTCCCAAAAGCCGTGGGAGAGCCCCCTTTGTGTATGTCCTGCGCATGTCTGTTCGCCATGAAGCATGCTGTGGAAGAAGCAAGGGCTGAGATCGGCAAAGGAGACGAGTATTTTGTCATGAGTGAGTAAAGCCCGGGACTATAATAATTGCTATTGTTTATTTAGCACTATTATAATCGGTTGTTCGAAAGGTGGATAACGCTATCCACTGGATAAATCACTATCCAGTGAATAGCATGGTTTGTTTTGTCAACACTTATCCACTGGATGGCGATTTATCCAGTGGATAGCGTTATCCAGCCATTGAACAACCTGGGCCAGAAGTCAGTCAGATCAGTTCATGCGGCAACCTGAGCTCATCTGGGCTTGAACGGGATTTGAACCCAAGACATTGTGCAAGCCTGTTTTTTTATTTCCGGACTTTAATTTCACAGTTGCTCAAAGGAGCTTCGTCATGAATTTTTAACGTTCGTCGTTTGTAACCCGTGTCAATCTTCTCCATCCTCAACATCCTTGTTCCTTTATGGTTTATTGTTATCTATTTAGTGTTTTTTCTATCTTGGTAAACTACTATTTTCAGGTTTCCTTTAATTCAGGGCAATTTTGTACGCGCTCAAAATAACTCAAAATACCGCGACTGAGCTCCTCTATGTTGTGTACATAACTACGATGATCATTCCTTTCTTTACAAAAATTATTTGAATTCTTTTTAATGATATATATGCAATTTAATTGCAACTTTTTGCACTCAATGGACTCGCACGAATTCCTTTGTTTTGGAGGTCCCACTGGGTAACTTGTGTCCCAGCATAACTAATTCCGTACCATGTGACTGGTAGTGCAAAGGGCCTACTTCAACTTTGTGCACTGTTTGCGATTTATTGACCAGCTTTCAGCCAATCACCATGCTGTAAATTTTGCATTTATATTATTGCTAAAGAAATGCGGTCCCTTCTATTTCTGCTGCAATTGAAACTTTTTTAAAATCGTCCCTTGTGAGCTGTTATGTTATTTTTTAATTAAATCGCTTGCTTTTGCTATTTTTTCCAGATGCTCCTTCTATGGTTGAAGATGCACAGTTAGCATGTCTTGTAGATTCCAGTCAATTCACTTTGTGAGAAAAACATACCATGAGTAAAACATAAATACATTTAGAAAGGGAAGAAAACAAAAATACGGCAAATAACTATAATAAGCCTCCCTTGATAATAAGCCCCGACTGAATGTACTAGAAAAGAATACTACAGGAAGTTGATTTACTTTTATTGATATTTCTCCCTGAAGTTACTTACCAAGTAGAAGATGGTGTTCAGTTGTATGTTCTCTTAGAGACTCTTAGAAAATAATGCACGCTTAAGGTCTAGAAACGTCTGAAGGACGCAGGAGCGGGACGTGAGTGCGTTAAGCAGTCTTTGTAGACCTCAAAAGTGCATTATTTTCTGTAGAAAACGTAGGTACACCATTTGGCTAAGAATACAGCATGTAAAAGCGAAAATATACACAACTGAGAAGCGGCAGTGATGGCACTGGCAACGCAACATCCGGGACATAAATGTTCTGTCATTTCCAGTCGTGTATCTATAAAAAAAAAAAGGCACGCTCGGCTCCAACAGTGGGTATACAGCAACAATTTTCTAAAATGCATTATACGATATGTCGAATTATTTTCGCATTTTGATCGGTTCTTAGTTATGATCAATTGGAGGACAGACGCATAGATGACGTCATTAACTATTTATTGGTTTCTTTATTAGATAAAATAAATAGATTCCATGTTGCCGTGCGTCTGTGCAATAATTGATAACAGGAGAAGTTAAAATCTAGTAAAAAAAAATCCGCGACACACTCGGCCATCGTCTCGTGTGCCACTTCTTTAGATTCCTACCCTATTTTGACGTCATCTATGATCAATAACTGACCTGATCGTACGGCAACATGGAATTTATTTGTTAAACAGAATGTTGATAATACAGACTTCATTGACATCGTTTGAGTTGGTCTGATGTGATTTGTTGCATCTTTACAGTGTAGAATAAAATAGAGAAAAATGTATACAACTTTTAACCAAAATCTGAGGTAGTCTTCTGTTGTACTGATAACATAAGTAAAATCTGCATATATATTTTGCAAAACGTTATGATAACCAACCTTTTAGGCGATGGTAAGTATTGTGATTTATGTTGTAAATGGAAAAGCATTAATAAAGTTGAAATTGAACATGGGTCTAATTTCTGCATCATGTCGATTGTAATGAAAGTTGCAGAAGTCCCGCTGTTATTGTCTGTTTCGACATAGTTACATTCCAAGCAATGAAACTTGTTCAACTTTGTTTCATCAGTGTGTGTAGAGTGAGGGTGATCTCCCATCTATTTCCCGTTATTCTACCTTTAGGAGTGCTAGATATTTCCGTCAGTTATTTCAAATGCCTCACTGAGGAAAAGATTTGTATCGAGCCACATCAAGCAAATGTGGCTTATACTCCTTCGATGTAAAGGTTATCTGGTGGTCGAGCTTTTTATTTTTTCGTTTGCATGTTTGGGGCCGATATACTTTGCCCAGTTTCTAGGTCTTTATATTTAGTCGCGGTCAATCCGTTTCGTCAACAATCAAACAAATTGACTGGCAACGCCTACAGGAGAAAGCCATACCGTAACTAGGCTAGGAAATAAAGCTATTTTGACAAGTCTACAGGTTTCTCCGAAGAAGGTGGTCAATCAATGTACCTCCAGTCGCCGCCCGCGTGCACGATTTCGTGTTCAATGTTCTTGTCACTTGTTACGTAATGGGATTTCCTGCCTTGTCACTAGGCCCCGTGGTATTTCGTCGTTGACTGGGAACGCGGTGCTTAATGGTTACTTTGCCCGACGTGGTTCGGCGTCTGGCTTTTTAGTGCAACAGGCACACAACATAACTGTAAGTTTACTGCGGAACCACTCGCCTGCGGCTGGTGGTTCCACGGCCACTTTGACAATGTTATGCCGCAATTTATCATCAATAAGAGGACAGACGCATAAAAAAACTGACGTCAATTTGTTTAAGAGACATGTTTCACCTGAAAGAACATTGTTTCTTCATTGAAAATCCGCTTTCGAAAATCATGGGCAACTCAAAGGAACCGAACATTTTTGAGGTCGCGAAGTATAAATAGTTGTGTCTTGAGCTTTTCAACTGATTGGCTGATTGGCTGATTCTCTAAATTGAAATTTTACAGTTCGAGCTGAGGAGCTGAATTAACCAGTTGGCTTTCTTGTTAGCTCCCCGTACAAATTAATTTCTTTGTGGACAGCAGTTGAATAAAAACAAAACAAGGGAGCAGAAATTCATTAATTACAGCATGTAACGCGTAAACGTGTTTAGTGTAATAGCGGAGCTCCGGCGGCCCGTAGGGCCGCCAAGCAGAGCCTCATACTCATAAAGGAAAGAAAAGGAAACCCATGAGTTGGTTTTCTCATGGTTATCATGGCTAGCGGTATTACTCGTGGACGCGTACGCACGACGGCGACGACGGAGTCGCTCAACATGGCGGCCATTCTCCAAATAATGGGTTGACAGAGACATGCAGCCTTGGATTACCGTGTACTTCTTTGATATTGGACATCCATCTTATGATGCATCTACACCTGTCAAAACAAGGTATCCGCTGACCAGTGTCACGTGACCATATCGCGGGCTCAAGTTTACTGCTCATCGTGGTCACGTGTTTTTTGAAGTTGACCGCTAACCAAGTGCTGGTTTTCGATGGGATCGCGGGTTCATATCAGATTGACTTGTTGAAAACAGGGCGGGATTGTTCGGAAGCCGGTTAACACTAACCCAGGATTAAAAGTTAACCGAATTATAACTTTTTCTTTTATACAAATGTTTTTTGCTGCTTTGTTTTGTGTATATGGGATTATTAAAACTCAAAACAGGCCAAACAATATACAGAAAACCTCACCGCAAACTTACAAAACTCAAATCAAAATTCTACCTTTTCCTGGGTTAGCTTAATCGGGCTCTGAACAACTCGGCCCAGGAGCTACGCTTTTAGGCTGGCCTAAATCTGTAAAATTTTTAAGCAAGCAACCG
>NC_138154.1:22402478-22427478 GCF_964199315.1 Orbicella franksi
ACAATGGTAAAACGTTTGGCTCGCTTTGTGGTGAACATAGGAAGATTTGTGTGAATAACTTTTCTTTCAGGCCAAATGTTATTAATTTCGAAGAAAATGTATGTAAAACTTTCCATGGAGTTATTAAACTGAAGTATTTTATTCATGTGTTCAATTTGTCTTGTTTTCATGTCCAATGAGAAGACAGATAAAAACCATGCGTGGTTTTGATATGTGATCCAAAACACGTGTGGCTTTCATATGTGTTTTCATTGGGCATCGATACTCACGCGCATGAAGAATTTAGCCATTCTTTATTGGCTATCGAACTTATGAATTATTAATGAATTATTATCATTATTATTATTATTATTATTATTACTATGTCTGTCTTTCTTTTAGAATCGGAATGCTGTAGTTGAAAAGCTTACATTTCAAAAATTTTCCGTTAAGTAGCCCATGCTTTCGAAAACGAATTTTAAGAGAAGAAACAATGCTTTCACGTGAAATAAGTTTGCATCATCTTGGCCAGGTACCAGTCAATGGTTGCATTCTAAGAAAACGCTCGAAGAAATGTAACCAATAAAAAAATGTCCAAATATATTTTCAGTTTTAGTTCAGACTGAGAAAATAACCATTCAAAATCTGTATAATTATCATTATAAATCTGTATAAAAGTGTGTAAATCTGATTACTATTTTTTTCTGTGAGGAAAAAGAAAATGGTTTCCGAAAAGACGTCTCATTAGCGCACAGTATCAGACGCCTAATTCCTGATCTGGAGCTGCAAAATCAAATTTATCTCCGGAAATCTTAAACATTCATCGGATCGAAGTTAGAGAAATAATTTTAGTAACAGTTCTTCTGACTTTTTCTTTGAAATTGTTTTTTTGCTATTGCAGACCTCTGGTTGATATTTACAGACATGCACACTTAATTATGTATGACAAACATTTCCGTTCCTCTTTTTTAAAAGAAACCCAGCTGGATTTGAGTTTTTCTTTTTGCCATAAAGCATAAGAAAAGTATTAATTAAACAAAAATATGTCGGGATATGCATCTCCTAAGCTGAGCTACCGCGGGTCATCATCCCAACAGCTCCTTCCATGCGTGTCAACCACGGGTGCAATTACGGCGAGACTACACTTTCCCCTGCTTTTAATAGGACATCTAAATCTCTCGTTTGCCTATGCAATTCCATTTTTCGATTAATACCCTTGGCTTATGTAAGATGTGAAGTCAGCTTCACAACTAAACCCACGAGAGCGTTAGACATGAAGTATTGGAAATGACGTGATCGACGTTTTGAGTCAGCCTGGAAAACCAGTTAAGTCATGTAGCTAGGCGTGAATTTGTTCTTCAAGTATGGATCATAATAATAGTAATAAAACTCTTACCTTACCTAGCAGTTGAGCAGTATCTGATGAAGAATCAACAAAGCACGTAATGTTTGGGGAAGGAAATTTTCATCTGACGTGTCACTTGTGAATCACAGATATCTTTCTACTTACACGAGCAGGTTGTCGACAAAAAAATGTCATGTATATTGGATTGAGAGACAAATTTTGACCAATGATAGATCGACAAGTCCTCAGAGCTCATAAGATTTGTTTGTTTGTCTGTTTAAGATTTAAACGAGCTAAAACTTGAAAGCGCAAGTTTCTTTACAGCTGTGAAGGTTGGTAGATTATTTTGAAAAACACTTATAAATTGACTTTCTTAAATGTTATTGTTTTCAACTTATTTTAGATTGATATAACTCAAGATAACTTTATCTGATCTCATACATATTCATCAGTGGGCTCTCGAGTTTTCTTATCTTGGGGTTTGTGCTGTTAACGGTTTTGTTTTTACCTCACTTTTCACATGAACACAGCTTAGAAATTTTACAAATCGCTGTTTACTGAGTCTATTACCAGAACGAGTAATTGCTTAGAAAATTTAAGTTAAATGTTTCAACAGCGCCACACCCGTTAGCTTCATGAGAATACCCACTGATTAGTTACAAAATGACCGTAGACTAGTCGAACGACAGTATGGTTAAATCCAGTATAAACTTGAGTTTTTACTTTGAAAAAGCTTGTGCTCCTATGGAGTACTCTTTTTTTTTCGTCGAAGCATTAAGCGTTGGCCTTTCTTTCGTACATACATAGTTACTTGTCACAGGAGCAAAATTTAGATATATTTCAAATCTCTTTTCATTGGGATCATTATAAAGGGTGCTATTTCTTAAGAAAAATATAGGCTAAAGGGGCCCCACACCCGCCAGTTTTATTAGAATTCCCCTGAAAAGTTAAAAAACTACTTTAGACAAGTCGAAGGGCAATCTGATCAAATCCAGTGATTGGGTTGATCATGTCGCTGTACAGTTGACAATATTTGAGCTCAACTACCACTGTTCACCATCATTCTCTCAGTAGAATCATAATTCTTTTTCCAAGACAAGACAACTACATTTCTTTGTTTGCCTTTATTTCATAATTCAATTGTAAATATCCCTGGTCTATCTACGATAACCTGTCCGGTCAGCAACACTATGGGAACCATGACAGCCTTAGACATAGAATACTGGAAATCACGTGATCGCCTATCAGACTTTTTTCTGTCGGCGGGCCTGTCAACCAACACATTTCATCAAGTAAACCATTAGGTTCTTCTTCAAGTATGTATCATGTAATAATGAGAACATCTCACGGATCCTACAGCCCTACAACAGTCGAGCAGTATCTGGGAAGGATCAATAATGCACGTAATGTTTGGAGAGAAATTTTCATCTGACGTGTCACTTGTGATCCGTAAATATCTTTCTTCTTACACTAGTATAGGTTTTCCATAAAAGACGTCATCGGCTAGCAAATCGACCAATGATAGATCGACACGTCATCCGCCCCCAACTCTGATCTTTTAAGCATGATTAAGCAGCTCCCTTTCATAAGATTTGTTTATTTGTCTGAAAAGGCGTAAAACAAATCCAAGCTTTAAAGCGTTCTAATTTCTGAACAACTCTTAAGGTTGGGTGAAATCATTTGGAAGTCACTTATAAATTGACCTAAGTAGATGTTATTTTGTACTTAACTTCTTTTAGATTTACATAACTTAAGATAACGTTTTATGATCTCACTACAACATATGCGCTCTCGTGTTTTCTTATTGTAGGGTTTGTGCCATATATAAAGAGTTAAAAGTTTTCCTTTGTGGAAGGTAAGTTTAAACATTTTTTCCACTGATTTCTCATTGTTTCGTATAATCATTAAACAGCCTCGCCCTTCCTGTGGTATATGCATATGTGCTTGTCATGGGAACAAAATTTAGAATTTTTATAAATCCCTATTTATTGGGATCATAACCAGAACGAGAAATTTCTTTAAAAAAAATTAGGTTAAATGTTTCAACATGAGCCGCACCTGTCAGTTAAATTAGATTTCCGCTGAATAGTTACAAATTAAATGACGCTAGACACGTCCAACGATATGGTTAAATTCAGTGTAAAATCGCTTTCTCCCGTGAAATGATCAGAGCGCGAGTAAAGGTAAATTGCATTGGCCCTCTTCTTAATTATGTATAACAAGCATTTCCAATTCCTCTCTTTCGAAAGGATTTCAATTGGAATTGACTATTTTAGTTGCGCAGTTTATGATCTTTCAGAAACTCTTTGGTTTTTCCTCTGTTTTAAACACACCACTCCTACATTTATTCGTTTCTCTTATAATTGCATTATGCGACTGCAAATATTCTTGGTCTATCTTGACCGATATACTTGATAGATATAATATCAGGTTTTTTTTGTGTCCTTGTGGGAAACTACTCATGTCATGAAGCTAGAGATTGAGCCGGTTCTTCCTCAAATATCACTTACATATAAACCTCTTTTTATTGCTGGCAATCAAGCACTTTCTTGATGAAGAATCAACAATGCATGTAATGTTTGGAGAAAAATTTTCATCTGACGTGTCACTTGTAATCCGTAGACATCTTTCTACTTACGAGCTGGTTGTCAATTAAGAATGTCATTAGCTAATTTGCTAATTAGCAAATTGGCCAATGAAAGATCGTCAAGCCTTCCGACCCTAACTCAGATCTATTTAGCATTGTTAAGCAGTTACCTTAAATAATGTTTGTTTGTTTGTCTGTTAGAGCTTAAAACGAGAGAACTGAGCTTGAAAGCGTAAATTCCTTTAAAACTATAAGGTTGGTGGAATCATTTTGAAGTCACTTATAAATTGACTTTCTTAAATCCATTATTCTATTTTTTGTGTCCTTGTAGCATGCCAATTAGATTAAGTTTTTAGAATAGATCGCATATAAACGTCTTTTTGTTAGCTGTCATTCAAACAGTAGCTTGATGAAGTATCAAAATATTAAGCACGTAATGCCACGAAAGAATTTTTCATCTGACGTGCCAATGACCGAGATCCGTACCCGTAGATATCCTTCTACTCACACAAGCAGGCTGTCCGTAAGCTGAATGTCATATCGGTTGGCCCAGTAGATAAATTTGCTTATTAGTAAATCGACAAATGATAGATGGCCAGCCTCCCGTCATTGTTTTCTCGTGTATTTTACCTCAGTCATAATTTTTTTTCTGGTTACGGCCCTGCTTCCGTTCCTAACTCAGAACTGGCTAAGATGCTCCTTTAACTATGATTTGTTTGTTTATCTGTTAGAGCTTTAAACGAGAGGAAACTTGAAAGCGCAAGTTTGTTTACAACTGTTAAGGTTGATGGAGTCACTTTGAAGTTACTTATAAATTTACATTCTTAAATGTTAATTTTGCCCTTTTTCTTTTAGTAATAGCAGCTATAATAATAATGATAATATTGCTATAGCGCAAATTAACATATATATAGGATCAAATGCGCTTTACAATCCGTAAAAAATAAAATCAAAATACACTTAGAAAAGTATTCAATCTATATCCTAACAAAGAAAGAATTGATTACAAAATGTTTAAAATTACCTCTGCTACGTAATTAAAATGAAACCTTATCTAATTATAAGAACTATTAAAAACCCTATCTAATCAAAACTCCTAGTTAAAAGCTTCACTAAAAAGGTGAGTCTTCAGTAAAGCTTTAGTCTTGAGATATCTTTATCTGATATACCGTCCGGGTTCTCGTGTATGTTTTCTTGTCTTAGGGCTTGTGAGATATAAAGAGAGATCAGCCCTGGCGGTTGTGCCTTAGTTGAAGGTAAGTGCACCCCTCATGTGTGTAATAAGACAGTGTAATTAACAGTGGCGGATCTAGGGGAGGAGCCCGTGGGACCCGCCCCCCTTATTTTGGCGGAAAAAAAGAAGATATCACAGAAGGAAGAAAAGCCGGCAGGGCAAGCAAAACAAAACCGCCCCCCCTCCCTTAGCTTAAGGTATGGATCCGCCACTGTAAATATATCTTATTAGATGTTTTGGTGTGTAGTATCGCTGTATATTTTTACGAGTTGTGCCATATTTTGACGAGCCCGTAGGGCTGATCAAGTGCTGGTTTTCGATTAGATCGCGGGCTCATGTCAGGTTAACTTGCTGGCCGGGTTGTTAGGAAGTCGGTTAACGCTAACCCAAGGTTATAAAAGTTAGCCGAAGTATAATTTTTCTTGCATACAAATGTTTTTCACTGCTTTTTGTGTATTCTGAGGACCTTGAGATTATTGAAACTCAAAACACAAGGCCAAACAACAGAAATGGAAAACTTCACCGTAAAGTTTCAAAACTCAACTTAAAATGCTCGCCTATCTTGGGTTAACTTAATCGGGCTTTGAACAACCCGGCCCAGGAGCTCCGCTCTTAGGCTTGGCTAAATGTATATATTACTTTTTTTTAAATGGTCACAGGATTTTATGATGAAAACAATCGGACTCCGGTCTCGCGTACGATTACAGAACAAATTTGACTCCACTTACTGCTTAGTGTTATGTTATGTGTTTACATCTGTTAATTAACCATGATTCGCCAAAGGCGAATAATTGTTTTAGTATAATTTTCAGAGGCGAGTATCAAGGACTTCAAAATAACGGTCTAAAACATAACAACACAGACGCAACGTTTTTGCTATTTCGAGTACGAGATTACAAGCACGACGTCGGATAATTCGTTGGTTTGAAATTTTATCACAGTTAATGAAACAACCATATGTCACGACTTCTTCTAGGTTTTTAACATTCGAGCTTCAAAAAGGTACGTCAGTTTATTTGCGGCTGCGACTTATCTGCAAGTTTTTACGGTATATATAACTTATAATGTTAAATAGGACATCAGGACTACAACATTACTGTGCTCTTTCTCATTTGTTTTTCTCTTAAAGAATGTTCGGAGACAGATTTCTGTTTCTTGTCTTTACTGGCCTTGTCTTGTTCCTGTTGGATTTCGTGTCAAGTCAGAGAAAGCGGAGTGCACGGAGTCGCTTTATAGGTAAGAAGACCATTTGAGCAGCAACGCAGGGCAATTACGTTTAATTTTTTTAGCGCCTGCTCATGTCTGGTGTTTCACGCTGACGGAAAACAACAGGCGGCAATCCGCTATTCATTAACCAACCAAACTCCTGGAACAAGTTGTTTGTATCAGTGAGTTGCCACCTACCGGAAAAACCAGTTTCTAAGCTTCATTATGGTGCTACTCTAGCAATATTCGAATAGTAATCGCTTCTAATCGCACGTGGCAATCATCTTTCTAGTGGGTGCAATAACAAACTGACCCAATACAGAACTTTCTGTACTTACCGTAGAACTCCGAAAGTAGATTGTGACATGAAAAACGCAATAGATTTCTTGTCAGTTTGCAATGATCGCAACATACATGGTACATAAAATACATAAAAGGATTGACAATGACGGATAGCTCACTGAAAGTTAAGTCTAAGAAAACAGATGACGAAATTAACGGTTAGAGCTGAACACGCTTCATAGCCTAAAAACACTTGGGTCTTCTAACTTTCTTGTTATCATAAATAACAAAATCGAAAATAATCGGAACATAGTGACGTTACTACAGCTGTTCTCTTAATTCCTTGAAATTGTGAAAAAAAAAAAAAAAATGGATAGCAGCAAGTGAAACTAAACTTGCTGCTATCCATTTTTTTGTTTTATTTCACAGGGCCCACATTGATATCAGTTTTGTAACTAAAGTGGTTACTCCGTATAAATATTTTCAATTATTATTAAAACGATCTTAAAGCTAAATCTAAGGTGAAGTATTTGGATAGCAATTGTCTGTAAAAGTATGTAGGGTAGGCTCAGTTCCCATTTCTGCGTAAGGCGCGTTCCCAGCAATTCTGTTAAGACAGTCTTGAAACCCGTCTATCCTGTTTTGGTAATCCCTATCATGATGATGCGTGTCTGTGGTGCTGGATCTTAGGGGAAGGGGCCGGGGTCAATCCGATGTTTAATCCTTTCAGGTTTTGTAATATCGCGTTTAAACGCAATAACGATATTCTTGATTTTCATTGCTTTCTGTAGATCACGAATGCGACCAGACTTTAGACTTTGAGAACAGGAATCAAAGAAAATGCTTTAAAGCTCACGGCGGTTCCAAAAGGTTGGTGTCCGATAACACGGCCAAAGGCGGGAATTACTCTCTTAAATGGGAGTACAATTCTTCGGGGACACCAGCAACACTAAATTACAGCCGACCATCAGCCTTTGCTATTGCGGGTGATAGTCTTCGCTCTGGAGGTATTAAAATCTGGCTTTACAAGGAAACGCGGTCTAATGGGAAGAAGATGGAAATTAACCTGATTGGTGGAAATAGGAGGGCTCCAGTACTACTGGGATCTTTTGAAGTGAGCTTGGAATTTACAGGTTGGAGGGGAATATGGGTGGCATACAAAGAGTGCGTGGAGTCTATGAGCGGCAATCAGGGCTTAACTGGAGTCAGTTTTGTGTTAAGCCATGCGGATACCATCTACATCGATTTGTTAAATTTCGTGGATCGTATGTCCTTTCAGTCTCGAGATAAAATAGTTCCACCCTTGAGAAAGACATTGTACACGAAAAAGCACTCTTTTCAACAATCATATCGATGGAGTAAATTTATGCAGAATACAATTACTGATCTTCGCCACATTGTTATCAGTCCATTAAAAAACTTAAGTCTGAATCACATCAAGAGTCGCCTGAGAAACTTTTATTTTAATGAAACTAGAACCAGTTATGACGATGACAGTGATTATTTGATGGAACGATGGAAGTCAATTAATATCAATATAGACAAGGCCAATAAAGAATACGACAGGCTTGGTCTTAAGTTTACGACTGTGCAAGGGAGTAAGACAGTGGTACGCGGTCCTCCTTTGTTTTGCCGTAGGAGTGTAATGGGAACAAGAACTTATTCCACGACAGATCCAAAAAGGAAGTTTAGCTTTGTTATGGATAAAATTATGTTTCCTTTGGCACTCGAATTTTACCTCAAGTCCCGTCAAAATGAGCTTTTTGAGACAGTGAAGAGAGAAACTCCTCGCTTGAACTCGGCTAATTTAAGTCAAGCACTCCAAAAAATTTGTGGAAATCGCCGAAACAGACAAAAAGAGTTTGAAGATTACCTTAACGGAATAGCTAGGAACCCGCCATACAGAGAGCTACACGTACGTCGTTCGTTAGATTATATAAACAAAGTTCGTCTTCAAAGGATCATAAATCTCCTGGATTATGTGGAAGACCAAGGTTGGGCAGATGGAAGTGCCCTCGGTTCCTTGGATCACGAGATGAATCGAGATGGTGGTGGATTTATGCAGACCCTTTTTTTCCTAAACGAATCTTTGTATGCGAATCCTGCAAACAAGACCAGACTGTTAAAGTTAATAAACACAGCAAAATGGTACAATGACTTTGGCGAAGTGTATCAAACGCCTCGCTTTGAGTACAACGGAACAACAGCAGACAAAATGATTACTATGATGCTATTTCGCCTGATGATAGTGTTGATTATGCCCACTGGTACGGAAGACGAGATCAAGGCAAGACAAAGGGATATGGATGCCTTGAAGAAATGGATGGATAGCGCTTTGACAATCAACAAAGCATTCGGAGGAGTAATCAAACCTGACTATACCGGTTTTCATCACATGGCATTCTACGGATCTGCATACATACCCCAGGCGTTACATACGGCAGCTCTTGTACAGTTCCTACTGGAAGGAACTGAATTTGAGTTATCCTTCACAGCAAAACGAAATTTGCAAGAGGGGCTTAAAACCCTGCGGGTGATAGCCGTGAAATATTCTACGCCAAGTAGTGTTGGAGGTCGTTTTCCCGACTTCTCTAAGGCAGTTCTGGCCCAAATACTTCCTGCATATGCTTACATTAGCATTTCTTATCCTGGGACGCTGAGCAAACCGCCGACGCCTGGAATTACCGTTTCTGACCTGACTGGGGATGCGAAAATATTTCTACGCTTATATCAGACTTCGGACGACACAGTAAAGAAGTACCTAACTGACGGAAAAATCCACACAGGAAAGACGTACATGAACACCTTGGGATCTGTGGACATAATGAAGTCCGTAAGTTTATTACAAGATTTGTTTTAGATTAAGTGCGTGTTACGTGAATTGAAATTTAAATTGAAGTGAAATTTCATTTAGAACTTACAAAACCAAACTCAAATGCTAATTGGAAATTTGAGGCTCCACAGAATCGTCTGCAATACAAAGGAAAAATGTATATTTTTTAAGCTCAGCTGTCCTGAACCGAGCTCACTACTCGCTAAATTTCTTAGTGTTTTACACGTGGAGAAGTGATATTCTGTGTTCACAACGTACACAGTAAAGCCAGTGTGAAAAAGTGAGTGACTGACTCATCCAGCTGTGGGCATGATCTTTAAAAACGCGCGCCCGTATAGCTGGTTTTCACATGACGTCACTAAAATTTGAACTACAAAACTATTGATCTTTCTGAGATTTTTACTTAAATTATGTATAAGAGCAGCTTAAAATTAATATTCATACAAATTTTCGCTCCGAATGGGTTCTTGGTTTTGTGATAAACTACGCTTGAATTTCTAAGCTTTTGCGTGACGCGGTATTTACATGACGGCCCAGAGAGCTGTCATGATGGTTAAAAGAGTGACTTATTTCGGGGAACTTGGCTATCTGAACAGTTCATGTTATAGAAAAAGTATTATTTTAATGTTTTAGAGTTCCTCGAGGGATAAATTTGCGCTTTTGTAGCAAAACTCAGTGACAGATGTTTCTGTTAGTTTCCGGCCGCCATGTTGGTGCCCATACGGATGGGCACCAGCATGGCGTCTCCATACAAATCTCTATAAATTTGGGTAAAAAATTTCTCCGCATATCTCACATGAGAAAAATTGCTGTGACCAGAATTTTGGCAAAAGTCTTTGCATATTTACCTTCTTTCATTTTCCAGATTCTGGACTTTATCTATTGACCGGTTTTGATTTATATTTTGATCTATTTTGAATTGCGTGATACTGAAAACCAGCAATTCCGTCGCGCTACTTTTTCACTTGTCGTTCGATGGACTGCGAGAAGAGGGGCACTGCTGGTAGTCAACAGTTTTAGATCAAACACATCCAAACAACCGCAAACAAATTTACACGTTATAATTAAGGGCCCGAATAAAGTCCCTTCATTGTTTTAAAGTAATTTGAGAACAAAAGTGGACTGCGACTCCATCTTTTCCTTAGAACAAGGAGGCTGGCAACAGTTTCCAGCACTTTTTCTAATAGCTATACTTTAAAAGATGAATACTATCACTGTTTAACAAGTGATGCTACAATATTGGTATCAGAAAAATGCCCAATCATTGATAAACAACTTGCGGTCATCCTTTATATAACAAGTTATCATAGCAACAGTACAACTGTTAAAAACACCCTTAATTTTTGCTTTAAGCTCTTGTAACTCAAAAACGAGCTCGGAGATCCCCATTTTTACAATCGAATTGTAAAAAGATTTTTATAAAGCTTAAAAATTCTGTGAAGTGGGTTCAGAGCCACCTTAAATTTTCGAAAATTTAAGGTAGCTCTGAACCCTCTAAACAAAACACGGGGTGAACGAGCCCTTGTTTGAGTTGAAAAATGAGATCAATCGCCAAATGTCCTCCTCGTACTCCCACAAGGTGAACATGTAAATCAGGTTTTTTTTATCTCAATCTTGTAACTGATGTTTTAACCGTGTTTAAATAAAGTGTATGTACGTACGTACGTACGTACGATTTTATGAAATACGATTTTATGAAATCATCAACCAGAAAGTCTACACAGTGTATGACGAAGGCATAACCTTTATGGACAATGATAACCACATACCCACTTTATATCGGTTGATGCCACAATCATGGTCATACCTACCTGCCATGATTGTGGCATCAACCGATTTACAGTGGTTATGTGGTTATCATTATCCATAACGGTTATGCCTTCGTCATAGACTGCATAGACTTTCTGGTTGATGATTTCATAAATTTTTTATAGTTTTGTAAATCTGTCGTTCTCAAAACATATTGAATATGTCTCTGTAATAATAACTATCACAAAAATAATAGTAAATCTCCATTGTTACAGGTTTATGACAGGGCTCTTTCAAAGAATTTTTTTGCTGAACCATCTCCGGAAGGCCATTGGTCGAAGAATTTTGCAGCCCTCTCTATTCATCGTCGCAAAGATTGGGCCGTGACAGTGAAGGGCTTTAACAGGTTTGTCTGGGACTTTGAAGGTACGCAAAAGGAAAATGCCCATGGTATCTTTCAAAGTCATGGCGCAATGCTAATAGCGAACAGTGAGGAGTCACTAAAGGCACATAACGTAAGTGAGGGATGGGACTGGACAAAAATTCCTGGCGCCACTACAATGAACCTCACCCTCCAGGAAACACTGCTGAATGAAGCAAGACATTTTAGTCCACAGTCTCATGCTGGAGGAGTTACCTTCAAAGGACCAGAGCCTTTTTCGGACGGAGCGTTTGGTATGGACCTCCATCAACCGGATTACCAATTCTTAAACAGAAATCCCCATCCCAATATTAAACTTTCTTTTAAGAAGTCTGTTTTCTTTTATCAAAACTTGTTAGTCTGCCTAGGCAGCAACATCACCGTACAGAACGGTGGCGACAGGGTGGCACAAACAACACTTTTTCAGGACAGGTTGCAGAATGCAAGTTCAGCTCCAGCCCAGGTTGAGAGAAAGGATAAAACTGGGAAGATTGATTACATTTCTATTGTTGATACTAAAGGGAACAGCTACTTCATTCCACGGTCGAGTGTTTCAAGTCTGAAATTTCTATCTTCAAACCAAACATCGCAAACTCCGTCAACTAAACCGTCAGTTGGTTATTACGCTACTGCCTGGCTTGAGCACAGGTCCCCGAACGGCTACTACGAGTACGCAGTTTATGTTAATACACCATCTTATCCACAACCTGCAGACGTCTTCTGGGAATATCACAATAAATACCCTTATGAAAAGCCATACAAAGTTCTAAAGCAGGATCACGAAGCTCACGTGGTGAAATTTGAGGTGACACCAGCACGCTGGACATGGCTAGAGCCCTTCTATAGTTACGTCATATTTATGTCCAAACCAACTCTTCCCGTTGGTCCAATCACAGAAGTCACCAATCAATCTCGCATTATGATAGACGAGGATGACATGTACGTCTATTTAAGCATCAGCTATCCTGACTTGAATTTCCCAGTTTCAAACGAATTGAAAGCCTTAAGAGATATAGGAGATACCGAGATGTTCTACATGGAAAGCAAGGAGGTCGAAGTGAACGTGACACTAACAACAAACGTGAACAAGGTCGTTCAGACAGTGGTACATGGATTGCCAGATGGTCATGGCTACGTCCCAGAAGTTCGAGTGGAACCTTTATCTTCTCATGGCTCACCCAAGCGAAACAAAATTGTCTTCGCCAACCTTAAGAATGGATTCAGCGTTGAAATCAAGTTAAGTAAATAAGGTCGAGTTGTACTAAATGCACTTGAAGAAACACGAAAATGACTTTCTCTGAGAAGTTATTGATTTGCATATGGACACTGTAGGGCATCGTAAGAGAAGATGTATGGCACAGCCGTTAAACATAAATTAATTTGAATTATGCATAAATATGTAATGGGCCCCATCCTTAAACTGCTGATTGCAACAATGACAAACAAGAAAGGCTATTAAAGGCTATTGACGTTAAATTGCTGTTTTTTCTTTTCATTTAATTTGATTAATACAATATGAGAATGAGCGAAGGTACTTAGTCACGAGCAGTCACGATTGGTCCAAGCGGGCTCTCGATTCGTACTGGCGTCCATGCACCACATGAACACGAAACGTTTTGGTTGAGGAAATCTCCTGGGCTAGATTTTGGGAGTCCGGTGGACGTCCTTACACCACGGGGTCACAAAACGGCAAAAAAATTCCCTGGATAGGCCTCAGTCTCTAAACTCAATAAATTCTGAAAGATCCCAGGCGTCCCTCCTTGTTTTGCGCCTGGTGCACGTGGGGTTAGGGGTCTGTTGCACTCGAAAAGGCGGACTCTCCTCGCTTCCAGACCTAACCATCAGGCGTCAACGATGAAATGCCACATCGCCTAGTGACAAGCCAGGAAAGATCCCATTACATAAAACACAAAATTGTACACGCAGGCGGCGACTACAAGTAAATTGATTGACCGCTTTATCGGATAGCTGAGTTGGTAGAGCACTGCACCGGTATCGCAGAGGTCATTGGTTCTGTAATGTTAGGTAGATAGGCGAGTACGAGACAGAACTAAACGCAACAACAACACATTTAATCGAGCAACATGGCTGCAAGCCATGGCATGTCGCAAGGACCTCTGGGAAACAATGACCTACGTAATGGCTTACATCACAGGTTCGAATCCCGTTCAGGCCTGCATTTTTTTTTCGGGCTTTAATTTCACAACTGCTTAAGTCGTGTGGATAACTGCGATGATCAATCATGTGTTCATATTTTTCTCTGAAGTTCAAATATATGCCCTTTATATATTCATCTTCATTTGTAAACCTATAGGCACTTGCCAAAATAACTATATTTTCTCGCCTGGTTCCTGAATGCAGTTTAAATTTGTTTGGTTGTTAACAGTGTGGTTGACGCGAAACGCACAGGCGGCGGAGCGTTTTGAAACATGAGTGGGGGGCGGGGGGGAGTGCTCAGCGTTAAGCCAAGCGCATAACTCTACTCCAAAAGGTCTTTTGCATTGTTTGTTTGCACAAACAAACTTCTTTGCGATGTCTACAGCGTTTAACGTGTCCATAATAGACAATGCAGGAGGAGGCAGTTGTTTAAACGATCCTGCTTCATGGTGCTTCTAACGCAGGTTTTTAGTCTTCACAGGGCAGAAACAGTGAGCTGGGAAGTCGTCGATGCCACTGACAGGTAATACCAAATACAATCTTAACAATTTGTGAACCTCTCCTAGAAGCGTTTTGGTGACAGGAGGTTTGTTGAGAGCCGTCGCAATGGTTCTTGTATTTGTAACCTGGCTTACTTCGAGCAGATCACGAAACGAAATATTTTGTCAAATCAATTTTATGCTGCGCTACCGATATTTTCGGCACCGAAACGTGGGGACTGAGCCCCCCAAATTTTTGTTTGGGGGGCCTATAACCTCCCTGGTCCGCTGCCGATGGAACAGATTGATCGGGGCTAACAGAGGTTTGGAAAATTGGCAAAGTATTTCTGAGAGCGAGAGACCTCTCGATTTGTTAACTTCACAGCGCTATACACCTTGATGCATATGAGTGCAATGTTCGCATGCTACATCTCACTGAGCCGAACGGACAAACGTCAGTACGAAATACCTGTATTGCTTTTCACCTCCAATCCCATGTGCAAAGTCCTTTCATATTAAACGATAATAGGTATGTGCCCAAAAATGCTGCAAGAGCCGTTTAAATAGTCAAAGTGGCTATGAGCAACTCAACTTGTAAAATGTCGAAAATGGATCGTCTGTAAACAGTGGCAATTTTGATGCCACCGACTTGAGCTTTTAATCCGTAGGTTAAGTTAAAGTTAAAGCCCACTGGCATTGATAAGAAATGGTGCAAAACGCAACGGTAAGAGAATACACGAAGAGATGTGACTCCGTTGAAAACATTCATGAAGTTATCGTTGATCCTCGTCCGAGAGACCGAAACAATTATAAAGTACCGCTTCTTGTGCCATCAGCGGCGGATCTAGGGGAGGGGCCCGCCCCCCCTTATTTTTGGTAAAAAAAGAAGAAATCACAGAAGGAAAAGAAGCCGGCAAAGCAAAACAAAACCGCCCCCCATCCCACCTTAGCTCAAGGTCTGGATCCGCCACTGGCCATCGCCAAAGCAGGCAATAATTCTCATTTTCATTCCTATTTTTTTCGTTCTTTATTTTCCTAGCCAGTATCAATGCAATTTTTTTTCTTTCTTTGTTACCTTTTGAGATATCTTAAAAGTTAAAAAAATGTGTCCAACGTAGAGTCACTATACACAAGGACAGTACCGCGTCTCGTCCGCTTAACAAAGTTAAGCCCTGTTCGGTGGGTTTCCTACTTGGCTGAGTGACCAAATACGAATACCTCGTGTTGTAACTTCTTTTCTTTTCTTTTTTTCCCCTTTCCTTGCCAAGGCGATATTAAAGACTGCAGAACTCCCAGCCTTGTGTAATGTTTTTTCTGCTATTTATCGACTATTTGTTCAGATCATTTCGCCATGTCAGTATTTATGTGTATTTATTTACAATACCGTATAAATGAATATCGAAACGCGTCCTCAATGCTCTTGTCTTTTTATAATCTAAAACTTTTAATCACGACTTGAATCATTCGAAAAATCATACAGCTCATCAATTTATCAATATCGTCTTTTCCGGCAATCGAGTTAAGTTAAACCTGTATGAGCGGACACCTTCTGGATGAGCTATTTACATGATTACATGTAAGATATTGAGTACTTGTGTCACAAATTCAAAGAATAACTAGTATTAGTGAATTCTACTAGTATACTAATGCAAATGCTGCAATCTGATTGGTTTAGCTACTCGTATACTATCAGCCATTAGAATGCAGTAGCTGTTGGTCGTCCAAGAAATGCGACGTTTCTATCGTTTTTCCGAAGTTTTGGAAGAAAGTTTAGATGTAAATGGATAATTATATTCCTGATAAGACAAAAGAAGGACATAAACGGATTCTTGAACTTAAAAACTTTAAATTATTGAAAAACCGATGCGCACACTTAAACAACTGCAAATTTACCAAGGAAAATTCAATACGTGCGATTTTGTTAAAGCGTAAAGTTCAATAATGCGTCGAAAAATATTTGGAAACCATTATTTGCGTTAATTAAAGTTAGAATTTTATTAACTATCGCCTCATAGAAATCTCGAGCTCATAATCTAATTGTTAATTAGCATATACCACACAAGTGAATAGCACGCTTATTGGCTAGCTCGGAGGTGATTAGCCAAGCAGCTGAAGAAAATCAAAAAGGCTTCCCGTTTCAAATAATGTTACTCTTAAACAAATAAAGTTACTCTTTGGTCCGCTAGTTATTCAGCTTGTGTGGTATATACTAAAAAAAATATTCACCTCAGTGTCGGTGAAGGTGGTGGGTATTTACCTCCACTTAATAGTAATAATAATAATAATAATAATAATGATAATAATAACAATAATAATAATAGTAATAGTAATAGTCTTTTTTTTTTTAAAAACTAAAAAAGAGTGTTTATTGTGACAAAAACTAGAGCCAAGCTTTACAAAATGCTAAAATATTTACATAATTTGATGTCTGTTAAACCTGTAAAACATGTTTCCGTATCTAATCATGATATCATGGTTACTACAACTAATACTAATACTACTATCATCATCATAACATTAATTAACATATTCCATACAAATTAGTATATACAAGGTAAAAGTAAGTAAAAGAAATAAACTATTAAAACCTATTTCAACAGTGTTTACATAATGGCTCCCTCCTGGGTTTCAACGTCAATATCGGTATATTACAAGGTAAAAGTAAACAAAAGAAATAAACTATTAAAACCTATTTCAACAGTGTTTACATAATGGCTCCCTCCTGGGTTTCAACGTCAATATCGGTATATTACAAGGTAAAAGTAAATAAAAGAAATAAACTATTAAAACCTATTTCAACAGTGTTTACATAATGGCTCCCTCCTGGGTTTCAACGTCAATATCAATGTTCTTAAAGTCATAAAAGGCTTTCCTTCTAGCTCTTGAACCTCTTAGGCAGATTAGTGCGGATCTTAGTAAAGCGAAGGATGTCCTTGCTCTTATCTAGGAGATTGTTTTAGCATAATGTTCTCCTTTCTTGATGGAGATCAGCTGCGCCAGTCTGGAATGGTATTGCAAGCACTCGTTTCCCATGCCGCCTGTTGACGTGAAAATAAGGGGTGTAAAAGTTCCTTGTTCGATATCCAAAACTCTCCTCGCGTAAAGGCGCTTCTTCTCGTTCTCATGATTGCGGTATATCTGTTGGAGCTCTAGGTCCCTATACGAATCAGCATTAGGGTGACAAACTCTCACGTCAAAGAATGCTGATCGTTGGCTCTCCCAGAACCCGCGCGCATGAATATCTAATCTCGCATCTGGAGCTCGATTAGAACCTCTTCCCTGCTGTTCACCCGAGATGTCTTGCAGGACAGGCTCAATCTCAACATCGGTACAAACCATATTCAGGAGTTCGGCTTCTAAGTTCCTCAGTTCATTGTGACGTTGGGTAACGAACCCACCTCTCTTGCATATCATTGCGTGGTCCACTGTAAAAGCATCACCGCATACACAGGTGGAGGGGATATCATCAACCGGCCAATCGTAGCGCAGTTTGATTGCATCGCGGAACTCTCTCTTATTTAGATTGAAACCCATTTCACGAAGGGGGAGTACCGTCAGCCAAACAGATGACCCTTTTTCCGCAGCAAGGTCAAGTGCCCGTTGGACTTTCTGTGGGGCTACCCCTCTGATATGCTCTGCCCTGTAATAGTAATAGTAATAGTAATAGTAACAGTAACAGTAACAGTAACAGTAATAGTAATAGTAATAGTAATAGTAATAGTAATAGTAATAGTAATAGTAATAGTAATAGTAATAGTAATAATAATAATAATAATAATAATAATAATAATAATAATAATAACAAAGTTTTTTGGGCGCATTTAAAATTCACTTCGGTGAATATCCACCACTATTCACCTCCACTTCGGTGAATAATTGTTAACTAACTTGGCACGGTGCAAGCGACTGTAAGACGGCCTTAAACGCTGGATGTTCGAAGCCCGGGGAGGGGAGGGGGGGAGGCACTCCTATATGAAATGATCTGGGCTGCTCGTCGTCTCGGGTACAAATCAAGGATTCTGGTCTCACTTAGGGTGTTGATGACGAAACCTCACCATTTTTAGCTGTCAAAGTATCCTTTAGGGTGCACTCGAAGAAATAATCAAAGAAACACTCTCATTTAATTTCTGTTTTTAGGCTTGATTTCCGCTGATCTCTCGGGTACGCGAGTCGGGTCTACAAGTGCTCGCGGGATCCTTTCTTGAACAGTGGCTGGCAATTGAACCTATTCCGTTTTAAGTTGTATCTTTTAGGGGTCTAAAGAAGCTCGAGCAACCCCCCATTAGTCTCCTTTAGGGGTTAAATTCAATTTAACGCTAATGCCAATGCTAATGCTAATGTTAATGCTAATGCTAATGATAATGATAATGATAATAATAATAATAATAATAACAATAATAATAACAATAATAATCAACTTTATTTATTGAGGGTAGCACACAATAGTAATCACTGAAAAACTAGTGGCCCTCATAAAAATATTTACAGAATAAAAAGATGACGATAATATGAGAAACTAAGATATGAGGCATACTAAAATATTAAAAAGTAAAGCAGTGGATCAAGTCTAACATTTCTAACAAGAAAGTTAAAAATTTAGATGATCAAATGGTCCAATTCCCTACAACTGTCCAGAAAACGTTTAAAAATGGATTTTTTGGTTCTAAATGTCTAACAAGAAGTGAAGGAGTGATGGAATGAAATTGCTCCACCACTACAGCTTGGAAAATAATATTTACCAAATTAAAAACTGAAAATCCGTTTGTATGAAGAAATTGGACAATATAACATTTTGTTACATTTATTGTTTTTGGACTTGCTAAATTCATTAACTAACATAAAATGTAATTTGTCATATATATCATTACCATTCACAAATTCTAAGGTTGTGCAACGATTCAGAATCTGTTACTTAAAGGAGCTACGTCACGGTTTTCGCATCTTGAAAAGTCCAGCCTAAAATTTTCAAGTTTGTTGATTGTAATCCGTGTTAATCTTCTCTATCCTCAACCATCTTTGTTCCTTTATGGACTGTTATTATCTCTTTGGTGTTTTTCTGTCTTGGTAAACTACTATTTTCAGGTTTCCTCCAAATATTTAAAGGTAATTATTTACGTGGCTGATATAACTGCAAAAACTGTGACTAAGCTCTGTCAAGGAGGCTGGCAACAGTTTCTAGCACTTTTACTACAGCTATACTTTGAACGATGAATACTACCACTGTGATGCTACAGTGCTACAAATAATGCTATCACACAAATGTCCAATCATTGGTAAACAAGTTGCCGTGATACTTTTTATATAACAGGCCACCCTGCCCTTAATTTCAGCTTTAAACGTTTGCAACTCAAAAATGAGCTCCCTGACACTATGTTCTATTAAATCGAATTAAAATAAGCATAATAAGATGCAACTTTTTACAAATTTAAAAAATTCTGAGGAGAGGGTTCAGAGCCACTTTAAATTTTCATTTAAGGTGGCTCTTAACTCGTCGCCAGTATTTGCTTAATCTGGCTCTGCACATCATTAGCAAATATTGAATACTGATCAACATGTTCTACCTCCCTTCATTTTAGGCAGATGGTCAGTTGGTTGGTGATAATGCCCAGCAACTGATGGTTATTTGTCATCTATACAAAACAGATATCCGGCAATATATGTGTACTAGTAAAGTGAATTTGGAAGCACTATCAAGAAGACTTGATAACATGTTGCAAACCACAGCAGCCTCCAAGTCATTTTTCTGTACATAAAATGATCTGAATGAAACACATCCTGCTCAATCATGGCCATCAGATATCCCCTGATTATGTAGTATTACAAAGGATTTGCAACCCAATAACTGAGTCTAGAATTTCTATTAATGAAAATTTTGTTTGCTTATATTTCTCTTTCTTTATACCAAAATGTATGGACCATCTCTCAGTAAACTGTGCATATTGGACAGGACAAAAATGGCATGAAATACTGTTTACTGGAATTTGTTTAAAGTACTGTAAAATTCCAGTAGTACTAGGACCGCCCAACCCCGAAAACAAATTACCCTCAATGAGCTTCCTAAATGTAGTAAGTCTCTCTCTGGTCTTCAACAATAATTAAAAAAATGAGATTATCCACTATTGACTTCTAAAAACGATTTATCTAGGTTACGCATAAAACTTACATGTACACTTAGCAAAATCAGGTAGATTGAATTGTCTTTTTGTAACCTGCAGTTGTCGGCACGCGCTAATCAGTTATTTTTTAAGCAATCTCAAGTTTATTAAGTTGAGTAATGGTGAATGCTCTTCTGTAGTCCTCTCAAGAATTATGTTGCTATTTACTGCTCCTCTGAAACTTTGGAAAGATATGAAGGCTGCCAGTGTGACCTCCAGCCATTGCACACTTAAGGATGACAATGCAGGTAAGTTTAACTAATCAAATTGCATCATTTGTATCAGTGTGCAAGTGAATTTATACTAAAATTCATTTTGATTACTAAGCCCTGCTACTTCTGGGGCTGTTTTATGTCCCTCTAAACATCATCACCACATGAGTTTTAAGTTGAATCTTTTGCTTACACTGGTGGAACACAGACTACCTAGCAATCAAGTGTTCTTGTTTTGTCTAATAGCCACTTCTCTGCAAAAACGAAGCCAAATTTCATATATTTGCCTTGTTTAACAAAAGAAATCATTCAAGCATCAACCTTTTGTTTCAGCTCCTTGTATTACCAGTTAAACAGGTGGCCATGATAACAATGACTAGGAGATTTTTTTTGAATGATTTTAGTTGTGACTAGAGAATTACTCACCTTGCTAGGACATAAGGTGCATGAAAACTTGTACATGAACAAACTGTAGACTGAAAGATGATGGGATTCTGAGCAAAACTTTAAAGTAAAACTACAGGTTACAATGCACAATCAACTAAAACTCATGTAAATACACACTGCATACCGTTCTTGTACCACACCCTTCATCCAGGTGGACGTATGCTATCAGTTTACTTATGATATAAACTTTCTGGGTAATTTTAGCAATGATGCTTTAAGGTGTGAACACTGGTGACTATCTGGCATAAGAGCAACTTCACGCCATTCATTGCGTTGTATGTCAAAACGCTCCACAGTTTTCAAAAAGTGTTCTTCATTTCTTCCACCAAATAAGTAAATTATGTCATCCATGCTCACAATGCCACAGGCAGCACGTGGAAAAGCAGGACTAGCAACCAGGCTCCACTCATTTGTGCGGGGGTCGAACATCTCACAGGAGACTTCAGTGTTCAATGAAGCTGACAAGTCACTGTATCCCCCGACAACAAAAATTTTCCCATGGGCTGTTGCTGCAGCAGGAGACATGCGAGCTTTTGACATACTTGGAATTCCCTTCCATTGGTTGGTTGACGGGACATAACACTCCACACTATTATGACAACTTTCACCATTGTGACCTGCTATAACATAGATTTGTTTCTGCAGCACAACTGCACAATGAGCTGCACGACCTGCTTTCATTGGTGCCAACTGCTTCCATTCACCAAGAACAGGATTGTAGACTTGTGTCTTACACCAGCTATCCTCACCTCCTGTAACATACAGTAGCTCATCAAGACTGGTCACTACAAAGTCTTTGCCGTTGCTAGCCGTATATTCATCACTTAAGTTCCATTTCCTTTGTTTGGGGTTAAAACTCTGAACATACCACTTTACAGAAGTATGTCTACCTGAACTTCTTTCCAAACTCACCACATGCAAGAGTCCCCCACAGATGGCAGCATCAAGACTGTTACAGGAGTTTGGCATTGCAGGTAAAGTATGAAGCCATTTCTTTGTTGAGAGCACAAAACAGTGAGTGTTGTTTGAGGTTTTGTTGTTAAGATTCAACAGTCCACCAGTGAGTACTACCACATCCTCATACTCCCCTAAAGACAAACGAGGGGTAAGCGAAGTGCCTTGGAATTGATCCGGAAACAGAGAGTAGTCCAGTCCACTGAGTACGATAGCCATACAACTTGGGTTCCTCTTCACTAGCTCTTCCTCTTCAAGAATCTGGCGAAGACTGTACTTTGACATCGAGAAGAACCTCAAACATTTCAGCAACTCGGGAAGAAAACTTTCTCTGGATTCCACGTCATGTTTAACCCATCTAATCATTGCTTCATAGACCTCTTCCTCTTGTGGTACGTTGATTTTGTCGTCACTAAGCAGTTCCTTCACTTTCCTCAGCTCGAGCGACTGGTAATCACTTGACTTCGCTACAGCCACGAAATGTTCAAGGCAGTAAGTGACTGCTGCTTGCTTTAACGCCTCACAGCTGTACTGGGAGGCGAAGGATTCTAAAGCCAGACAATTGGAAACATTGATGGATTCTTCCAGGAAAAGCGAGGCTTTCGATTTCAGACTTGGAATTATCAAATAATCTGCAGCAACAACCACATCTTGTGCATTAGACGCGTTGATTGTCGCTTTACCAGTGTAAATAAATTGAAGAACCTCAGTCAAGGCTTCACATGTTACCTCTGTCAGCTGTATAAGATTGTCTTCGCTTTCTCTCACTTTCAATTCGCTTGTAAAGAGAGCGCGGAAGTAGGGACTCCCAGCAGACAACACACATCGATGGGCAGGGAAGTCTTGTCCTTTAGCGCGAACAGTTACGTCGCACAGAAGGTCCGATTTCCTAAATTCGTCTAACTTTTGAATCAGTTCTTCTTTAACAACTTCGTCAAGTACTTGTTTTTGTTGCTCGTTCATCCCGGATGGCTATAAGCTGGTTATTTTTGTGAAAAAATTTCCGAAGTAAGGAAAGTTACGAAATTTGTAAACAGGAACTTCGTGACGTGATGAGGTGGAATTCTGGGAAAGCGTCGAGCTCACGCCAGTCTATTTGGGCTAGTCACGCAATCTTTCAATGAAGGATAAAAGCGTTCTAAGGGTTATCTTAGAAGGGTCAGAAACCTTTGGAGCTTCAGCTGAAAAGAAGGGTTTGGCAGTGGATTGGTCACACCCTCAGGAGACCTGACGGCAGTATAGCGAAGGCAGCATTGGAGTGGAGCCCGCAGGGGAAACGAAGGAGGGAGAGACCGAGCCAGTCATAGAGGCGAACTCGTATGGCGGAGCTAAAAGAACCGGGAACAACTTGGGCTGCCGCAAAGAAAGTTGCGCAAAACAGGACCCACTGGAAAGCGATGGTTACCGGCTTATGCTCCGCTAGGAGCTCAGGAGTTTAAAGAAGAAGAAGAAGAAGAGTTATTTTTGCTCAGAGGGTCAGACGCAGCACCGAGCTGACCCGCTCATATATCTCCTTATAAAAATGCGACATGTTTACTTGAGTGATCATAAAATTTGACACAGGGCCAGGCGTAGTTAAAAGGGAAGGGGGCGAAGGGCCTATTAATTATTATAATTATTTTTAAGATTCATCTGTCCGGTTCAAGCCCTGTGGGGTGATGGGCCGCACAAAAGGGTCGCGGCCTGCTTGCATTCTAGTCGGGCTGAATAGTACTCCAGTTATAGGCAAAAGAGAACCGGCTTCCTAGTAACGAGGCTGCTCGTCGGCGCAGGAGAGTAGTCGAGGTCGCTCGAGATTATAAGGCTAAACAACAGCTAGAGGCGAAAGTTAAAGCTTTTGACACACTTTTCTCCGCGTTTGACCAACTATAGTGAATAATGAACAAACTTATTTGATGGGTGAATTGAATGGGGTGTGGACCGTGGGGTCAAATTGCACCAAGTACGCGTGACACTAGTGTAGGGTAAAACCTTTATTGCACAGTCCTCTGGTATGACAACACCAGAACAGTGTTACAGCTTGCAGTGGTTCGTGAACCAATTATTTGTCTTCCTCAGGGTTGTCCTCTACGCGATACTTCCTGTGAAGACTTTCAAAGGAGGTTTTGCTCTTCTGGGACTCCGACACTTTGCCGCATGTAGTTCGGCTGAAAAAAAAAAGATATTACGTGACAAAAGAGAGTAAGCTGACAGAACGCACTGTAAGCAGAGCGGATGAGGGGTAAGAGAAGTAATTCCCCATATAGGCTTTCATTCGTTCCTTTTTTTCTACCCAACATTCTGAGGAATGATTTACTCTTTTTTGTGCGAACATGGAAAGCCTGAGAGGTCTCTACATACAAAGTAACGGTTCAAAATGGTACAATAATACAGGAACGACCTGAATTGGACTCTAAATTTTACGGGGATTTTACACATCCCTGAGGGGGATTAGTTGTCTTGCCCACCGGTTCATCATCATCTCCGCCGTTACTTTGGTCGTGATGGTTGTGTTACGACCCAAACCATGAACCTTTCTTTTACTCGTCACGCAATCCTCACGACCCTAACACCGGATGGGGCTACCAACAGACTCAGTCAACTTTCTGTTTCTTCAAACTATAGTCTCACCTCTTAGCTGGTTGAAACAGGCACATGGCCAAAGCGATCGCTACGCCTAGGACGGCAACAGCTATCATACAGATGTAAAATGTTTTCAAAGAACTGGCCGGCTTCTTTTCTTTACTGTGCTTCCACTCTGAAACTAAGACGAGACCACGGGTGCCGTTACTAAATTTAGGTGCCAGAGACATGTAGACGGAAAATCTCAGTGCTACACCCTTCCTTTTCTGAGAAACGGAGGAGCCACTAAGCCTGAGAACGGTGTTACCTAAAACAGAATTTGTATTCTGTATTGTCAGCGTTAAATTGGAATATTATGTTATCCTCTACGCTGAAAGTATAAGATGGTTTAAAAGCAA
>NC_138154.1:22432478-22452478 GCF_964199315.1 Orbicella franksi
TAAGTTATCATCTTAGTCACAACAATTGCCGAAATATTGAACTCTGTCACAGTTCTCTACAAATAGATTCCCTCGCTTTAACATAAACAAGTGTAAATCAGCTTCCAGGATCATCAGACATAAACAATCGGGCGGTTTCTGTCGGTAGCAGTGTTTGTGATAACTGCAGGAAGTTTTAGACGTTCACAAGGCTTGAAAAGTTCATCCATGAATCCCAGAATGAAGAAGGCGAAGATATGTTGTCGAAAGGCGAATGCGAAGATCGAGTTATTTTGAGCAGTGCATTCTGAAGCATTAGAATTTTACTTTCACCGAAAGACCGTTGGTTTGGACAATTTTGAAGCACTTTCTGTCTTTTCTATAGGCGTTGACGTTTCGCCACAAAAGTCGGAAAAACTCCCTTATCAACTTGTGGTACCACGATACTAAAATACGTTTTTGAGGCTGTGACAGTCACTTTTCCCGTAAAGAAATGTGTGTTTTTAACGGAATAAGTAATACAGTGGTGAAGTCCACTTACTGTGTAGTTTTGCCCTGGCTTTGAGACGATGAATGAAACGGGAAACGCGCTCATCGCCGGACGTAAATTGACGACTTCCGCTCGAATAATTTTTTTATTTTCTTTAATTCATGAGCCATATAATAAACCACTTAATAACCTCGACCGTTCGGCCTACCGTATTGACGTCGCTATCGCTCGGTCAATACGGCAAGGCCTCAGTTTGAGATTTTCCCGTAACTAACTCACTCTCGGTTATTAAGTACTTATTACAGCACGTACTAACCAGAACATGGCTGCCGTTTGGAGATGTTGATCTGCTTCTTGCTCAAGCAAGCCGCCTTCTTCATCTCACACTCGTTCTGGTAAGTCACCCCGTCAGTTCCACAGATTTTTCCTGGGTCCAGTGCGCATGACTGAACACATTTACAAAGAGGTTTGCCGCTGTACATAAAGCATGTAGAGTATGGAACGGATGCGCAGTGAGCTGCTTCGCAAGGTCTGGGTGCTAAAAAGACATTACAGTATACATGTAACTTACTGCTATTGTTAAAGTAATTTCACCAAACAAGTGAAAGAGAAACTTAACAATTAATATATGCCTCAGTTGGCATCATCGAGTTCTGAGTTTGGAAAGCACGAAATTAAAGAAACGTAAGAATTGCTCGAGTCTCAGCTGAGAGGAACCTCTAGCTTCTTGAGTGTTGTCCAAACATTCCAAGTGCAACAAGAAGACGATGATGCCCAGCTAACAGTCTGAATGAAATGTATAATGACATTGCCAATGTTAACTTTGCTCACGCCACGAGAGCTCATGATTGGATTAGGCCGAATGCATGCTTACGTAGCGCTGTTTTACTTGTTACTGGAAGTTTGAATTTCACCGATTTTCTTTCTATTTTTAGAAGTCTTAGAACATTTATAAAATTCAGAGCTTTATATCTTCAAGAAGGACTGAGCTTTTTCAATAATTATTTCGCATTTCACTTTATCTTAGTATCGAGTTTTTTCAGAATAATGTATACCTTTTGTGCCATAACAGGGAAATGACAATTTACCTTTAGCACTGACTCCATTCTTCCGCCAAAAACCGTTTAAAAAACATGCGGTTGTTTGGAATTAAAAGTTTTATCACTTTGCAAAGTTTGAGCTCCTTCGGATAAAAGACCCAAATGTTTTTCGAGGGTGCAGCCTGAAGCCCTCTGCTGTCCCAGCGTGAAGAAAGGTAAAAGATGTACCCCAAGAACTAAAACAATGAAGCATCATTTACGATTTCACGGGTTAAGTAAAACCACTCTGTGTAGTTTGTACTGATGTTCACCGAGAATTGATCATGCTGTGATTGTAAGAAACGAGGCAGACAGAACTGCATCTAACTCAAACGAAAGAGTCGCATGGAAATAAGAACTCGTTATCATTTGCATTTGAGGTCACTCGAGAATGGATTTGGTCATCATTTTACTTGTTTGGCGTATTTTCCCCATTCTGCTCTTGGTTCTCCCACGCACTTCAAATTCAATAAATTTCAAGTGTGGTTGCTGGCGGTTTGAAGTTGGTATGTTGTTGTTGTTTTTTAAAAAATTCTCTCAGTATTTGTCGCTGTCTGTAACAATTTATATTCTTGGACAACAGACGCAAAAGAACCAATCTTGTCTTTTTTACGCATGATATTTCTAACTGGATGATAAGCTTTGGGCCATTTCACCATTTGTTAATAAAGTGTTAACCATTGAACTTTGAGTTTAAAAACTGTTCTTTATAACAGGACGAGAGGAGCCATAAATTTGAATCAAATCTATCATTGTTCACTGATACTATGACTTACCGCTTTTTAGGTTTCCTCTGAGCAGTTCCAAGGATGTGTCTGCTTTCTTACAGCCATGAAGCTCAACGCGCATGCACCGCTGACCAACCCACGAGAGAGGAACAAAACGGACAAAACGAGCATGGAGGTGAGGCTTCAACCAATGACGAACAAGAGAGGACTGGTCCGAATTTCCCTTAAATTCCTGGACAGGGCAGTTTTCAATAGGTAATGTTAAGAAGCATCAATAACGGCTAAAATAGTGACTGTTATACTTCCAGGCCTTAAGAGGCTATGCACATTTTCTACGACAATCTGAACTGCTTTAACAGTAGATTCTACGTGAAGCTTCACTTTGTATACGATTTTTTAAGGGGAAGGGGGGTGGGGAGATGGGTGACATCTTGGGGTAGCAGAATCAATGGGGCAAAAAATGTTGCAAACAGGAGCCATTATCGATTATGTCTCCTGTTACAATTTGAGAATGGAAACCTAATTGACAACCATTTCGCTACAAGTAATAGCAATGCCACAAAGAAAAAATTACAATGAAGTACCTCCCCAGGAAGCATGCCTTTATTTCTGCCTTTTTCAATTATTTTTTTATGTTGTGCTTCTCTAAAAGGGGGGCGGCTAGTCACCCAATCCATCTCCTCCTAAATCTGCCCCTACTATAACTTTTGCAAAATATGAACTGTTGAAAAACAGACCTTGATTTCGCCTCCTTTATCAGTGATTACAATCCACTCGTTACCATCAAAGCTGTAATGTACGAGATAACTGCTAACCCAGTTGTCTTCAGTAACTGCACCTTGCGTTGAAACCGCTGACACAGTATGAATTGAGAGCAGATCCACTTGTAAGTGTTGACTTCTCAGATCAAAAGTTGGAGCGGCACACCAGGAACTGTCAGTCCAAAAAACAAAAAAGGATATTTATGAAACAGAAAATGGTGCACGTGTTTATATAATACCGAAGAAATAGCAAATATTTTCCGTGTTATTATCCGGCGGTGGGTTGGTTAGCAGTTCTCGTAAGGTCCACCTGAATGGCTCGATACTCTTGGAGAGAACATAAAAACAAACAACAGAAGCAATGTCCCTAGCCCCAAAACAATAACAGCTGCTCCATCGTGACCACGACTTTGATGAAAAATAGAATTGCAAGCCTACAACAAACGCTACAGTTCAAGTCGAGTTATAGAAACACGAGTCGAAGTTTGGGAGAACGAGGGTTGCTGTGAAAACCCTCGCCACAGTCAGTTATATTCCGGAAGACGATTTTTTCCTTTCTGTTATATCTTTCTTTGTCCCTCGCACGTTAAAATTAAACTGAGCTTCGCTATCCGCGCCGCCTTTTCAACATAATGTCGATACCTGTCATGGCTTGAGCTGATCAAAGAAGCCCTCCCTTGTTTCGCTGCATGAATGTCGTCCAATTCTGAGGAAGCTGAGAGCTGTTCATCTTTTATTCGTCCATCACCTAGTCCCAGGGCTAACGGACAGGCTAAAATAGAGAGAATGGCCATTAACTCAGCCAGTTAAGTGCATTACATATGTATAGGGATTTCCTGAAACCTGATTTATGAAACCGCAGGTGAATATTTATAACTTAAAATCAAAATACACGGTTTGCAAAATGAGGTCAGCTGTTCATTATGAGCTGATAGCGGACGAGAAAGAAAGATAGAAATTCAATAACATTTTATCAAATTTAAAAATTTGATATTTAGCCTGTAAATATTACTTTTAATATTACAGTTTAATTTAACATGAAGTAGTGGTTGGCTTAAAGCCAATCAAAATTGAGATCACTTTGAAATCCTGCAATAATGTAAAACACATACATTTCATAGTGCATGCTTTTCCTTTTGGCGTGATGACGGGATCACAGAAGTGCACAATGAGCTTTGTTTTGTAGATGTCGCGTCTAATACATGGCAAAGCATGTCTATAGATATCAATTTCCTCGCGCGAGAAACCTGTAAAAGTAATTACATTTGTATTTAATAAACAATGTCTGATCATGTAAAAGAGGATGAAGAGTTAGATGGTTCATGTCGCTCTTACATATGGATCTTATTTTCCTCAGTGTCTCTCTCCAACTGGGTGTATAAAACGAGCGCCATTTATAGACTTGATACTGGGGGGGGGGGGGGGGATAACCCTGGGGTTGACTAACATTCTATCCAGGGGGAGTAGAAATACTCCCAATCATTTCATGCTACAGAAACCGGGATAAGCTCCACATGTATTGGTGACAGACCTGAATCAGACTTTATCAGTGCCTTTCCTACGTTTTTACTCACCGATTAGGTAATACGTTTCCGCTTCCTTATTAGCAAAATCCAAAGGTTTGGTATTTTTGTGACGATTTGAGCCGCAGTATAAGGAACCAAGCAGTTTTCCGCCTCTAATGTCACACGTATTGAATCTACCATAGCTAACAGAGAAGACTTCTATTGGCTTCGCCAAAGGAACTTTGCACTTGGCAGTTACGTTGGAATCAGCTTTTAGCAGTAGAGGTTTATAATTTTTATGTTCCCTGCGAGAAAATACGTAAAGTACATTACAAAGTTGATTCAAGATAAGTTATAATATGAAAATAAGTTTTTATAATTACAGTTAATATGTTGAATACAAGTTATTATATTACATTTGATTCAATATAAGTAAAAATACATTATCCGTACTTATGCATAATATTTATCTGTACAGTATGTATACATTCTTGACTATTTTTTTAGTAGTTATATATTCTTAGATAGTTTAGTTTAATATTTATGATAATCTAATATGTGCTTTGCTATTTTGTTTTCTCGGCGCACCCGTAAACTAGCTGGTGCGTCCTGTGGTAGACTCTGCTTATCGAGTCGATGGGACGCACCGTCACCATAGCTAAGTGTGTAATTCAAGTAAAATAAACTGTCTATGTCTATCTCTACAAAGGAAAGGTCCTTCTACGCTCGAAATATTAAATCTCCTAACCGGTTGTCGTATCCTTCGTTAAATGCTAGCCTGGAGAACGTGTGGGGACAATATGCCCTATACTATACCTGGAATTTTGATTGTCAATTCTTTATCTTTCCCTCGCAATGTATGGTATTGTAAAGATATCAGCAACAGTATTAGGAGAGTTTTTGAAATTCAAGCGAAGAATTTGTCTTTACAGGACATTTAAGTGTTTGGTGTTCGAGAAATGTTTATGAGACGAAAAACGAGTACCGATATACTTAGGACGGCTGAAAATCAAATCCCAAATTAATAAAAAGCAAATATGTGCTAAATAAATGAAAACAATAAAAAAAAAAAAAAAAAAAAAAGCAATTTGAAACCTACCCGCGCGGTTTCATTGGCTGATAAGCTATGCTTCAACCTTGTTCCCAGAGTCTCTCATCTTGTCGTTCTTTGGAGCGAGCGAAGAGAGACCCTGGTTGGGTCTGGTCACGTGTCTCCCAGAATCTGGGAGATGACAATTAAATTATTGAAGGGATGGGCGGCCTAGTAGGAATTTTGTCTATACTTAGCCCACGGGAGTGCGGGATGTGTTGTCACCAAAGTAATCCGTACCAAGAACGATATGATGTTCTGCGGCAATGTCCGGCGGTAATATTCTGCAAACGCCAAGGAAAACTTATCCATAAACTGATAGCGGAAATCCAAGTCGCTGAAGGTTGTATGGTTCAGTGAAGGACGTTACATATCGTAAAAATCTCCTCAAGAAGGCGAATGCAGAATTGCACACCGCGGCCGAGGCTGTGTATGGAAGATGTTTGACTCATCCTCAGAATGAAGTGTAGGTCTTGTTACCGGCGATAAAATAATTTTAGAGAATTCAGGGCCTTTTAATTGATCACTGAAAGCCAAAGTCACTTCGAAAGGAGCGAAAGGGTGAAAATTTATTGAAGTTTCACCGCGCCGTCGGCGCCCCGAACTTTGCAGAGCGCGAAGGATAATACAACGAACTCGTCGCGGTATACATTTCACCGTCGTTGCTGATAAAATGGATTTATCTTCGAGCGAAAGGAGGCTAGAAAAAGAAAAATATAATTTTTGTTGTGTCGTTAATAAATTAGTGTACGTGACGCTAACGGTTCGAGAGAATTGTGCACATTTTCATTCAATTTTCGATCTCTCGACCCTTCTTTGCTTCAAGCGTGTTTCTGAGGGGCACTTTTTATGCCGTGTTATTAGAAGAAATGGAAATTATAAGTAGAGCGGAGTCACTTGATTATGTTACAGCATATTTTTAGAGTTCGCAGGTCTGCATGGTTTCCGCTGTTTATTGCACGTCGCTCGCGCTTCTCAGAGTTTGACACCTCTGTAATTTGCCATGCCGTGCTCATACTTTGTTTAGGTTCGTTTCTATTGGAAGATATGTTTTTAGGCTCTAAGTATTGGCTCTCCAGGGACAAAGATTAAAATATTCCGTGAACATATTGCTTACTCGCATTCTATATTGTGACGCCGCAAGTGACGCCGGGCCCGGTTATTTGATTAGAGCTGTTTGCAAGCACAGTGCGTTGCACGAATATCATATTTATCTTCGTCCAGCTTTTCTTCACAGACTGCCGTAGCTTTACTTTGAGAAAGCTATACGTTTTCCTAGGGACGTTCTTATGTTTTTTGCATCAATTTGATCGAGTGCATCCAAAGGAGAAACAACAATTACTACGGGATGAAATTGCGCTGCTCGACGTCCACAGTTGAAATATGACTGACTTTCCATAAATCCAGTGGGTAAGACGGCAACACTGAAAATCACGACCACTAAATTGCCTCGAGACAGACTTGCTTAACCTTTAGGTAAACGTTGGAACAGATATTATTCGAAATTTCAGCCTGAAAGCTAAGTATCGATAAACGCCGCGGGTAATGTGGCGGTCGCAGCGCGCGACAAAACTCAACGCGACAAACTGCTGATTACAGAGGACCCCTCCCTGATGTTCTCAATTGTCAAAGTGGCACGTGACCAGACCCAACAAGGGTCTCTCTTCGCTCGCTCCAGGGGACGGTAAGATGAGAGACACTGGGAACGAGGTTGGCTATGCTTATAATTAAAAAAAAAAACGTCTGTCACTGACCCCTAGTAAGTCCATTCCTTCAGATTTTCCAGAAATATCAACATGACAATTTTTGTGCAGTCCTGCGACTGCAGTTCGTTCACTGGTTCTTATGTTAATCCACCTCTGAATAAATATTACATTACATTCCGTGTATGACTTAATTTGTTTGTGTCCTTTCTTTCCGCCTACACGTAGCTCCTGTAATGTTGAATCTGTACGATAGAATTCTGCCGAAAATTAAGAGACTTATGCGAAATCGAGTCAACTAACTGAAGTTGCAAAATAGTTCAACCATTTCCTACAATGAGGCAGAGGATAGAGCTCAAGTTCTCAATTCCTTCTTTCACTCCATTGGCGTGAAAAACTTTAGTCTCGATCTTGTTTAGTTACGTTCTTTGTGTTCTACAGGAGCATTTTGCGTAACGCTCAAAAATCGGAAAAGTTCATAAACTTGAATCTATGTTCCCTCGAAGTATTTCCCAAAAAGGAAAACAAGCCCTCTGAAATCATTAATAATTCATCAAGTTTAAACAAAGGAAATCATGACTGTGACGGTGTTTGGATATCTGATCTTAATTAGTATAGATTTTTACGATTTTAACTCTCCGTTTCCTCCTTAGTTTTAGTTTCGATTGAGAAGATAAATCAAACACTCAAGACGGTGTTTGACCACATTTCCAAACATCTGGAAGCTCGTCAAAAATTCTCCGCTACGCGTCGAATATTCAACTCTCTTCTCGGTGTTTGGAAATGTGGTCAAACACCGTCTTGAGTGTTTGTATACTACCTGATAAATATCCTTAACTCACCTCCATTTACTACGAAGGTTCAATGTGATTTCCGAAGCGAAAGCAAAAGAGCAAGCCGAAAAACCAAGAAACAGCAGAAAACAACTGATCTGTAACTTTTTCATTTTGCTTTCCTAAGAACAGCAGGAAGCAATTTTTCATTCCTTCTTGAGTGCAGCTTTCTCCTGTAACAGCATCAGTATTGCTGATGAGCTATGTCACAAACGAATGTTACGAATTAATTTGCTGATAATCGCTGTTAATTAATTCATCACTTATATAGTGCGCACGCGACCAATTAGCGCCTAAGAATATCTGTGATCTATTTACCCGTTCTTCTGACGTCCATTTATATAACACCAGATTTTCTGATGTTGGTAACTTATATGTTAATAAATCAAGACTGAGTATTCGACTTAACTCTTTCTCCATTTTTGGAGCCAAGTAATGGAATTGCTTGAAACCTGAATTGCGTAAACTTAGAAAGAAACCTTTCAAAAACAAAATTCACCAATTTTTATTTGCAGTGCTTGGTGATGAGGATGATTATGTTGAAGTCTCGACGCTTATCTCAAAAATTACTCATTAGCATTGATCAAACTCTAGGTATTAGTACGCTGGACGAAACTGTTCTGGGTTGACTTTTTACAACAAAAAATCAAAAGAAACAAAGTGACACAAATAATTTTGTGATTTTTTTCAACTTTATTAAATGCCACACATAGAAACTTATTTTTATATGGCTCACACAAGAGAGGCTTGTGTTACACCTTGTCGAAATTTGGTAACTGAGTTCACAAAAGCATGCAAAATCACATGATTTCTCAGAGAGGAGATTTTACATTTGGAGTGGTGTTTTGCGAAGAAACTCTTTACGGGCTGGTGGATGTTTTTGTCAAGATTTTGACCAGAAAGCGCGAGAAAGACTTACAACTTATTTGACTACTGAAATACGAGAATGTCTTCAGAAACTGATCTTCTTTGAAGTCTTTAAACTGTTCTTGCCACTAAATCGGTCTACCGCTTGTTTTGAAAATGGCTGCCTTTAGCTCGCGCTTCGTACAAGCCACAATTGCACAAGATACTGCTCTGTTAAAGCGCTGTCGGCCAAGAACCTCAGACAATGTTATTTGCGCTTTTAGGAAAGTTTCCGAACCTGTTTATGGGCTCATATGCCAGTGGCTTGCCATTTTCTTCCATTTTCTTGCATAACACATGGCTTGAAATAACTTTGTTTGGTTTGCCTTGTGGCCTTTCGGTAGTAGCATCACAACTTGAATTTTTGATTACCAAGCCCCTGATGTATCACAGCATTATAGTACTGTTAGATGGATTATCGCTCCTTGCTTATGCCAACTCGACGAATTCATGAAAAAAAAAATTCCACAAACACGTAACAGTGTTTTTCGCACAACAACACCTGTCTGACCCAACGATGTCGATGCAAACCATAACTATTTTTTCGCAGAAACTGCGTAATTTTCCGTATCGTTGTGATTCAGTTCGCAAATTTAGATACGCTATAACGCAAGCCTTCCTTGCGTGATCAATATAAAAATAACTTTCCATCTGTGGAATTTAATAAGATTTAAGACAATCAAAAAATTATTTGCATCGCTTTGCTTGTTTTAGTTTTTTGTCGTAAAACGTCGATTCAGAATAGTTTTGTCCAGCGTACTATGATTTCTTTTTTATGAGCTCTTGTTCAATCCATGTAAATACCAGTTATCTGTTAATGCATGTGTATACCTATTTACTTTTTTTTAATCTTAATTATTTAGCTTACCTGTTTAAAAATCACTTTTTGCTAAATATGATTGTAAATAACACAACCCGCCTCGATTAGCTTTGCTGTATGCGGGTTGTGTAATCCTTTAAATTGTAAAATTCAAAATTGTAGAAAGAAAAATTGAATTGAATTGAATTGAAAAACAGACCTTAATTTCGCCTCCTTTATCAGTGATTACAATCCACTCGTTACCTTCCAGTCTGTAATGCACGAGATAACTGCTAACCCAGTTGTCTTCAGTAACTGCACCTTGCGTTGAAACCGTTGACACAGTATGAAATGTCCGCAAGTCCACTTGTGAGTGTTGACTTCTCAGATCAGAAGTTGGAGCGGCACACCAGGAACTGTCAGTCAAAAAAAAGGATATTTATGAAACAGAAAATGGTGCACGTGTTTAAATAATACCGAAGACATAGCAAATATTTTCCGTGTTATTATCCGGTGGTGGGTTGGTTAGCAGTTCTTGTAAGGTCCACCTGAATGGCTCGATACTCTTGGAGAGGAGATCAAAACAAACAAGAGAAACAATGCCCCTAGCCCCAAAACAACAACAGCTGCTCCATCGTGACCATGACTATGATGACAAATAGAATTGCAAGCCTACAACAAATGCTACAGTTTCAATCGAGTTATAGAAATACGGGTCGAAGTTTGGGAGAACAATGAGTACTTTGGAAACTCTAGCCGCAGTCAATTATATCCCGGAAGTCAATTTTCTGCTTCAGTGTTGTAAACTTTTTCTTTGTCCTGCGCTCGTTACAATTAAACTGAGCGTCTCTGTCGGCGGCACGATACCTATAATGGCTTGGGCTGATTAAAGAAGCCCTCCCTTGTTTCGCTGCATGAATGTCGTCCAATTCTGAGGAAACTGAGAGCTGTTCATCTTTTTTTCGTCCATCACCTAGTTCCAGCGATAACGGACAAGCTAAAAGAGAGGGAATGAGCATTAACTCAGCCGACCAAGTACATGTATATGTACAGAGATTTCCTGTTTAATAGGCCATTTTACAGCTATGTGCTCAGTTACCTGGCCTTTGAATGGAAGCGAGGCTGGAGGTGACCTTGCTTTGATACAGACCTCTCTACTTTTTCATTCAACTGAAATGCCAACTAGTTAGTATAAGAACAACTTGATTTACACAACAAAAGCAGTGAGGTCTGTATCAAATCCCTAACCCTCACCTACAGCCTCGCTGCCATTCAGAAGCCAGGCCACTGAGCAAACAACTGTAAAATGGTCTATTTGTGAAATAAGGTGTATCACTTAGAAGAGACTTGAAAGTGTAACGTCTCCTTTTATCAAGTTAGCCGACTATAATGAGAAAATTCTCGTCAGTACGAGCAATGCTGTCATTAGATCACATTTCTTTTTGCCAAATGTCAGGAGGACATTTGTTCATTATTATGAGCTGATGACGGATAAGAAGAGAACCAACAAAAAAAGCTAGAAATTCAACAACAACGAATATAATAACTGAAATTTAGCCTGCTGCTACTACCCGGGTGATATAGCTGTGCGCATGCGTAAGGTACTGGCCAGACCGTGAGTTGGTGTTCGAGTGTGTCACTTGCTTCTATTGTCCTCTTACTGTAAAAATAACAACTTATTAACCGAGAGTGAGGTCTTAACAGTAAAATTTGCCTGGCAAGGCTTTTTGCTTTATTTTTGCCCATGGACATTACGGAAGAATAATGCCCTGGAATTAACTAATCAGAGCGCGCCTTATATCGGTATCAAACACAAGCCATACAATAATTACTTTCAGGCAATGGGAGAGGGAGAATCTAAATTTATATCTGTTTACAATTTTTCAGCTCAATAGCGTGCTTGGTTTGAAAACCAGCGAAGTATGAAGTTCAGAGTTATGGCGGAGCGTGACATGCCGCTCCGATCGCGTTTGTGGAAAAATATACACTTATCTAATGATTTTTAGCCTTTTTAGGAGTTAAAGCGTCAGGAAAAGTGCTTGTGTGAATGTTTGTTGGTTCCGTTCAGATGATCAGTCGCCTAGGTAGCCAAAGTAAGTTCCAGATGTTTACGCTACTCTCCGACCGCCATGTTGCTGTAACAAAGAGCTCCAACAACATGGCGGCTCCATAATGGGGCTCTGTAAATTTGCGCAAAACATTTCGACAAATTTAAATATCTGAAGTTTTGGGAAAAGGCAAAGACTTAAAACCAGGAGAAATGTCTTCTTTACCTATCTGCTATAACATTACAATTTCTTGACCATATCCACTGAATAGTTTTCGATTTATGTTTTCGTTGCATGACCGTGAAAACGATCTATAGTTTGGCAGCCACGGTTAAGCGAGGTTAAATTGATATCCCAGCTCTCCCTCCGGGTTAACGCCTGTTTTGCGGGATACTGACAAGCAACTCGTGTCACTTTGAGCGCCAAAGTTCTCCCAGCGAAATGCTAGCCTGCATAGTTTAAGCTAGCGGTTTCGTTGGAGTAGAGCGCGAGAGCGGGCCAGAGCCCTGGGGAGGGGGAAATCCCATTCCAAAAGGACGGGGGTACTCGTCGTACCTTTAAGGGGTTAAAAACGCGGTTTTCCTACCTTTTAGGGTGTTCAGCCTCAAATGTCGACAGCGTGTGCTTTCGTGGTACCTTTTAGGGTATTTTCGGTTTTCACCAGTCATGTGATTAAAACTAAAAATCGTAACCATTCGATAAATAAATTCAAGAATCTGGGGTATGATTGCTATATAAACAACCTTGCCAAGAATCAGGTTTCTGCTGTTTTTCATTCGCCCGTTATTCGCAGAAGTGTGTCACCCAAATTTAAAGAGCTTTGTGTGGAGACGCCATGTTTGTGCCCTTCGGAGGGGTACAAACATGGTCGCCGTAAAATAACAAAAACATCTGTCGTTGAGTTTTCCTATTGAAACGAAAATTTTTACTCTAGAGCTCCTATACATTGAAATAAATGCTTCTACTAGTGCAAGCACCGTTTATTTAGCAAAAACTAAAGCGATAACTCATCTTTTGACCTACGCGACAGTCTTTTCGAACCGCCATTCATGTCACGCAACGCAAAAGCTTGGAGTGTTCTATTACAAAAAGAAGAACTCTGTCGAGCTAAAACACTGTCAAACGTCACTTTCCTATAAGGTCTTTTATCTCATGAAACTAAAACCTCAGAACGAAAGATAATTTCTAATTTTGGTGTATGACTACGTCACATGAAAACCAAGAATTGAGCCTCCCCCCACGAAAAAAATGACAGAAGATATTTGACGATCAACTTTATCGAAGCAATCGTCTTTATTGCTATTAAAAATTATGACATTGTTAGTTAATGGGTAGTTTAAGAATTAGTACCTCTTAGGGGTGAAAAAAATTCAAGTCAAGCCCGCAAAACTGGATTTTGGTCTTTTTGAAATTTCCGACGAGCAACCCTGTCGTTTCCTCCGGGGGACGAGAGGCCACTCGCGGCTTCGCCGCTCGTTTTCGAGGATCAAGCTGTATACGACCCTATACCCCAACCAACTAAACCGCCAGCTAAGCAGGCTAACGAAATGCCAAAATTCGAATCTTAGGGTGCGTTCCTTTGGGGTGATCTAGATCAGGATCAGTGATCCAAGATCACTCGGATCATGGTACATCAAAGGAACCGACGAATCCACTCTGGTGACGGATTCATCGGCTTCTTTGATGCACTATCATGATCCGAGTGATCTTTAATCACTGATCCTGATCAAGATCACCCCACAGGAACGCACCCCCCTAGATGACAAATATCATTCAAAGCATCCATCACTTGTTTACGCTCAGATCCACTCGACGCGCTATTTCCGGGAAAAATGCCAAACAGTCATCTCAGATTCTGAGAAACAGCTTGATTCTTGAAGAGGATCAAATTTCAAACGGTCGTGTAAATTTGGCGGAGTAGCCACAAGCCATCTTACTACCGTTTCAACTCCTTCTTCCTGTCTTCGAAGTGGACACATATTAAGACACTGAAGCTACACTGCAAATCGATCGAGTTCTTGTGCATTTTGCAGACTGTAATGAGTATCTGCATGCCTGCATCTCCCGAGGCTGGCCAGTATTCAGCATGAGCAAACCATGCTCCTGGCGTGTGTAGCGGACGCTAAGCACAAGTAAGTTTTAGTTTATACATTCCTGTTAGTAGTACATAGGCCCGGACACTATAAATCGAGCAAGGCTTTCCTGTTTTTGGTTAATTTTGCAGTCGAGCCTCTGTGGAGCCTTTCAAGAAGCGGATCTTTTGACATCAAAAAACTGAGCCATCAAGCATCCTGAGCATCCGTTCAAGGTGAAACTAGAATCTAATACAGTATCATACTCATCCAACGTGCAGATACACGACGGGTTAAAATCACTTTAAAGTAAATTTTGCTACGTTAGTCATGTCAGAAGGAGGTAATTTGCATAGCAGCTAGACGAAAAGTATCATCTTCCTACAGTCTCTCATCACGTTAACGGAAAGTCACGCAATCACTCAGAGTTTGTGCTCAGCAGTAGCAGCAACAGAAGCAGCAACAACAACAACAACAAGAAAACACTTTATTTATTCGGAGACAAAGGAAATCACGTCAAAAATCACATCAAACCGTAATAACCAGGGTTGCTAGTCTATGATGTTGCCTGCTTACACCTTTGTTTCACTTCTTTGTTTGCCTTTGCGCAGAGAAAACACTTTGTTTGATACATATTCTGAGCTCCAAACATTTAAGGAGCTTGTGAAACTTACTGATTGGTAAAACATTTGGCTCTTCCGGTGTAATATTCAAGGAGAAGAGCTGCAAAATTTGTGGTTGCCAAAAGCGCTAATCAGCTCATAAATTCTTTGTAAAATGTTGCGTTTTTAAACCCGCGTCGCACGAAAAGTACTCAGTACGTCGCGCTCAAATTCCTTGACCAGTATATATAATAAATCGTGCTGTGGCATTTCAAGAGGCTCGATTTCCGCCGCCCTCTGGTGTCCTGGTATAAATTGAGCCTATAGTCGGAAAATGATATCAAAAACTGAAACGCTTATGCTGATGAGACAAATATTGTGAACAAAGATTCCCTTCATGATATTGGGTTCCACTGACCCAAATTGTCATATTTCATCAGTGATCATAATGGCAACCAAAATATCGGCGCTTTGAAACTCTATTTTTTTTTCTGTTTTGTTGCTGCTGGCAAATTCATTGATTTTGATTTTGGCCATTTTGGTCTTAAATAGGGTATGGTTTTAGCACTCTAGTCTTGAATTGGGTATGTTCCTTAGAAGAAGCTACTTTTTCATCAGTATCGATAAGACCATCATCAAAAGCGCTTTATAACTTATGCTTAGGGCAACTGTGCCAGCCGTAACGGTTATAAATAGAGTATCAAATTTTTGGCTAGGTCATAAATAGGGTAGGGAAAATTGCAGATTTTGATCATAAATAGGGTAAGGGTTTTGGGAAGTGCAGGGCTGCACATCCCCACCCAAATTTTCTGGGAGTACCCCCCGGGGGGTCCTTAAACAATCTCACCGAGCAAAGCTGGGCATTACCCTTATATGAACATTCCACTTTAGTGGACAAGTTGGGAATGTTAAGTGGGTTAATCACTGCAGCCCTACCCATTAGGGAAACACAATTAGTTAATTACCCAGAATTCATCAGGGACCTCCTTGGCCATGAAATAACAAACAAAGAGACATCCCTAAAAAAATTTTCTAGTCCTTTTCCCCAGGTCAGGAACATGTCCAAACTCCCATAATTTTCTTCTAAACATAAATCAGTTTCAGTCTCCGTTACTGACTCAATTGAATACTTCGCAAGGTAGAAGAATGCACTTTTTCCAAATATCCAAGGACTTAAGGGGCGGAGAGGGTAATTACTAATGCGGCCTTTACAGGGATGTGTAGCTGGGCAGGACAGGGTATGGGTTTTGGCCTGGTTGCCCTGGACAGGGTATTCAATTCTATGTGAGTCTGTCCTTAACAGAACAATACAAACCTGTCTTAAACAGTGTATGGGTGGACAATTGTTATGATTAAAATTGGCCAATACAACACTGAGAAATCTGTGATTGGAGATGTTTACCAATCAACATCAGTTAATTTCTTGTCAGGGCAAGAAAATAATTGTAAAGTTTTCAGTTTCCTTCTTTCTACCATACTAAATAGGGTTAACCAGCCATTATGATTATCAAGCCAACAATGTCATTGTTGTATGTTTTTGTTTACTTTTTTGGCCATGACCATGGACAAAAAAGTTTACCAGTGTTTATACTACAGATGTGTAAAAAGCTAACAGATAGAAAAGTTTCTGTTACATAATTCATAAATAGCCGGTATAATTCCACCCAGGCTGAGGGTTATTAAGTATTTCGATTTTTCTTTAACCCGATCAGGGTCAAGTTTGAAATTCCTGGCAGCAGTTGCATACCTAATTTAGCTAAAAGATGGGTCAGGTACCCCCTACCAAGCTTGTATAGGATGTTTCTAGGCATCATACTGGATGGAGGTGCAGTGCTGTAATAATTAGTGCAAGTTGAATCTGTATCAAGCAGTCTGGGTTCAAACCCTGGCCAGGGTCATTGTGTTGTGTTCTTGGGCATGAAACAGTACTTTCACAGTGCCTCACTCTGTCCAGGTGTAAATATCGGTAAATATTATGCTGGGGGGGTGGTAAGTGGTGATCTACTAGTATTCCAGCCAGGGGGGGAAAATACTGCTAGTCACTTCATACAGCTAGTCATTTCATGCTAGAGAAACTGGAGGTGAGCATCAGCCTGATCAGATGGGCCACTAGGCCTGAACACACACTTTACCTTTTGTACTGTTTTGTTGGCAAGGAAATGATCATAACTTGTTCGCTTATGATTGGGCATTTGCTCAATGCCATTGTTTTAGTGTTGACTGAAAATATGGTAGTGTGGATCCATTGAAGCAAAACTTGCTCTCACTCACACTCACTGCCCGTCGTGCCCACTGGCACACAAGGCAGCAACAAAGGACTTCCATAGCTGTCTGTCCCTGGCCAGCTTTCGGTTCAAATGGAGCCCCAGCAGTGGCCCAAGCTACTTATTTCTGCCCAAGCTACTCATCTCTAGTATTTTTGCGCCTACCCTCCGGTTTCCATTGGCACACCTTTGTAATGGCACTGATTCAAATTATTCCTCCAGTGAAAACTGTTGTCATCAGGGTTACATTATTTTTTCCATTGCACTCTTAACATTGGGAATTTTCAGAATTTTTTTAGGGGTGGCCGTATAAGAATCATTTGCTGCCTTTTAATATAGTTTATTCTCTTACGTTTTCATTTGTCATTCATTACCAATTGCACAACAATTAAACTAAAAAGTCAGCAAGGTTAAACATTTTGATGATTCACTCTTCCATACAATAAATACAAGATACAAATCAATCAAGGGAGATTTGCTTTGATCATGATGTGTACAACAAGTTTCAAAATTACTGTACCATTCATGAGGGTGGTAAACGGTATTTTCGTGATTCGTGAATGGCCTAATTTTTTTCCCCGTGAAATGCAAAATGGCTTGTTTTCTTTTCTCGGGAATTGTGATTTCATTAGCAGCCTCGAACCGTAATTTTCCAAAATAATTCTCCCTGAAATGAGAAAGAAGTATTTTGTTAGTCGTGAACCGTGATTCTGGTTGTGTCATATTATTTTCGGCAGTAATAATTACTGTCAAAAATAACAGAAGACACAACCAGTATCAGTGCTCTTGCTCGGATTTCTTTTTGCTGGGCGCACTAAGAACAAGAAGCGGACGGATGCCCGGGGGGGGGGGTACTCCCTTATATGGGGTATATAGGAATGTGCGGCCTCAAAGGGTATTGTTTTTCAGAAGTTTTGGTCATAAATTTAGTATCAATTTTGGCCATTTTTGTTATAAATTGGGTATGGGTTTAGCACTCTAGTCTTGAATTGGGTATGTTTCTTAGGAGAAGCTACTTTTCATCATTATCAATAAGACTCTCAACAATAGCCCTTCATAACTTATGTTTAGGGCAACTGTGTCGGCCGCAACGGTCATAAATAGCCTATCGAATTTTTGGTCAGGTCATAGATAGGGTAGCAAAAAACGTAGATTTTGGTCATAAATAGGGTAAGGATTTTGGTAAGTGGGCCGCACTCCCCCACCCAACTTTCTGGAAGTGTCCCTCCTCGGGACGGATGATAATGACATCTAACAAGGCTGTGCTTTTGGTGTAACTTTTCAAGTATCGTAAGTTACGTAAGTTCGTGTCAAAAAATGTCATTTTTGTTTCGTGAAACGTGAAATGCCGATTTTATTCCCCGTAAATTGTGAAAGGACCAATATATTTTCCGTGAAACGTAATCTTGACATCTTCCCTCCCCCCCCCCCCCCCCCACTTTACCATCCTCATGCCTGAGAGACTACTAATACTGGCCATGCCCAAACTTCACAGACTTAGGACTAAGCATTCTAAAAACAGGGAAAATATAAACAAAGACTAACACTTCTACCATGCTAAAACTTAACACAATTCAAGATTATACATTGGGTAACCAGGAAACAATATAAACAAAGCTTAAAAGAATTTATTTTGACAGTGAGCAAAAGAAAAGTATAGCCTAATAATCAAATTCTGCTCTTTGCCAGAGAGATTATTACATTCGATCACATTCGATCGATGAAAACTGAAAGGTTCAAAACTACCTGAAAAAACAAAAGACTTGTGTTGTAGTTAATGTACAATGCCGCGCCTTCGCACACTTTAACATTGAACATTGGATAAACAGCTAGTAGCCAGCGAACGCAGACGTATTTCCGGCTGTCACTAGACTTGCCACAAGTCGGCCTTTTCTTAATCCTTGACTTAGTTATCCCCGTCCAGCGAAGCGAGAGGGTAACTAGAATCTTCGAACGACGAAGTCGCGTGGGCGAGCATGAGCGACGTAAGTCGCGAGAGGTCGATTTGTTTCACTTGCAGGGATGTGAATCAGGGCGTAAATTTTTGGCGCGAAAAACATGATTGACATTTCTCACTTTTCATGTGCTCCGCGCGCAATCGTCGCGAAAGCAAAAAATGATTTCCATCAAAACGGTTACCAGTGCTGTTCCCTAACTCAAATGAATTTATTTGTGTACAGTGCAGTATGTAGTCAGCAATATTGACAAACGCCAAAAGCTGTTCCGTTGAGTAACGCCTCCTGAAAAGACAAAACGGTGTTTAAACCGATCGGGAATTATTTGTTTTGTCTAGATTAACCAGCGATCTACCAGAGAGCTACCTGACAAATGCTATAAACTTATGTAGATCTAGCTTGTACCGACAAGATTTCGAATAAGCTAAAGAAGACGGAATTAGTCGGAGAGAACTTAAGTTCAGTAAAGCTCTCTTGATCAAATAACGTTAAGAAGTCGCAACGAACGGTAGAGAGTAAAACCGCTGTTCCCAAAAGTCCTTCATCGATCGACGACTGCTTTCAACACGGCGAAACGGCCGAGATAAATTTGCCCCTCTCTTTGTAGAGAAAAAACTTGGTCATTCATTAAATCAACTAAAAGTGCAACAATTGCAGAAACTGTAGGAACGGCTCCGTTCTTCGTCGAAAGGTCCAAACTTCATTCTCTCAAATGATCCGGATGACGTTGGAGCTCAGATCGCGTCCTTGAGTAAACAAACACGTATTGGTCGGATAAATAGCCTTCCACTGCTTTTCTCTGTCTTTCTTTCAAAGACTTGAAATTAAGTTTGGATAGACCATATTCAATTGCTTCCATAAAATTCATATCCTTAATTATAATCCATCAAATATTTTCGCTCGCTCGCGATTGGTCTAAACGCGTCACGTGACCGAATATTCCCCAGCTGAAACTGGGGAAATCCGAGGATATTCCCCAATTTTCAAAACCGCGCGTTTTGCGAAAAATATTTGAAGGATAATAAACACAATAGCCTCCATATGGCGCGAAAATATGCTCGCATATTTGTCCTTGGACATTATCTGTTCCTGGAAGCTCACAGTTTTCCTCGAGCTACGCTCTCGGAAAACTGTTTGCTTCTCGGAACAGATAAGGTTCGCGGACAAATATCCGCGCATATTTTCG
>NC_138154.1:22457478-22744978 GCF_964199315.1 Orbicella franksi
ATCTACTAGATGACTGCACCAATCTCTCCTGGTTATCTCCTGATTATATGTTCTTCAAGCAAACCTAGTTTTCTACGCAGGAGCCCATCACTAGGAGTGTGCAACTTCCTCAATTATTCCTGTCCCGGTGTTTTCACAGACCGATCTATTTTTAGTTTGAATTTACCGCGAATTCAGCCCCGCAGCAACCTCAGTGACCAATCACAAGCAGAGACTTTATAATTTCACCGGAAGATTAGGTTGTCATGTCCATCTGAGGCCTCCATTTTTCCCCTTACCGATGCGCGCTCATATAGACCGGAACTGACCTTTTTTGAGGGCAAAGAAGCCTAAAAATAGACCGGTCTGTAAAAATACTGTGACATAGGCTTAGTATGGGAGTTGCAGGCTCCTAATGATGGGCTCCTGACCAAAGTTGACTCTAGGGTACATACATGAAGGGCTAACAGCATATCGCAATCCACGTAATGGATAATAGGGCGATTTCTGAAAAGTACTTTATTTGGCAAGGACAGGAAAGATGAACACTTCGGCTTTATGATATGGCAGAAGCCCATAAGCAAAGATCTTTCACTAGGTATTTCTGGAAGGACATAATGACTGAGAAAATAACCGTTATTGTCAACACAGAGAAACGTAGTCGCCTTTTATGGTAGCCTGTGAACGCAGACATATTTTCGGTTGTCGACTAAACCAGAATTTTTGGTCGCCAAAGATGAAATTTTAGCCGCATTGGCGACCGTCCCGGTCGCAACTTCGAGCCTTTTCAACAATTTATATAACCAAATTTTTATGGATGGACAATGGGTGTTGGTGAAATGTTCGGACATCATGTCCGATCAAAATGTGAAATTGGCCGGACATATTCAAAATTTGGTCGGACAATGTCCGGTGACCGACTGTTATTTCCAGCCCTGCATTTGAGTGCAAAGCAAACAAACGCCCAAACACAAGCTAGCCAACCGAACAAACAGATGGTCGAAAGTGCGGGCAGACGCTTGCTGCCCAAGTAGCAAAAGCAGTTTAAGCAGTAACGGCAACAACGCCTAAGGCAACATCGATTAAAAAACGACTTAATATTCAACCTACGAATTTCGCGAGAATTTAGATTCATTCAGTTTGGCTATGCTGTCAGAAATATCCCTAACAGAAAATGTAAGACAGCGTCAAAATTCGAAAAAGAAATTTTAAAAATTGGCCGTCGTATAGTTCACGTTCTCTCGAATATGCAGAATGCGGCTATTTCACGTTGTTGTTTTGTGACCTTTTGTAAACAACGGCAAAGAAATGAACAAAGAATTATAACGCACGCTTACACAGCCATTGTACTCGTTGCCGTTGCCGTCGAAGTTCGCTCAATTAAACTCTCTTAAACCCAGTAAACGGCACAATAATGAACAGCCAAACGAGCACAAAACAAACGAAAGCCCGGCGGAACAAAAAGGCGGCTGAGAGTACAGAAAACATCTCTGCTATGAAACGAAATCAAAACATATAAAATGACGTTCCCGCCATTTCGTCTCAGGTAGTTTCGAGAAAGTCGCCTCGGCTGTCCACGCATCGCGCGAGTAACATCCTCGGAAGAACTGGGTACCATGTCTAAAAATAACTCAAGAGGGATTACCTTGGGTAGAAGGCCTATATGGGGGATTCACTCTCTTACCTTGATAATCTCTTGATCAAACGTGGCCTTTTTACGATATTTCCGCCTTTTCACAAGTTTACAGGATTTTTAACTTTAATTACCAGAATTTTTACATCCCCATCAGAGCATGTCTTCCAACGACAGGCGAAACCTATGTTTTCAATCTTTCTGTGCTTTTACTTTTGGTTTGACTAACATGAAACCTTTCGCCAGCGTCCGTGTTAAGTTAACTTTATTATTTCACATTCAATTCATACTTTAATTAATTCTTTGGTTTCAGTAAAGCATAGTTCATTGGGGAGATTCAGGACCTGAAGAAAGAAAATGTCTGACCAAGGTAAGTCACTGTTTTTAATACATAAACCACATGCTAATGTCCCAGTCGTTACAAAAGAAAGATTTAAGTTATATTTGGCTGGGGCAACTGTCTTCCCACGTGCACCTTCCACCTGTCCCGTGAGGAACATTTTGTTTTCAGCCAGAAAATGCCGAGATTTTAAACGAAAAAAAATTACAATACATATTAGCAGAGACAGCAGAATTTTGCTTGAATAACTTCTAAACATGGCTAGCGTGACTTGTAAAGTACATACCACATTTAAAACTCGGTTAGGTATTTTTAACCGGTTTTCAAATAGTTTTGGATTTTTTTCTGGTTTTAATGTTCAGTGTTTATTTACAATTCTATATGATTTACACCATGTTACAAAAATTGCGCTGCTTTAAAATCAATTAAGTTGTGTAAAATGGTATGAGAGGGGTGTGTACTACTGGAAGCTACGCCTGTAGTAATTTGTGCATAATATAAATCTCCACAAAATCTTTACCCAGCATGCGATCAAATTTTTATTATACCTGCTCGTACCTTTTCTTTCCCCTTGGATGGCATTTCGGGCGAGTTTAATCGATCTATGGTTCGTATTTGACCAAGACGTAGTCGAGCCAGAATACTCACGGCGAGACCCGACGAGCCTGATAAGTCGCCGAAACGCAACGAAGAAAAAAAGTGCGATTAGGTATTTATCGCACGGTACCCAAATTCCTCTAAGAGACGATGATATCGTAGCCATATCAGGTCAGTGACTTGCTATCGCAGAATGCCAACACAGTCGATACGGCTCGGGTACGGTAATCGTGGCAACGCGCATCCCTAAATGAAGGCGTTTGCAGAAAGATGGCTGGCATTACAAGAGAGCATAGAGAATTATACGTTTATTCTGCTCATGAGCAAAATAGCTTGGGCAAAATAGCCCAGGGAGAAAGAACTTGGTATTGGTATGTTCACCTTGTACGATTTTCACATTATCGAGTTACTAAGAGTATTACACGTAAGAACCTTAGCGAAAATTGTTGGAAGAACTGTGGAAATAAAGTGCCTTGAATTACCCCAAGGATTGACCTAGGCAGGGTTCAGGCCCGGATAATTAACGAGGCGTAATGATTGATTAATGGCGGGATATTAAACTAGCGGGGGCCGAGCTTTTTAACCTTTTGATTATCTACTATCTACTGACACGAACAAATTAAAACTGTATTATCCTATGTTCCAGGTGACGTCATGCGCGATTTGACACTTCCTGTGGTCGTTCATTTCTCCATTTCCGAGGATTCGGAATGCACTCTTCAGTTACATGGGGACTATGACGGTTTGTTCTATTGGGAGATCCCAGATTTTATGACTGATTCCCTTTTCTGTGACTTTTTATGCGAAATCATTGATGCTATATCCGATGGAGAAACGGAAAAGTTCATTCAACTCCTCCAACCGTCTTCAGCATTAGAAGAAGAGCTTCGAAAATTTAACCGTAGGCGTCTAAAGTGGTTTCGTGTAACTGACGATGAAACTAATTCAAGAGTCCGTGAAATCGTCAAGAGGTCTGGAGATTCCATTGCTCCCTATCCACTAGAGGGAACGATTAGAAGCATCGACGTCCTAATCAACAACGACACAGACCCCACTGGAGAACTGCGGAAAAATCTTAATCAGGCTATTGCTGAGGACATCGCGTTCTATGCTGACCTGGAGGAGATTGATGAAGAAATTGAGGAAGGCCAAGACATTACAGTGGAAGATGGATACCCCTCAGACGAAGAACAAGAGATTAACGAAGAGGTTCAAGCGAATCCTGAAACGCCTTGCTATTATCCTTCGCAAATAGAGATGGCAGCTATCTTAAAGAAGCGAATTGACACCATTATGTCGCATTACCACAACATTTCGAGCCTGAGCGATGTCTTTAACGATGTGGAGTTCGTGGTGTACACGGCCAGGTATAGAATGCTCAGCGATCAGACAGAGAAGAGGATCTGTCATCCCAATGCTGGTGTATTGTCGAAAGAGGAACTGGAATCACGAGATGGCTTACATGGTAAGAAACGGATGTTTATGTACGTTCACAGCACAGAAACGGAAAAGCACTTTCAAGAACTCAAAAGGGATGTTCATGAAAAGCCCAACACCCTCTTCGTCATCATAGCAGATGAATGTCACTGGGGAATCACGAAAGACAAGGAAGAGAAACCTTCTGCTCATAATCTCTTCATCAACGAATGGTGTAAAGAAAAATCGCCCCAAAATGTGGTTGTTGTCCAGATCTCTGCAACACCCTTCAACCTCCTAACACAGAACTCTCGTCTTCCAGAGGTCCGATGCAGTCTTCTTAACAACGAAATCTCTACCGTTCGGAATGATTATCAAGCAGGTGACCTTGTGGTGCTGGAAAGAGAACTTGACTTGGAAGAGCATGTTAAAAACAACTCAAAAGAAGTAGAACTTCACGTTGTCCACTGGTCAGAAGTCGAATTGAAAAACTTCGAAAGGGGGATGCGGATGAAGCTCAAATCAACTCTAAATAACAAAGATGCACCAAATCAATACCTTCAGGTTTCTCCCGACGGAGAGCTGGGTGTTACATGTACTGAAGACGACGCTAATGATTTTATTGTACAAGGCAGCAACGGCATCGTGATCCTCAAAGTTTTGCCAAGCAACGAACAGCAACAAGCGAAGCCTCTGACAGTTAGTCAAGATGCAGACGGAAATTTGGTTGCCAAAGTTGACTCCCCAAATCCAACAAGATTTGAAGTGAAGCTAGATTTTGGAGTTGGAGTTCTGGCGTTTTGTTTATGTGAAAAACAAAATCACTATCTTGCTGTTGATGAACATGGTTATGTCAGTCTAAAACCAGCCAAAGTGGAGCGCAAATGTGGTGTGTCGATCATGAAACCAACACCAGAGGTAGCTAGGATCTCCTTCGTCTCCTACCAATTCTTCATTGATCGATCTGGGCCGGCGGAAGTTGACTTAGTTGGACAACAGTATATGAGTTTGAATTTCTACCTGAGCACCATGAACTCTTCCAACAGAAACGAGCAGAAGATAAGGGAAGATGGCTTTTTCCAAAAGATCGTGGACAAGGCGAAGAGACAGAAGAAAATGTCTAAAACAGACGCTCCCTCCTTCTCAGTTGATGCCTTGCTATGTTCGGAGTACTGCTACTACATTCTCCTTGCCAGCGTTTACGACAGTGAAGAGAAAATACGGAAAGCACTAACTTCTAATATCGATGAATCACCTGTCGCTGAGTTTGACCGAAAAGTCACTTTATTTGTCCACAAACTAAGGAAAGAAACAACAAATTCCAAAAAGTACATTGAGCCGGAAGCTTTCGAGTTTGTTCGAAAAGAACTCTGTGACAAAGCGACGGACGATTTTAAAGAAAACATGAAGCAATTGGGAAGATTGGGTAAGCACAATTCAACGACAGAAAAGCAAGAGGAGTTAAAGAAAGTAAAGAAAGAGGTGATTACTTCATTTGTGGCCTGCATTATGCATCTTCCTTTGAATGAACTGCAAAAAATTATGGAAGACCCTCGCCTCATCAGCGAGATTAAAGAAATAAAACAAAGGCTGCAGCTAAATGACTTCCAAGAGATGTTTGAAGAATGGATGAGTAATCTCAAAAAAGGCGAAACAAGTTCCTTGGTAGAAAATCTAATCCGGAGTGGGAAAGGAAAGATGGGAAGAATGAAAATTGTTCGAGCCAGGAGCATGAAAACCGCTGATCAATTTTATTTCACTCTACGACTGACGCGATCAGTGTCTTTTCTTGAAGAATGTTTCGAAGTCATCAGAGACTATGGCCGCATTCAGATCGAGAAACAGCTGATGAAATCATCAAGTCCCTTCTTTTGGAATCTTCAACCAGAAATCTGCGCCGACAAGTTCGACTGCCGTTGCCGTGTCTTAAAGCCACAAGCTGGCCGCAAAAGGTGTGGTTACTGTGACCATGTGCATAAATCGATAACGCAGTATGAGGACCTTGAAAATCTGGCTTGCGTTCTCATCCTGGTTGAAAAAGGTCGGATGGGAGACACATTTCCCCAAAGCTTTGATTGCCTCGACCTTCGCCTCAACTATGACAGTAGTTGCGAGTTCAAAGAAGGCTCGTCATTGTATCTTTCAACTATTATTCAAGAGCTCGGAAGAATGTGTCGTTACTCAACGTCCTCTGCCAGTGAGACGCCTTATGTACTGGTTGGGCGGGTGCTGTTCAAGACGCTTCAAAAGTCACTTGGAACGTCACCTTCAATGAGTGCCATTTCTTGTAACAAAATTGATCGGTACATGACAAAAAGCAGCAGAAGCAAAGGGGAGAAGTTCTCATCACTACGTTGGCTAGATTATGAAGCTCATAAGGATAGCTACGATTATCAAAACGCAAAGAAGCATTGTAACAGAATCCTTCTGCACGCGGAGCCCCAGATTGGCAAGACGGGAACATACCTTTGCCTCATACGAGACTTGAGACTGGACATTCTTGGAAAGAAGAAGGGTTCTCTTTCCGCGACACCTGCATTTGATGAAGGTATCTTTTACCAACATAAACAGTGTCATGTTTCCGAAGAGATCGCGGTCAGTGAGACCATGGAAACTCAAGATTGGCAATTTCCATATTGGAAGACGATCAAGAACTCTCCAAGGCTGTACGATAGACCAGTGGCATTGGGAAAGTACTCAATTGGAGGGTGTTTCTATACTCACGACTTGGAGGAAAGTCCTTTCATTCTTATGAATCGAGAGCAACAGAACGCGACCAAGTCTTATCACCAATATCAGCAGACTGAATGTGCTGATGGCGTTCGAGCTTGGCATTGGTACCACTTCGAAAAATGTGCCGAATGTGGACGACTTCTCCAAGGCAAAGAACCAGTTTTGGAGACCTTCGAGGTTCACATCGATGATGAACCAGTCACTGTTACATGTTCAGTACCAAGCAGCTACACATCTTTTAAGTACCTGCTCGAACAGCTGAAGAGAACGAGATCCGAAGGAAAAGCTGCTAAAGTGCAAAATTCCCTTACCTCCCTATTCTGGATCTTTCATGCTTCACACAGAGATGATCCTCGCAAGTGCACCTTGAATTACCACCATGTAATGCAAGAGAAGGGACAAGTCGCGACCTATATACAAGCAGTCGTTGTTCGCAAAGAAAAATTCGATGCTTACAGATCCACGTGGGGAAAGGTGCTTACCATTGTCCAATTGCCAGATAAGTTGCCTAACTGTGAGCTTGGACCGAATGAAGGAGGAGTGGGGTATGCAAGGCTTTTCATTCAAAAGATGTCATTTGCCTTAAATCTGGAATACATCTTTGTGATGGATGACAACGTGGTGGTGATGTCCGAAGCAGTATTTAGGACTGGTGACCCATCGTCACCCTCAGAAAGAGTTCTAAGAGACGAGAATGGTGTGATGCAGATGCAGCGCTGTTCTTTCCTCAAACCACTCAGCCATCTTCAGAAAATAGCGCAGGGAAAGGACACTCCACCAATTGATGAGACAAACTATGAGCCACATCCTTTAACAGACGAGTTTGAATCTCAGGATTTTCCACTGTATAGCTACACCGGTCCTGCGAAGCTGTTTGGAAACAAGCAACACGAGAGCTACGGAGTACTGGGTCTTATCAGAAGTATTCCAGTCACAGTAACTCCATATTTAAGAACCCAAGTGTACGCTGCTATTTTACTGAATGTCAAGAGTACCGTCGGAAAAGGTGTTTTCTATCGTCCATGGCCTTGTTGGGAAGACCTACGGTTCAATGACGACTGCGATAAAGTTGGTCTCTGGGTAGTGAAATGCAACCGTTACAGCTTTCTCAAAGTTCAGTACAAAGATTGGATCAACAACCTTGTTCTTCCAAAGATCTTTGAGTGGAAAGATGATAGCATTCTTCAGGAACGACCAATTGCGAGCGAGCTACCCAAAGATTTTGAAGAAGATCTTATCCTGAAACACCTTTCCAGCCTTGTTAGCACAAAGGGTCCGGAGAAGTGTTTCAAAGGATGTCTCGGGTATGAGCAACAAGAGGACATGGAAAACACAGTCTGTCCAGCAAGAATAGTTCAACAAGTCCAGGGAAAGGAGGCTACGGAAGAAGATTTCACCAATGGAGTTCCTGCTGTTATTCTTTCGTTCTGTGTCACAAATTCAGAGCGTAAAACATTAAGTCTTCTGGATAAGATATTTTGCAGCATCAAAGAAAAGATTATTTTCGTCGCAAGTGCAGAGGAGGCAATTGAGGAGTGGCCTCAGATGAGTTTGGCTACCATAGCAAGCAAGAAGGGAATTTGTTTCTGCTCCGAAATGAGAAAAAGAAATGCTAAATTTTCCATTTTGTCGGCCGCGGACCCCAAGAGTCATCGTTTACGATACATTTTAGTCGAGGCGTCTTTTCCGGAAGAAGATAAGAATGATCCAGAAGACATCACTGGAAGAATTGAGAATCGTCCTGCCAATATCAGAAATGAGCCAGAGGTCGACGGAGGTACGTCCTTTAATAACGTGCAACCTATGAGCAAAGCAAAGAAAAGGGTAAAGAGATCCCTTCGAGAATCATCCGATGACAGCGTCGAAGTCAAGCGACTTAAAACTGATGAAGATTGCAGTCAATTACCGGAAGGCGTGTTTCCGGAGGCATCTGACGATATAAGCATAATAGAGGAAAGGTGTACTCCGAAGAAATCGCTAAGCAGCCCTAATCCCTTTTGGGAACAAAATTTTGAACCAGAAAGAAAACAAGCCAAGACCGTCGTCAGCGAATTCAAGCACAAGAATAGAGAGATTGATTTAATTAGAGTAGATTCTGAGGACTCGGTAGATGTAGACGAAGAGATCATGATTGCATCAGGGAAAATGGATTTTTTTGAATCTGGTGGAGAAGAAAATGAAGAGGTTGACAATGTATCCAATATCAGCATTCTAAGTGAGGACCAAGAGACCTCGGCAAAGAAACGAGATGCAAGAAGTGAAGATCCTGGACATATAGAAGGAACCAACGATGTCACAAAAGATATCGTCAGTCTTTGGAGGGAATTTAGGAACCTGCCGAGCAGCAGTAGGAAAGACGGCGAGAAAACAGGAAGTAATGATCTTTCGGCGCAATACGTGAAAGAAAAGCTCTCGCGTTTTTCCACCGATCAGCTGCAGGCGAAAGACGACAAAGGTTACACTGCACTCCTGAAAGCTTGTTCTCTGCCTACCATGAGCCCTCATGTGATGCAGCACCTTATCATTGAAAGAAAGGTAGATATCAACTGTACGCTGCCCAAGACCTTTGACAGAAACCATTCAGCAACAAAAGGATTGATTCCAGGAATGTCTGCTTTGTCAGTGGCAATAAAAAGTGGAAATGTCAAACTAGTCCCCACTTTCACAAGACGTAAAAAAGAAATATCTTTTGGAAGCGCCGACGATGATGGGAATACCGCTCTACATCATTGCGTTCTTTCAGCGTCAAAAGTTTCCTTCGAGAAACTGTTTCCTCTTTTCAAGCCACTAAAATGGAAAACGATGCACAACAACGAAGGAAAGAATCCTTTGGAAATCATAGAAGATCTAGATATGACGGGATACACTGAGAGGAAGAAAAACATAATCAACTTCATGCGCCAAAAAATGGAAAAGATGGGTTCAAGTCAGTTGCTGCAAAACTTTTTTAGGTAACAGTTTTTTAATCATTAATTACACTAATTTAGTTGAGGGGTGCAGAGGTTTGGCACTGAGTCGTTTATGTTGTTACACCTGTACAAGAAACCCTCTTCCGCCACACAATCCAACTTCCTAACAGACATACACACTCTATCGCCTTCATTCTTCAATGCCAATTTTTCCCGTGGCCGCGTTTCTCAAAGGTGAAGAGAACACGAATTTATTAATTGAAATCTCTAACCGCTATGGAGCGCTTTGAGCTTTCGTATGTTCCATCGAGGTGCCCTTTTTGAGTGACATCAAATTAGTACATGTCCAAACAATCTTTTTTGTCAACTGTTGACTTGCAAAAATCCGGGAAACGAGAAATTTCAAAGGTAGCTTTTGTCCACAATCTTGAAACCTCTTCACCCTCTTAACGTTTTACTTTACCAAACTTTCAGTCTAAAAACTAGTTTTCCTTCTCTCTTTTAACCAAAATCCGCACGGGAGGGTTATTTTTTATTTTTATCAGAAAAACAAAAACAAAAACAAAACCAAAACCAAAATCAAACAAACAAACAACAACAACAAAAAAAAACTGTAGGGGAAAGGTGCGTTTTATGATCACTTCGCTGAGCGGGCACTATTGCCGCTCCTGATGTTCGCCCATAGGTCTCTATCGTCTGCAGCTCGTACCACTTATGGTGTATGATACCTCAGCCAATCAAATTGCAACTTCTGCATTAGTGTACGAGTAGAATTCTACTAAAATCGCACATGATTTTGCATCGATTATTAAGAAGCTATAGAGGAACAATTAAAACCGGAAAAACTCTGGCTTGGAGCCATCAAGGCCAGCTGAAAAAAGAGGTGGACTGTTGAGCTTAGTAAACCAGCAATTACAAAGGAAGAGTGTAAATAATAATACAACCACAGCATGACCTTTCATACTGATAATAGTTAAGTTTGATTTATTACTGAAACTATTCCCAGACAACAAAGTAGGGAAAAGCTCACTTGCGCAATGCTTCGTATTACTCAATATTGTGTAGCAGAAAGGCGGTGAGAAACGGGCTATGATACATTTCAAAGTGAATGCATTGTGTAACGGTATGCAAAATGTGCATCCATGTTTGAGCCCTGTACTGCAAAGGTTGAAACGTTTTGATTTTTTGGATTTGTTAGTGGAGTGAAGCCCAAAGGAACTTAGTGCCCTCGTCCAACATCTCTTCATGTTCTCAAATTGTGGTCAAGAAGCCGCATGCAGTTGATTACACGTAGTACCAGCTCTGTGTTCTATGACTAGCTGGCTTTCCATCTAATGGAAGTGCTAATTTACGGTCCTCGTCCACTAGAGTCGACATCAACAACAGGTTCACCTGTTACTTCAACCGACAACTGTCTACCTTGGACAGAGATGAAGGGGACGTGTCTCAAGTGTCTTAAAGACCTATTCCAGGTGTCCAGTTCAGTTATGGTTCGTTGCGAAAGGTGCGAACTTACAACAATGAGCCGAGAAGCAGTAGAGTTAAACAAGCTTTGTCACTAGTCATAATTAGTTTGCGATTTTAAAATTTTAAGATTTTACCTCAATGGTAAGGCTGTAACTTAGACACGACCAGGTTTCTGAACTACTTCGACCTTAGTGGCAGTCTCTAGAGTAGATATATAGAATGTCAATATTATCAGGTAAAGTCAAAAAATAAGATTAAGATGGTAATTTCCGAAACGAATTGTATTAATTTTTAAAGTCTTCACTTAAAGGGAGCCGCTTCATTGAACAGACTTGAGGAAATGTTCCTCTTGATGATAAATAGTGATAGGAAATTGTACATAACGAGCTTCAAAAGAGAGCAAGATGAAATTACAGTCTGCTCTAGACCAATTCAATGATTAGGTCGACTGTAGAATTAGATATTTCTATATGATATGGGATGTCCTGGTCCTTAACTGAGAAACAGAAAAGTGAAAACGTCTTGAACCAGGGTAGATATCGGTTTTTGCAAAGTTATACTGCTGCAGCTACTTAGCCACCCATCTTTTTGTATAATTACGTAACGACTAGCAATGGCCCCAGACGTTTTCGCCCAGCTTTATGCTATTATGTACAAGATAATCAATGTATCGTTTTATAAGTTTAGTATTGATATTTGTTAGGTCTCATTTACATGGAAATGTCTTAACCCGAAAGGGGAAATTAATGCCGTCTTTAAGTTGATTTAAAGAAAATTTTTATTCTTGAATTTATTTTAATCTATGGTATATTGTAATATAGTCTATTCAAAAAGGTTTAATATTCTTAATCGAACCTTCAACTGTTTGTTGAACGAGTAAGTTTGTTATTAAATGACAAGTCTGTTCTGACACTCTTTGATACTTTAAAATCTGGATGCACGGGTTGCGACTTAACAAACAATAGATTGAACTATTTGGACCAGGCTCCGCCTGCTCTAAGGACGGATAAAGTTATGTATTGGAAATCGCTCAATCCCAGAATGGTCACGATTTCTAATTTTTATTTTTATTTTTGATGGCATGACAGTGTAAACCAGCGATTCAGATCAGATCGTGTATTAAATAGTCTTGTTCCTATACCGACCCAATCATGTATACAGAGAACTTTTATGGTCATTTAAAAAGCAAAATATACTCCGAAAGCCCTCACGAACAAGCAAAATACATAGAGGATATTACACGTTGGCGAAAAGATATGAATTTTATGTTCGAGTGGCAAGAACTATATCGCACGAGTGAGCGCAGTGAACGAGTGAGATATTGTTTTTGCCACGAGAACATAAAATTCATATCTTCGAGGTAACGTGTAACGTTCTTTTTATTATATAGACATGCTGATGACGCTGTTTTTGACGATTTTCCAAAGATTTCCGACCACTTTCCAAAGATTTCCGAAGATTTTCCAAAATTGTTCCGAAGGCCAGAGGAACGTTTCCGAGCATTTTAAGAACATTTCCGAACATTTTCCCAAGATTTCCGAGGATTGCCGAAGAATACTGAAGACGACCGAAGAAGATCCGAAGATATTTCGATCATACAAGTTAAGGTTACTTCCCACCTTCAGAGGCCAAAAACATCGTTTCTTCTCTTATTTGACAAAATTTAAGTTCGTCATTTTATCTAGTGTTTTCAAAGGAAAAACATTAAAAATCTCAAAAAGCGTCCGAGTTATTTAGAAAAAACGTATTTTCAAATAAAGTTAATAAACTAAGAAGGTGTCATAATCTTGTCAAAGGGCGAGAACCCTGGGGAAATTTTCGCGGCAAACGCTCATCGCTCGTATTTCATGTCATTTGCATATTTTTATTTACATCACGTACTTGACAAAAATTCCCACGTGAAAACTCTTTACGCTAACTCCTATGGAAAAATCAAAAGCAGAAAAAATTCCTTGGGCAAAGCAAACGAAAAAAACCGGCCCAAAGAAGAAAGAAAAAGCGCCTCATTGTCAAGGAGAGAAAAAAAAACCTTGCCGAAAGCGACAAAGGCTCTTGGTTTGGCCAAACGCCTTCGACAATCTCAGCATCTGCTGAAGATCCGGAGCGTTCAAATATCCTTGGAACAAGTAGCTTAAAAATCAAAGTCAACGTCAGTGCAGGCTGCGAACAAGATTCTTCGTCGGGATCTGGCGGAAGCGATGAAGAAAATAAAACCTACCCAAGGGAACTCATTTCAGCAGTAAGGGTATTTCTTAAGCTGTCCGTCAATTCCTTAACGTCTTGTTTTTCAGCGGCACATTTTCCGCCTTAAACATTTTTGGCGCGGGTTTTACCTTTGCCTTTGCCTTTGCCTTTGACGTCTGTGCCCATTACATTACGTCGCCGTCCTAAATTGAACTCCACTGAGCGAGATAAAAGAAAAAAAAAAAACATGTTGCAATGCGATGCTTTTCCCGGGAAATCTTGATCTATTGTCGTAGACACTAGGAGGTCCTGATGTTCCACTGGTTTGCGGTTTTATCAGGCGTGATAATCTCCGGGCGTGGCGCGAGTTGTTTACGAACCTTTACTAGCGAAAATCTCGCATTTGATTTTTGGCGGAATACATCCACTTTGAGCGAATTTATAGGGTATGCAAATTTGACGGATTTTCGTGAAATTTCGCCAGAACATTCCAGAGATACTGACAAACCAAAGTGTGTCGGGAAATTTTGATATTTAACACATTTTCCCGTGGCGTCCATTTACGCAACACGTCTCGCATATTTTTAGCTACTCCAACTTTAGATGTGGATATCTAGACAACGAATCAGAATATCGAAAAAGCCCGATACGCTTTTGTTGATTGATGCCTTGTGAATAGGACTGTGCAGCCATTTTGCTCGTACTGCGGAATCCGATAGCCGATAAATTCAATAGAAGAAGCCTCGGTCGTTTCGCGCCTTACCGCCTCCTGACACTTCCTAAAAGAAAGCATTGCTGAAATTGTATTTTTTTCGTAAAGTACATTTATTAAGCTTTCTTATGATATATAGTTTGTTGGGGTTTTATTGAAACTGGCGCGCGTACGATTTTTTTCCGGAAGGGCACCCGCGAAGGTGGGAAGTAACCTTAAAGGGACAAAAGAGAAATGTTATCAAACATGATATCTTCACATGTGAGGATATCATATCGTTGTTGTCAGTTTCTTACCAGTCGGTATACCACTCACTTTTATATAATAACTGTGTTTATTACATTTTGCTGGTCAATCTCAGCCTCGCTATGATGTTTGCGCGGTTACTATTATTCTATTCTATCAACTTTATTGGTCACAAAATTACAATATAATTAAAAGAAGAAAAGGACCAATAGGAATTGCGCGAACGGGAAAATAGTTACCCATGCGAGGCGCAACCCTAGAAGCTAGTAAGAATGGTGATAGAAAATCTTAAATTTGATAAAAATTACAATAAAATCTAATAATTACTTATAGTTAAAAGTTATAGTTAAATCTAATTAATTACAATAGTTTAAAACAAGATGCGGATAATATTAGTCACAGAAAATTAAGAGCGGTGGCAAGGGCAGTTACGGAAGAGGAACCAGGAGCAGGGCATGTCAATATCATAGGTAGTGTCCAGTAAAGTAAAATAAGTGGCGTGCAAAAAATATTTGAATAAACTTGGGCTAGAAAATTTGTCTTGAGGGGCGAGATTACAGATAGTGTTCCAGGGTTTTACAATTCTATTGAAAAAAGAAGCTTGAAAAGTTGCGGTTTTACAGTAAGCAGGTTTTAGTACGAGGGTGGGGTTCTTAGAGCGGGACCGGCCATGTGTGGTAAAAGTAACATATCGTTCAATTTTTAGGTCAGTATATCCAGAAATACAGTTATAGAGAAATCAAAGATCTCTCAGTTCCCTGTCATATGTTAGTGGTAACAAGCGAAGAGTCAGCAACCGTTGTTTGTAGGACATCTCGCCGATTCTAGTTCTTAGTATCCAGCGAGTGGCGCGCCTCTGGACTCTTTCTAAGATTGTTCTCAAATTGACACTAGCAGGAGACCAAACTTCCGTGGCATAAGTAAGCTGTCACTTCACGAGAGATAGATAAAGTGTCCGCCTTACTTTGATGTCGGTCATAAGTGGGCAGGTTCTCTTTAAGAGTCCCAGCATTCTATTAGCCTTGAGTACAATACGCATTACATGCGAGTCCCACGTTAGATTTTTAGTAATAGTTACACCGAGGTCTTTTTCTTCCTGAACGCGTTGTATGTTTACCTCGCCAAGATGATATTCATGATTTACAGGTGTTTTCTTTCGCGTAATTGTTAGCACTTTGCATTTGGAGGCGTTGAACTTCATATTTGATTCGTGGCTCCAGGTGTTTAAACTTGTCAGATCCTGCTGGAGAATAGCACAGTCCTTCACTGACAAAATAGTACGGTGCAGCTTGGTATCATCAGCATACAGAGCGGTGCTGGTTTGCTCATGGATGACATCAGGGAGGTCATTGATAAATATCACAAAGAGGAGTGGGCCGACAAGACTACCCTGGGGTACACCGGAAGTGACCGGTAGACGCTCAGAGGCGGTGCCGTCAATCACAACTCTCTGCGATCTGTCCTTTAGGTAGTCAGAAAACCAATCTAACAGTTGACCTGTGACACCGTACCATTTCAGCTTTTCAATAAGAATGACGTGATCAACTGTGTCGAAGGCCTTGGCAAAATCAAGGTACAAAATATCCGTCTGTTTATTTTTGTCGAGTGCCTCCCCAATTGAATGAAGTACGGATAAGAGTTGCGAAGAGCATGAACGGGAACGCATGAATCCGTGTTGTAAGGATGTAATTGATTGCGAGACATGGGAATAAAGTCTATTACAAACGCAGCGTTCCATAACTTTACTCACAATTGGTAAAAGTGAGATTGGTCTGTAATTTTCAGCTGGCTCTAAAAGATCTTTTTTATGAACCGGAGTAACATCAGCTGACTTCCATTCTGATGGGAACCGCCCAGTACGCAGAGAATGGTTGAATAGGGAACAAAGACTTGGCGCGATCTGCTCACTGCACTCTTTAAGAATACGCGCAGGAATTCCATCGGGGCCAGTGGCTTTTGACGGATCCAAAATAAACAAGCAATCTCTCACCTCGTTGAAAGATAGTGTGATTTCAGAAAGTTCCGTATTTATTCTCATGGGATACATTTGCAAACTGCGTGCTTTGTCCTGCTTGGATGATGTAAACACAGAGCAGAAATAAGCATTAAAAAGCTCAGCCTTTTCGGCTGCAGTTTTTGCTGATTTCCCGTCAAAGGTGATCTCAGTATTCGAGCCCGGTCGATGATGTAGGATAGCTTTATGATAGTTCCAGAATAGTTTAGGGTTTTCCTTTAAAGAGCCTTCAATTTTAAGGAGATAGTCGCGATGTTTTTGTCGAACAAGTTTCTTGATTTCATTACTTAAAGATCTAAGCTTTAGCTTCCGTTCCACGGTTTTGTTTTCACGATATTTCCTCAGGGCACGGTACTTTCTGCGTAATGCAGACTTAACTTCCCTGTCTATCCAAGGAGGAGAGTTGGTGTCTCTAATGGTCTTCATTGGGACACATTCAGCAACTGCTGCTAGAAATAAATCTTTCCACCGAGACCAATAGATGTCAACATCGTCGGAGTGCGACATGTCAGAAGGTAGCTGCTGTAGGCGACTTCGCAGATCGTCAAAATCTGCCCTTTTGTAGTCGTACGTTTTACGGCGCACACGCTTTGATCGCTTGAATTTCAGTCGGATAAAAAAGTCCACCAAATAATGGTCAGAGGGAAATTCATTTTGCGAAGGAGAAGTTGTAGAAACATGGTCTATGACTTCGGAGAAGTTACATAGAAGCAGATCAAGTTTGTTTCCAGCAATATGCGTTGGACATTTGATAAACTGACGAAGAAAATTATCCTCCATAAGGTCAGAAAAAACTTCCTCTTCTAAGCTAGTTGAGGTAGACTCGTCCAGTGACCATTTAATTGATGGAAGATTGAAATCGCCAACTAAGACCATACAGGCCATTTCGGAATTTTGTTGAAGAGAGTGGTTCAGCAGATTTAGATCGTCAGGACCAGGATCTGGATGATAAAATGTGTAAAGGATAACTGGTTTAGAGCTATCCTTAAACAGCTCAACGGCTACAAGTTCGATTTGTTCTCTCTCTAAGTCAAAGCGGCGGTTAGACCGGATGTCAATTTTAACAGCAATCAGCACTCCACCTCCGGTCTTTCCTGTTCTATCCTTACGATAGATGTTATACCCAGTAAGTATTTCAGATGATAGCACTGTGTCGTTGAGCCATGTCTCGCAAATGGACACAACATCGTACGAGTGGCGGTAAACCAACTGTTGTAAAATAGTTAATTTGCATATTTTGCACGAAGGTTTACCATCAAGCGGGAAGAAGGCTTTGACACTTCTTGCGTTTAAATAAAGGACGCTCAAACCGGCGCTGGTTTGATAGTTGAGCTTTCTTGGAGGTCCTGGGTTAGGACAAATGTCGCCACTGATGGTTAAGCAGCTAAGTTGGAATGAAGAGGTGGAGTTTGGATAGCGACTGATCCTGGCACTAAAATATTTCTTGACTTTCATTCGGATGAAATCAACTTTGCACGGTAGTGAGCTGTTGTAGGTTGAAATTCGCCTCTGGGATCCATATGTGAGCATATTGGAAACCCCGGGAGTGTTAGGAATGCGAATATAAATCTGCCAGTCAAGAGTTCACAAGTTGAACAGTAAGAATACGAGAATTATTTCGGAGCGCATGGAGCGCATGGAGCCGTGACTGCCCGTCTTCTCATCAATTTCAGGGCTATTGCTCAAATGGCATGATACAGAACAACAAGTAGGGTTTTGAACTTTATTAAAGCTTTTCAATGGATAAAAGAAGATAATTTTCAAAGTATTGGTTTCAATTTCGCCACGATTTCCGTATAACCAGAAGCATATCACCTTCTGATATGACCCATACATTTATTGTGCATACAGTTCTTTGTTCAAGTAAACAATCGTCGACATAATAGATTCCTCTTGAGACTTACGCGCTTTGAATGACTATAAAATGTTTCTTTAAAACTTAATATGTCTAAAATACCGGAAAACGACAACCAAATATCATTTTTGGGCACATTTAAAGTTTTTTAAAGTGTAGATGGGGTTTAACTGAAAACTGTCCCCTGACAAATGACACGTTGAGTAACGATCTGCGAGTGACAGCTAAGATCTGAGTCTTGCAAAAATTACTGAGAGCTGACAAATGGGCTGGAAATTAACTGATAACTGAGAAATGGCCGAAAAATTAGCTGGTAGCCGTTCATAACCGAGGTTTTTGCAGCAAGCCTCACTGAGACCCTCTTTGAACAGTTTGGCACGCGTTATGCAAGGTAAAATATCATGTTTATAGCGCGGTTCACGACCGTAGCCATACTAAAATATTCACCAAGGCTATATCAGAAAAAAAGTGCACCTTTTCAGTTATTTTGATTTATTTTTCACTGCATAGCCTCCTACGGAACTTGAAATAAATAAATTCCAATTTTTAACCGATGCAATTTTCTCGCTCTGCCAGCTATGGCCCTGCGGTCATATTGGTTTTATTTTAAATTTATTGGCAGACAAACCACTTACTTTGAGCGCCAAAGCTCGCCTAACGATACTCAAATTTTTTTATCACAAGTCATGCGACCTTTTGAAAACTGACTGACCGACAAGGGGATGATTTTTCATCACACCTTTACGCTTAGATGCGTTCGACGTCAATAACGAAACGCGCAAAGTCTAGAAATAGAATCCAAATTATTGGAACCCTGCGAGAGTCAGACAACATAAGCGGGTTCTGAGAGAAGTAGGAGGAAAATGAACGCCAAATTCTCTTTTTAAAAATTGTTTAAGGAACACTTGCTTACGCGCTTGAAAAAGCGTCATATCTTCTATTATTTCGTTTTGTTCGTCTGAGTTTGTCTGAGTTATGAAGTCATTCGCGCGCTTCGCTATTCAACGTCACGCCATTTCCTAGAAAAAAACGGTTATCTTAAGTTCTTAGAACAGAGTATTGCAACGGTTGATATTTCAAACGGTCGCGCAACAGCAGGGAGGTGTGGAGTGACTGTAAGCCGTCAGTCTTTCTACCGCTTTAACTTTTTTTGTGCTGTTTAGCAAGCGGATGCATGAGGACACTACTGAACGATCTAATTCTTTTTTGCATTTTACCATCAGTATCCAGCATGCCTGACTGGTCAGTAAATGCCAATGCTGGTCCGTATATGCGGTGAGCTGCTCATAACTGCTGATGCTGTTTGAAACGGTTGAAGTCCAAGCACAGGTAGCGTTTTATTTTTATCATAGGTTTGCACTCGTCTCGTGCTTTATTCTCCCAGTGATATGTACGCTCGGGCTCTACTAAACGAAGAGCTGTTTTATCTTGCTTTCCAGTCGAGCGTCCGTGGAGCCATTCAAGAAACGGATCTTTTGACAGAAGCGGGGCCTCCTTCAAACGCCAGTTAAAGGTAACTTTGGAAACTCATTTGACGATTTTTGATCAGTATGTTTCTGCTCAATTCAAAAGTGCACACACCTATTAGCGTTCACCACTTTATTCTTGTCTCAGTGACGATGAATAAGAAAAGAAAACTCAGATCTTTCAATAACCGTCTCACTGATGTTGTCTGCATTTGTAAGCAAATTGTCATCACCAAATCATGTTTGTTTCGATCTGGCGTGTCCTTTGGAAATTAAGGAAGGGAGCGCTTTGGGTATCAAGCACGTCTAATGTGCAGAGCATATCTTATGGGAAAAAAAAATAATGGAAATTGAAAGGGTCGAGAGTCTATGTTAACCATGTAAGAGGGAGGCAATATACACAAGAGCCAGACGATAAAGTTTCGTCTCTATTGAATGGTATTTTCAATTGTAATTTACAAACAACATCGCACTGTTCTCGTTTCTTCTCACTCTTTCGTAACTTAATACGGAAAGTCATGTGATGACAATTCGTGCTCTGTAGCAGCAACTGCAAGACAGTACCTTAACAACCCAAAGACCAGAACAATCATATGTTAACCCGCCATTCAAATAATTATTAACAATATTATTTCCTGCAGTGGAAGAGGCTGATGGTAGATTTTCACCGAGCCGCGAAGCGCCGTGGTAAACTGATTCGCCACTATCCACCAACACTGAGGGGAATAATCGTTTTGGTATATACGAAACCAGTAAGATAAAATAACCACAAAAATTGACTCAGAAGACTGTCAAAAGTCTATCGCATATTAATTCGCGCGCAAAATGTTCAACAGCGAAAGGAATGTCACGTGATACATCCGGTGATTAACAAGATAAATCGAAACGTGTCATTTTCCTGTGCTTAGAAAAAATAGTACAAATTCGTTGATTTTTGGGAAAGATTAGTGCACTTCAGTCTTTACAACTTTTGCTGGAAGTCGCTGCCCGGAATATTCACACCAAGGCGAATTGTCGAATTGCGTTAAAGGGAGGGTTTCACGGTTCGGCGCATGTCTGTATTATTTATCCGCCTGTGCACGCTTTTTGGCACAGGCCCAGTTTTTCGTTCTTTATGAACCAATCGTAAGCAAGTCACCTAATTTCGCATGCAGAGAGCCGTAAAATCATCAACCGTAGAATAAATCGTACGAGTCAAAACTAAATTCAACGGTCGACAGCGTCGGTAAAATCCACTGAAAGCTTCTGAGAATTTTGATCATCTGTCATTCTGTCACAACCAACTACAGCATGTGAATACTGAACTACATCTGAGTGGGGTTTTAAAGCGATAACGTTGATAAGAAGAGAACAAAAGTATTTTGTTTTAGAGACATGCGCCGAACCATGAAACTCTCCCTTTAAACGATGTTTCGTTTAGAAACTGCTGTGGCATTTTCTAAACGTTTTAGATACTTTTGCGAGATTACTCCGAAAGGAGTTGTAAAGTCTTCTTGATTTGAAACCGTGTTGTAGGTCATTTGATAAACGTCATTGTTTTAATTTCGTTAACCTCTAAACAATAGCATTTGAGCTGCGTTGTTGAAGTTATTGTAAATTGCAATTGTAAGCAAATTGTTTTGAGTCGGTTTCGCCGATAACTTCAGGGCCAAAACTAACTGCCAATTCTTTTTGCATTTTGCAGACACTATCCGGCCGAATGAGCAGTCCATATTTCCCATCCAGTATAACAAGCTCAAGTAGGTTTAGAACTTCTTGGTATGTTCGTGGTTGCGTTTATTATTATTTTTTTTTCGATAGCTTGATTGATGCCGGTAAGGACGATTATGGAGTGCTTGGGGCATCATCAATCGCGTCCAGCCACTCCCACATGTAGAACAGACCAAGTGAAAAGTAAACGTCAAAGGCCAAGGGTGCATTTCTTGTAATGGCAATATTTTGCATACAAGCCAACGAAAAAAGTATCGATCGTGACAAAAACAAGAGCTTTTCAAGAGCTTTCTTTTAAAAAAAATTCCACAAAAAAAACATTATTTCAGTGCAAAGTTATTGGACGTTGAAGTTTACTACACGTTAATTGTTTTAACTACCCGTTGACAAGTCCTGTCATTTTGGAGTTGTACCTCGGTTTGTTTTGCCTTGGACAGCGCTCTCGATGACTTTCTCCTCGCTTTTGGCATATTGATGAACCCAACTGTCAGCATGCAAAGGAGATTACAGTGCAGCTCAGATATATCCGAACCAAAATATACGCGTAATGCGCGTCAGCCCAATACGCGTATACGCGTACGCATATACGCACATACGCGTATGCATATACGCACATACGCGTATACAGCATATACGCGTATGCCTGATTAGTATGTATGAGCTAACCTATTGTTTCTTCTTTTCTTATCAGGTCATTGTTGTTTTCAAGGGCTTGACGGCTTACCACAGAGCGAGAAAGAGTTTTCTTTATTTTGAATACGCGTATACAGTATACGCGCGTATGCCTACAGACTAAGCAAAATGTTAGCTGAAACCAACATTTTGCAATTGGGCACTTGACTGAAAATTAACTGACTGAATATTGATTAAAAGAGAGAGTATTTTGTCGTTAAATCAAAAATTTACTATTTTTTTTTGTCAAATAGAACCGGGGATACACGCTTCAACAATCCCATCTTCATGGAGCAAACATCACAACCGAAAGATAACATCTTCTCGAAACAAAGTCTGAACACAAGCGACTTGGAAACGTGTGCCGAAACACACAACTTTTCCTCGAAGAAAATTAAAAATAACAAAATGTGAGCGGCGCACCATAGAATCTTCGATAAACAATTCTTTTGTCAGGAAAAGAGTAATTTACTATTTGAATGAACGGTTTGTGTCAGATCCCGGAGATATCACTTTCTCGACAAGGTCGGAACGCTTCAGACAATAAACATCTCGCAAGCGACTTGCCGACGCATGCCGAAACACAGAACTGTTACTTGAGGAAAAAATAACTAAACGTGAGCAGCGCGCCACAGAAACTTTGATAAACATTTCTTTGGCTAAAGAAAGAGCATTTTACTGTTTGAATGAACGATTTGTGTCAAATAGAACCGGAGATATCATTTTTTCTACAACGTCTTCGGAACGCTTCAGACAATGAACATCTCGCAATCGACTTGTCGACGAATGCCGAAACACAGAACTTTTCCTTGAAGAAAAAATAACTAAACGTGAGCAGCGCGCCATAGAAACTTTGATAAACAATTATTTTGACTAAAGAAAGAGCATTTTACTGTTTGAAGGAACGGTTTGTGTCAAATATAACCGGAGATATCATTTTTTCGACAAGGTCTTCGGAAAGCTTCAAACAATAAACATCTCGCAAGCGACCTGACGACGCCTGCCGAAAACACAGAACCTTTTCCCCACGTAAAAATAACTAAACTTGAGCAGCGTGCCATAGAAACCTTGATAAACAATTCTTTGGTAAAAGGAAGAGCATTTTACCGTTTGAATGAACGATTTGTGTCAAATAAAACCGGAGATATCATTTTTTCAACGAGGATCTTCAGACAATAAACGCTTCGCAAACAAGTTGCCGACGCGTGCCGAAACACAGAACTTTTCCTTGAAGAAAAAATAACTAAACGTGAGCGGCGCACCATAGAAACTTTGAGAAACAATTTTTTCGTCAAGGAAAGAGTATTTTACCATTTGAATGCATGATCTGTGTCAAATATAACCGGAGATATCATTTTTTCGACTAGGATCTTCAGAACGCTAATTCAGACAATAAACATTTCGCAAACGACTTGCCGACACGTGCCGAAACACAGATCTTTACTTGTAAGAACATAAAGTTCACGTGTTAAAATAGGGAGTTCAAGCGACTGTATCAATTTTCTTCCCATTTTTAGTAGCTTAAGATCAAGTGTTGATAAACGGTAGTTTGTCGGTGAATTTGCGAAGTGATCGAAATATGATAGCTTTTACTGATCGGCATGACGTTTTAACAATATGCAAATTTCGCTTGGAAGCCATTTTCATTCATTCTCAAGAAATATAATGTCCTTTGTTTGACTAACAATGCTTCACATAAAGAAACTTGTGGGAATGCATAACAAAGAGACATATACGCGCGTATATACGCGTATATATGTGCGTATATACGCGTATATGTGCGCGTATTGACATACGCGTATACGCAAAATACGCTCGTATGATACGCGTATGCGTAGTTCGCTTATATCTGAGCTGCACTGTAAATTAGCAACGTTTGAAATTGGGACAAAATCTGTATACGTGGAACGAGAATTTTGAATCAACTAACCTCTGGTAATTGTGATTTGTATCCGACCGGAAGATACAGTGAATTCCCGCCGCGTCCCGCGTAAAGATTTGGCCTGCTGTATATCACCTGTCAAACGCCTATTGTTATTGCAAGATGATCCCTCTCTGGTAAACATCAACAAAGACGTCTAGGCGTTAATATATAGATTTAGCCGAGCCTAAAAGCGGAACTCCTCAGTATTTTTTCGGAATGCTGTTACTAATGAAAATAATCAAACATGTATGTGAGGTAAATTGCGAACTATTTAATAGTTTCAGCTGGAAATAGGATCACATCAGCAGATCGAGGTGTAAGATGGTGTGATTGTGAAATATAGAGCCATGATTTCAAGGATTTCTGAGAAGCCACTAAAAATCTTGATCACATAACAGAACTGTCTTCTGTGCTTTTTGGTGGCATTTCCTGCTCTTTCCTACCTTATTCAGAAAGACAAGACATTGTTATTAATCATTATATTCTTTCTTAGTTAACATGGGGACTCCCACACAAAAGAAGTTTAAACATTTTTTTGCTGTGGGGACTGATTGAAATGCAGCGGTTACAATACTCAGTCCCTAGATCTCTACCAAATGAAATCTCGCAAAAATACCAAAATAGTATACATATGTGAAAAGTTGGAAAGTTTTGTTTTCTAACTTGTCCCCAAAGATACATTTAGCCATCTTCACTTTTGTCTGGAGTCTCCTCCAGCTGAAAGGGTTTGCAATAAGCAAAATCACTCTCGCATGAATGGTAATTGTGATATTTTTTTTTTGGTGATCATGAGTACTTGCATAGGCTTCTAATAATAATTTTATTATTCAATTTCCATGTGATTTGTTCTTCTTCTTGACTGAGATTGTGGACTACAGGAGCTGTTATTGGGTTCCATTAATTAATTTTGCTATGATTAAATTATACCAAGAATTATAAGCAAGCTAAGAGTAAGTTATATTATGTACATGTATTTTGTCTGCACTACACAACCAAATGCACTCAAAGGTTATCAGGCATGGGTACATTTGTCAGAAGAGCCCAGCATATCCAAGATATGTTTTGATTGACACATCAATTAAGATAATTTACAGCAAAATGGATAAACAATACATCAATATCCTACATGCACCAAACTGGACATAGGGATTACGAGGCAATCATTTAAACAACAGATTGAAATAATTTATAAACAAGAGAACACTATTTGTACAACAGTAGAGAACAAATTAGCCTTATTGGACGTTGCGAATGGCAAGGCTGTCTGTCTCCATTTCGTGTTGGCAAAATATTAATTTATGCCATGTCCAATGCAGATTATCACAAAATTGATTTACAAACACGATAAATATCACTTTAAAGCCAAAAAAAGCAATTATTTAAATAAACCATGAGTAAATTATCTCTAAGAAAAACTGATTAATTTAACAGGCACCTTAAATAATTAGTTAATATATGTGTTTCTTAATAATGTAATACAGTGTATCTGTCACAATGTTGCAGCCATGATATTACAACACACAGGATGGGTTGCAGAACTCAACTTCTAAGCCAGTTTATTCAATGACCTTGGTGCAGAAATTATAATCCCATCAAGTTGTCTGTAAATACAGAGAAACCAAACAAATCATTGCAATCTTAAGTAATAAATTATTGAACTCTTTTGCATGTATGTACGGCGTATGTTCCATTAACATTGGGGATCTCTCAGAAGCTGCATCCATCATAAATTAATTTGTTCCTGCATGCATTTGTTTATAGAACTTTTCACACTTTAATATCTCTGTCATACTTATAGTGATTTCTGTGTTCTACAACAATTAGTACACAAGAAAAATACACTCAGTAAGATATTGTTTACAATAAAAATCAATGCCTATAAGCAATCATAAGGACTTTAAATTTATATTTCTTCAGAAATATCTCACCAGGCCATGGTTGCTTTGAAAATCTTTGATGTCTTAATACAGGCTGCCCATGTGTAAACTGTTCATATATTGAATGACAGGAACAGACATGTAATCATACTGTAGCTGCTACTTGAACACCACTGTTATTCAGATAAAAACATATCGATTATAATTTATTATAATCTTTACACACAAACAGATGACATTCCTTTCTTTGATATACAGTGTACTTCATTGTTAGTTGTTTACTGAGTGTTAGTGAATCAAATACTAGGGGCTGGTACCCCCGGGGGGGCACTGCCATATATGGGCTATATAGGTATGTGCCGCTGTGAAGGGTATGGTTTTCAAGCAGTTTACTCTAGGATAGGGTATATAAATCAGAGCGTTTGGGTCTAGAGTAGGATATCATTTTCACAAAATTGACTAGTTGGTTGAAGATTTTAGTTAGACTAAGGAAATCAGGAATTGCCACTCAAAAATATAAAAAAATCAAATCAGCAAGTTTAAATTTAGGCAAATCAGCCTCAACAGTGTCGATAGATGGGACGATTTGGGGAGTTTACTCTAGTATAGGGTAGCAAAATTCAGCTGAACTAGCTCTAGTATAGGCTAAGGGTTCCAGGGTCCAAGCGGCACATCCCCACCCAGAAATTCCCAAAGTAATTCCCCGGGCTGGTACCCCAACTTTCACAGTGGCAGGCTCTGCCCTGAGATGCAAAGAAAACTTACTAACTGAAATGAACTTGGCGACTTGCTTTTGAGATCAAATGCAGTTTGCTTTAAACAAGAAACTGGAACATTGCAAGTTACAACAATGTGCCCAGTCCCAATCAAAGGGCCATCCAGGCTGTTTGGTTGTACATATAACTGTACAACTGCATATGAGTTCAGCTTCCAAAAGAAAATCAGAGTTTGTCAGGATAAATACTGATGTTCTTGTTTACTACATGTAAATCTGAATGTGCAGTACCAGAAGACATTCACACCCAACACCCATTCATGGCCAGTCTTCAAAAATTCCAAATTAAAGTATCAGGAAGATAGAGCTCTAATAGAGAAAAAACCTCCATGTGGGGTATGAATCTTTTCTTGAAGAAAACAATGTCTGAGAAATCATTAATTACAAAATAATGTTTAAGAAATATCTTACCTGGTAATTCCAACTTTCAGAAAATTTTGTAATCTAGACTGTCAGGCCACTTCATATATTTGACAAGTTGACACTGGGCATGTTTGTCAATTTGTGGGCTTCAACATCACATTACAATAGTAGCATTGGTCAACTAAAAACAGCATAATTTGGTTAATTAATATACACTGTACATCATTACGTTGAAATATTGGTGAAGATCGTTGCACACCAACAGATACAGAACCATCACAGATATGATATGATATTCTTAACCTCTGAAATTTCAGATTATTCAAGATTAACATGCACATACATCATTAAGGACAACCCTAAAAAACTGATTCCAGAAACCGGAATCCGGAACTGGAAACTAGAATCCTGAATCCAGATATTACGAATGATGATAGAAATAATTCACTTCAGCAATGTCTAATAAATAAATATGGGGAAAAACTATTTTGCTGTTATTTACTTTCTTGGCTTTACTTCAGCTACAAACTGTAATTGGTAAAAAATTTTTGACTAGTTCTGAACAACCCTTAGCTATACATCTGGCCCAATTGTTCAAAAGCTGGATAAAGCTATCCATTGGGTAATCACTTTCCAGTCAGGGTTAGTGATTTTTCAGGCGGATAGAGTTACTCATAGCCTGCGAGCAGGCTCTACTATCTGTCTCTAGTGCCTGAGCAGTCTAAATAAGTGTCTAGTGTTTTTCTGCATTGGCATGTCAGCGAGTGCCTTCATGCAGCTTTACCGCTCATGCCCCCGGCCCAAACACAAGAGCCTGCTCAAAGGCTTAGTTACTCATCTTTTGTTCAATCTGGCTCTGGTGAGAGTGCAGTTCTTGTCTAGATCAAATTGCTATGAGAAGACTGGTGAGTAGCACAATAACAACAAGCTATTTTGGTGAGTTTCTGGCAGTCTTAAAGCATCTTTTAACAACATGTGGTCCGATCTGTTAGCAAGTGAGAAGCAGACAGAGGTAAGTGTGCAACACTTCTATAAATTGTTTTAATATGATGGCCGCCAAGAATATGAAATGTTGATTTGTCACAGTATCAGTGTGGAAATAGTGTTGATCCCGAACTAGTTTAGTATCTGTTGGACAAATCAAATATTATATTAAGATGAGCCAGGTTAGCCTTTGAACTTCGAAAGTGGGGGGCGTGACCGTCAATGTACAGGGGGCTGCCACTGACAGACATCCTGTTCTCTATGACATTTTCTATCTTGTTCAGTATCTACTAGACATAAAGGGTAAATTTATACCTCCGGTAAACTGCAGATCACTTATTAAACAAAATGGCAAGAAGATCTTTTAAATCTTATAACCGCGCTTTTAAAATTTAACTGTTTTGTTAATACTACAGTCACAACGCAGTGCACATTCCAGAGCAGTCCTTGATGATTCATTGATTACTGTACACATCACTTGATCAACACAAACTGTGTCATATCTTATTGCACCATCAGTCTTAGCCTTTGCAAAATCTATGATGATGTAATGGTCTTAATCTGGAAGTTTGCTCGGGACATGCCCATGAATGATACAAAAGGAAACGAGTGTCATGCTATTAATAATGCTTTTAATAAACAGCTTTCTTCCTGAAACGTCAAAATTTAATTTGCTTGCGCTTTGAAGTGGTCACGCAAGTCACACAATCAGGGGGGTTTACGTTATCCACAGCTAATTTTGGAACGGTTGTGTTTTTTCTCCTAGCACTGACTTAAACATTGCAAGTTCTGGCAAGCTCTTGTTTACCTCGGCAAATACTTAATTTTTCTTCAAATCTCTTAACTCGCTGCGATGAAACAGCCAAAGAATTCGCTTCATTTGCCGAAACCCACAAGAAATACTCACAAAATTGCACATAAATTAATGATCATCGCTTCTGGCAAAATAAACTTGCAAAGTAAACATGATCTTACAGTGCATTTGCCATGTAGCGAAAATGAAAGCTGCAATGTCAGCGCATTCCATGGCTGATGTAATACCCTTTTTTAGCGTTTTTAGCGTATTTATTATTTCCCTTTGAATCCAACGCTTCGATAAAACCAGAAGAAAATATGTATTATACACAAATAAAGAAAACAATATCCGTAACATTGTCCTTGTATTAACGTTTCAACAGCTTATGGCAAATAAACATCACAGGTTGCGTGATTCAAATTTGGCTGAGAGGAAGTTTGGGTCTGGTCACCGACCACAAAAAAAAAAAAAAAAAAAAAAACACTGGTAGAACACGAACCGCGCTCGGCCCATGGCCGTGCAGTTAATTGCCAGCAAGCTTATTTTAGACGCTCTCAGGATGCTCGGAATTAAATTATGACGCACTTTACTAAGATTCTCATAATTATAGCCCTCACTAGAAATAACGGTTGCACGAATTTCGACAGATGGGGAATTTTTGTGTCAGTTTGAGGTCCTTTTTACTTGGCCGCTTATTTTTTACAGGCAAAAACCTAAGCAAAACAATTTTCGAGTATTTGAAGAACTTGTTTTCTTTGATTTGTGGATTCTGGTTTCCGGTTACTGGATTCCAGTTTTTCATTCTGGATTCCGGCTTCCAGTTTCTGGGTTTTAGGGTTGCCCCACCTTTAACAGAGTGTTTGCTTTACATTCAGTTTATGCATGGCTGTTATCCAGCATAGGCAGACTTATAAGTTTGCCTTCAAAAATAAACTGCAACAACTATTGCATCTTTCATCACCTATTCTTGTGATGAAATGACAAAAAATCCAAGTACAAGAAGTCAAAAGCATAAAACAAACTTACCCGGTAATGCTTACAGTTCCTCTTACTGTCTGCATATGCCTTCCATAAACTGGTACTGCCTGGACATTGTACTCACTATTTTTGTGATCACACCTTAAAACATCACTGTTATATAATTTGTCCTGAAAAAGCAATGCATGAAATGTTATGCCTTTGGCACTCACCAAATACCTTTACATGATGTACAAAGTACACCACATCAACATTCACAATTCTCTTTACTTTCACTGTAACTTTTTTTATGTCATTTTCCCTAACTTGAAGACAGGACTTCCACATTAGGTGATAATTTGCCTCTGAAATCTTTATGAATTCACAGGGAGTGATAACAATTAAATCGTGACTAATTTTAGCAAAGGAGGCGTTCAAATGTCAGATTTTAATGTTAAGTTTATAACTTTACATTACTCTTCGTATATAATTATATATAACCTCTCAATAATTGCACCTGTAGACAGAAGGTGTGCTGGGGGAAGAGATGTTCTAAACTTTCTGAACTTTTCCCCCTTACCTGTAATAGGATGACTATTATGAACTACGGTTTGTAACCAACACCAACATCAGGTTATGTATACACATGTATATTTTGTTGTCTCCTGTAATCATAAAAAAATAAAAATTTAAACCCTCCATAAAGTTCATACCCAATAACACTGCCACATGTAGCGCTGTTACTGGGAATTAATTTAAGTGAAACTGTTGAAACAGCTCTGTCAAAATTGTTTCTAGCAGGTAAGACAGGATAACAGAATATACACGTAGTACACAGCAAAGGCCAGAGATACACACATGTTGGTTATTAGTTAGGATTTTGTGAGCTTCTGTGCTAGGTATGGTGGAAAATAATGGACTATCAAAAATGAAGGTTCCTAAGACATTTTGACAGCAATGAGAGGAATGAATATATAAATTTACAAAAGAAAGAGAAGTTCTTGCCCTGTCCAGTTCTCTGTCATAAAAATATCATTTACATACATTTATTACATATGGTTTGTGTTTAAAGCTGATATAATGCACACTCTGATTGGCTAATTCTAGTGTATTATTTACATTTACATGGTATACGTCGGTAAAATCATAAAACATCACATGTGACTAAAATAAAAACTAAAAACTAAAAAGAAATGCCTACATGTAATTCATAATAATTTAAAAATACTTAACACTAAAACAGATCTAATTCTTTACTTTATTCAAAATTATGCCCATGGGTCAATTACGAGCATGCTAAAAGGTCCTAACACAAAGTAAAAGGAAATTAAGAAAACTATTGCTTTTTTCCTGAAAATTGTAGCGACTGAAAACAATGATTGAACACTCTGAGAGTGCATTCTATCACCCTGACAAGATAAAATTTAAGGAGAATAGAGAATTCACAAAATTATATTACAAAGGAATTGGTACTGGACAGGACAAAGGAAACAGCCAGGAAGAAACTGAAACTTTCTTTGACGAGCAAAAAAGGTATGCATGCACAACAAAGAAAACAGTGAGTGACATTCGGTTAATGAGTTACCATGTAGTTAATAACAAAATTAGTGTGAAGAAAAGAGCAGAGAGACAGAGTGTGTGTGTGGAGAGAGGAGAGCGCTCTCACCAACTAAATTGTGTATGTATGTATGTATGTATGTAAAACTTATTTCTATTACCGAGAAATAGTCAGGGCAAGAACTTCTACTCCCTAAATTTTTTCTAAGTATGTAAATGTCATTTACACTGTTCAATTTACCGAGTAAAGCTCTTCGCATTTTTTTTTTTCCATTAGTACTATCTCACTTTTGAGGGACATTTCCATATTAAGTGTAAATACTGCATATTTGGGGAATAACCCATGTACCCCAACCAAAAGCAGTGGCACTAATAAAATGAAATAGTAAATCAAAATGAAAGTAGAGCTTTATTTGCACACAGGATTTACATGCACAATCGTCTACTCGACATTTGGACTATATAAGCATTTCACCAAACCGAACTAATTGGACAGACAACAAAATAAAACGAGGATATCTACATTATAAACACAATAATTATGCATATCACTTCATCTGAGTATCAAAAGCAAATCCTTCTCATTGAAAGGTAACCGAATGAAAGAGAGGATAAAGAAAATCGTTTAACCTTGCAGTGTTAAAAGTTTAATAATTATTCACGCTTAAATTTGAATATTACAGTGTGCATTTTTGCCGAAGGCTTAATTTAGCTTTGCAGTCATTTTATCGGCGGTAGCTTTGCCAGTCTTCAGCCAAATTAACCTGGGAATTCACCCAAGCATTTCGCCAAACCGAATAAACTGAACTAACAAAACGAGGAAATCTGCATACTTTGTAATCACAATATGCAAATCTTCCCATAGGAACATTGAAAGTAAATTTAGCAAATCCTGTTTGTACACCTTTCTTGGTTTTCAACAACAGAAGAAGAAATTCTAGCTGTCTACGAGGCGGCTGTGCCAACTAACACAGAGAAAACTTCAAAACTCGCCCGGCCGTGTTTACAAATACGGTTTTGGTTAAGCTTATTTTTAGACGTGAGGTTATAAGCTTAGGTTGACGACGAAAATCGACAGAAAGCTTAATTTGTTTACAACTTACAACAACCTCCACAAAGCGATTCACTTGCTATTGTTTAGAGATGAGAGAAATTAAAACGATGCAATTTATAAATTGTCTCACAACATGGCTTCAAATAAGGAAGACTTTCAAAGGATTCCAATTGAAAATAAGCTTATATCGCTGAGGCAACTTGTTAATTTTCATAGCAAACGCAACAACAAAAGTCACTTACCGCAAGTTAGCAACATCAGTTCGGCCAGTGTAAATCTTCCAGGCAGAAACTTGCAGCAAAAGTTGTGAAGACTGAACTGAACTAATCTTTTTGACAGATCAACGAATCAACCACTTTTTCCCGCTGTGTTTACTGTTCTGTCACACTCGGACATGTTTGATTTCTCTTGTTCATCACCTGACCAAATCATGTGACTCTTCTTGCACGGCTGCACAGCGTCACAACGCGCGAATTTTAAAAAACTTGGCACTGCAGTCTTCTGAGTACTTTCACATCCTATCTATGGCCCTCGTTAGCTTTGGTTAACGGCATTGTTCGGTATTATTTCACTTCCTTTCTCTAGCCCTTGACTCGCTATAATTCACGCCATTGTTCAGTACTGTTTCGCCTCCTTCCCCAGCGCTGGCCCGCTCTTTTTCGCGATCTTCTTCGCTACTTCTTTGCCTGTTAATTCTTGCTTTCTTTTTAATTCCTTCAGTGCAACCCTATCTTAAAAACATTAGATCAACCTCCGCTATCATTTGTCGACATAACAAATAGAAATGCGTTTTCTTTTCTTTAAAAATCCCGCCAAGAAAAATGGCATTCTTCTGCTAGAGACCGAGGGTGCATGTCTCTGTCGACCACATGCCATTAGGGACAGCGCGTCTCCCAACCCCAAAATGCTTTGGAAACGAAAGAATATCGAGGTCGAAATGTATTATGGACCAAAATATAACAAGACAGCGGGAACCTGGTCTTTAACATTAGTAGGCCTGGTTAATTTTATCATTTTTAGCGGGTAAAGTAAATCCTGAATAAAATTTTTCACTTGAATTGCTCCAAGCATTGTTCAATATTTATGTATAGAATGATCCTTGCAAAGTTGAGCCGTCGACAGGGCAAACCCAGTGCTTACAATACTGAGATGAGGTGGTTTTCGAAAGCTTTTCGCCAGCCCAAAACTCGGCGAGAAATCGATCGACAAATTCAAAGCCATGATCTGGGACAATCCTACTGACGATATGCTACCAAGTTATGGTAAGTTTTTTTAAAAGAAAAATTAAGAAATGACTTCATGTGGAGTGATGTCGTGATGTGTAGGCTTATTTTTCCAGGTATATCCTGAACTAGTACTGGAACCGGCTAAAATATGCAATAAAGTTTATGTAATTTTGAAGATAAACAAAACGAAAATGCGTGCACGGGCCCGAAAAAGTAAAATGATGTAAAATAGAAAATGGGATATGCTTATTTTGTAGCTGAAAAAATGCGATTAGGGTTTTAGACATGGTGTCGAAGGGTGGAAAGGGGGTTGGGGGGGGGGGGGGGTTTGGGGGATGCCATCTCCAATACAGTATCACAGTTTTGTTGAATTAGAAACCAGTGACGCTTAGAACTTTATAATCTTATATACATCTTTGTCTGCTAGCAGCCTACTCCAACTCCACTTTTTTAGGTCTATTACCCCACTCCCTTAGAAAATATTTAATAAAGCCTGATGAAAAGTATATCATGTTGTTACTAATTAACAGGATTGACTGCAGATGAGCTTGCCTGTCTTGCTGCATCGGGAATGCAAGGCTGGGTCTATACTGATCACGTCACATGGGTTTTAAAACAGCTTAATGACATGCAAAACGATACCATGCTACTATGCCCAATGTCGTTGTTAATATCTACAATGAGATGATGAGGAAAGCTAAGTTACTTAACCCTGGACCATTAAAAAGGCTGGTTTTCACTCTGAATGTGGGACAAAGGAATGGCAAAACTTTCATTGGCAACCCTCAAAATGGTGGTAATCATTGGGTACTGGTAGATGTTGAGCTGCGACCTTTCATGAAGATCATATACTGTAAGATGCTGGCTTGGCAACCTTCCCCAGACATCATTGATGTCGTCAATGATTTTGCACGGTACATTCCACAAGTTGGAACGCACAAAAAGAGTCATTTGGTGCTTGCCCACTCTCCCAGTGCGACTAATTGGCAGGGTCATGAATGTGACTGGCAATGCCGTAACTATTCCCTGCAAAGTTGCACTGATACATGTGGTGTTATTACTCTGGTGAACGCAGCTGTGGTAGCCTTGCACAGCCCTCTTTTCTGATGGGTAACGGGTCCAGTGATCAAAGAATCGATCTTCTTGCAACACCTGACCCAATACTGGTTATATTTTGTGTTGCCCATGAGCAGAGACGAAGCCATATTCTTGTCAGTGTAAAACAAATTTTTAGTTTGTTTATTGTGGAAGTGCCACAACTTCCACTGATGACCACTCCATCTTTCCCTCACCCCCATTAGTGGTCATTATATGGTTTTACACATTGTGCTGGCATTATTTTGAGCATAATAGCGAGGCAAAAGAATCTAGCATTACGCGGGAATAACAGTGACAAAAACTGGCCAATGTCTTTTGAGCATAATATATAGTGAGATTTTTTGATCATCAAGCATTTGCATAATGACAACAAATTTGAGCATTATGTGTAAAACCCTATTTCATGACCCATTTCCAGTACTATTCTGATATTTACAACACATGTTTGCAAACACAAAATCCTTTAACAACAGAAAGACAACAATGTTGGAAAGGAATACTCCTTCTAACATGAACCAAATGCACTGCCCCATGAAAAATGCAGGACATGTGGTTAGTGTAGTACAAAGATAGAAGAGTGCTTTTAGAAACCTTTTGACCTAAGTTTTCATCTCTAAAATGGCCCTTGTGATATGATCAGTAGCAGGCTGTACATGTTTTCATGATGATTTGAACAGCTAGAGATAACTGTGCAACCTGACACTAGCCTTCTAGCAGGCTACTGCCATATTGGCTTATGATATTGGCTTATGTTATCCACAGGTCTTTAGCTTCCTCATTGTGAAGAACATCATCATAATTTACTTTGATCAAAATGAAAAAGATCACCAGGGATAATGAAAACCTGGATCTGCAGGTCCCTTGGCAAAATTGTTTGTTTGATGCTGTGCTAAGTAGAGAAGATGATGTCATTATTTAGAGCATTTACTGCAGGAAACATTTTCACACTAGAAAATATATGAAATCATTACAGGTCAGACTAGTGAAATTTTAAAAGCTGATTCTAACTGTTTCTGGACGACCCATATGGAACATGCCAGGTCTCTTTCAACTGAAATCATTTTGTTATTAGCAAAAAAAGGACAGAGCAGTCATTCAAGACTATTCCAGCAGCTTGTATTAATAATAATATTAGACCATGTTTTTGATGTTCTGTAAAATAGAAGAGGGATAAGCATGTGAAATCATTATTGGCATGAGGTGAAACTAGTCTTGCGTTTCACACATTTAATTTCAGTGAGCTATCACAATACTGGGCATCGTGCTTTGCATAAATATTTGATCAATCAGCTCATTTCCGTAGGATTTTTATCAACTTGATCCCCACCACAGATATATGTATGTACATGTACATGTAAGTACTGAACGGCACAGTGCGAACTATATTGATTTTGCAACAAGTTTACTATTAATTTAATATTTTTTTGCCATACATGGCTCGAGTAACATTCCAAGGAAAATTGGACTCTGAGTACATGTCTGACATCTACTGTCATTTCAATATTGTCATATAGTTATTTCATATTGTTCTAGAGTTTTTACTGCTTTTAAGCAACAAATCTGAAACAAACGTTAAATGCAGAAACAAAAAAAACATAAATATTATTATATATTATATTATATATTTTCAGGCTTTCAATGTTGGTATGTGTGTGGAATTATAATGGGATTACGGTATGAAATTCTGTATTACTGCATTAAATACACGACAAGCCGTTATGATTATTGTTAATCAAATTAAAGAAACTACATATAATTTCTACATACACAACACAAGCTAAGGTTCATTTACTAGTAACAAATAGGTCAATGAATTGCAAGATAATAAATACCGTGGTGCACAACCGATCTGATGAGCAAAAATTTCTCTGACTGAGACGTTCGAGGGATAATTTGTGTTTCCTTTCAGAAATATTTCGAGAAAACGTGGGCTGGTGGTCGCTAACTGCGTTTTAAAGCTGAAATCAACCAGGCGTTTCAAGTGTTAGAGACCAGGCTCCCACTATCTGATTATATTTTGGCCCACAATACATTTCGATCTCGATATTCTTTCATTCCCGATGCATTTTGGGGTTGGGAGATGCGCTGTCCCTAATGGCATGTCTGTCGACCTATTAGCTGGAGTATGGCCGCCATGTTGGGTAACTCCGCCGTCGCCGTTGTCGTCGTGCGTACGCGCCCACGAGCAATACCGCTAGCCATGAAAACCATGAGAAAATTCATTCATGGATTTCCTTTTGTTTCCCATATGATTATGGGGCTCCGCTTGGCGGCCCTTCGGGCCGCCGGAGCTCCGCTATAATCCTATTGCGGGTAAGATGCCGCAAAAAATATATTTTTCTTTTTTTGTCGGAAGGAAAATTTCGGAAAGTTAAGCGTACGTTTTTAACTCCAAGTCGGCAGCCCCTGAACCGATTTGGCTGAAATTTGGCCAGCTTATTGTCAGATACTTTTCCTCGAAAACAGTGTCTGCGATGTTTGTTTTCTTTTTCCGGTTTCGAATAATCGTCATTTTTTTTCAAAGGAAGTGCTGATGATTTGTCTCCTCTGACTTTATCCTATTGTTAAAAAAAAAACAAATGCACGTGTCAAAAATCTTAGACACAGTTTTTCAATAGGACATGTTAAGAAGCAAATGCGATGCCTATCGTTCTCTTCCACTCATTCTTAGCGGGAGTGGGGTTGAATTTACACAGACCTATGCTTTCGCAAAAACGTCTCAATTACGCTATTTCTTATGATTTTGAGATTTTTAAAGTAATGAGCCATAATCTGGAACTATTAAGCTTTCAGAAAATGTGTGGTTTGTAGGGGTTTATATCAAAAACGAAAGCGCCAGAGCGATCCGCGCGCGGACGGTCCTGAAGGGTGGCTGATACCTTAACTCGAGAATTCTGGGTTTGATTTGATGAGGAAGAGCATATTTTGCTGTAAATGGCACAACTTTTTTCCTACCTGGCGAGTGGCGACAACGATCGAAGAGCGGGTTGCCGTACGCGGGCGACCCATTTTTGGCGCCAAATTAAGACACAGAATGTTCAAATTTTCCCCTTTGTTAATCTGATATGTTTTTGCCGAATTATAAATCCCTTTTCTTGAATAATGACATCGAGCCGACTGTGGTCACGTGCGAGTCGAAAGTTCGAGTTGTTATTTCCCTAGGGGTTAGTGAGTTTTGTTAGCCCGAAGGAGTCGGAAAACGTATTTGAGTTGGGAGGTATAACAAAAACATTTGTTTTACGGCTTCGCTTCTTTGAAAAGTTGCCCTGATTACCCATAATGCTCCTCAGAGCGTGAACTCCTCTATTCAAGAGTTACTGAATTTTAGTTCACCGGCACTCAAACATTATCATTGCAATTTTGGGAATATATAGAAATTCAAATTAAATACCTTCCTTTGATTTCTTAAGTTTGTTCTAGCTTAATTTCAAGCTCTGAATTTTAATTTTAGGTCTCTCTTTCTAATTTTGGAAACTTCTTAGTGTTAATTAGAATTAGCTTTTTTAATTAAAGTACTTTCCGCTTCTGTTGCATGTTAGGTCCGGTTCATACGTCGCATTTCTGCCGTGTCGAATTCAATTCAATTAAGTGCGGCAGAAATGAGACTATCGATTCAGGCGTCGTACTTGTGTCGCACTTAATTCAGAATTGATACTGTCGAGTATGTCGGCCAGCGGAAAATGTCTTAAACGCAGAGTATTCAATATGGCGGACGAACATACTGAGCGGCGAAGGACTTAAATTTTGCCAAAAATTGTCCGCCAATGGAACGAGGAGGAGAAGGCTGACAATGCAGCAGTATGTGTTGCAATATGTTAAGGTTGTATTGAGACAAAAATGGCCAAGTTTCTTCTTTTTCTTTGGCGGAACCAAATTTACCCATGCTCCATACATTAACATTATGTATGAATTAGATTCGACACGGCAGAAATTCGACGTTTGAACCGGTGTCGCATTTTTGTTGGATAATGCGACAAGACCAGTCGAACGTGCGGCAGAAATGCGGCAGCCAATTCAGACGTCGAATTACTGTCGAATTTAATTCGTTGAATTGAATTCGACACGGCAGAAATGCGACGTATGAACCGGGCCTTACAAGATGGTTATGTTTCTTCCTTGACGTTCGTAGTGAAGAATATTGAAGTAGATCCTCGTGTACCAGGAAATCGTGACGAGTTTCTGTTCCCGCAGGCAAAGCAGTGCTCTCCAGAGTTAGATTCTTCAGGTTTTCGGTCCGAGTGTCCGTTCAGTCAGTCATTTACAGTCCCAAGGGAAAAGCTTATCTGTAACTTCCGTAAGCTGGTCTGTAATACCAACGTACCAAAAGGGGTACAATAAAACGTACTATTCCAAAGAACCGTGCAAGGCACGTTGAAGAACTGTTTGGTAATACGGTCCAAACTGCTAAAACAAAAAAAAAATTCGCTGCCTTCCAAAAACGTTCTACGTGCGATACCCTGGGGAAATGTCACGCGACACTACAATCCGGATGTGACAAACGGTAGCCACATTATCGTCACATGCCTCATCAACCTGCAGTCACGCTGCATATGAAAAATGTCGAACTTGTAAGAATTCACCAGTCAATCATGCGATCACAATTTGTGCTAAGCAGCAACTACGACAAGATTCGAAGACTAAATTTGGAAACGCTTTGAGTGAATCGTATAATGTTGACACAGCTACCGCTCATTAGGTTACAGTCACACAACAGGTGTGAAACTGATTGTTTTATTCCAGAGCCCATAATGGTCACGGCCATTACAAGATTTGTATTTGGGCGTTAGCTCACACAATGTCAGCACCAAATTATCATACGAAAGTCGCATGGTCTTGAGTAATTCTCAGAAAACTGAAAACTCGTTCAACGCAATATCAATGTCTCTCTCGCGTGACAGTCGCAACGTGATATGGATTATATCACTGTTGAAAACTTAACTATACTTCCTTTTTATAAGAATATAACTTATAAAAATATCGAGGCCGAAATTTTAAGAATATTTCAAGAATAAAACCTGATGCTGAGATTTAGAAAAAAGGATAATTTTTTGTGTTGAAAATTGTAAATACAATACATGTTTTTAACTAAACCGTCCGAGTCTCTTTTGGGAATTGAAGGACAAAACAAAGTAAAAAATATCGAATTTTGTCCTGAAAGACTCGGAGCCATGCTAGGTTATTAACATATCAAAAGTGGCCTTTTTACGATATTTCCGCCTTTCCACAATTTTACAGAGTTTTTACCTTTAATTACCAGAAGTTTTACATCCCATCAAAGCATGTTTTCCAACGACAGGCGAAACCTATGTTTTCAATCTTTCTGTGCTTTTACTTTTGGTTTGGCTAACAGAAATTCTTTCACCAATATCTGTGTTAAGTTAACTTTATCATTTCACATTTAATTCATACTTTAATTAATTCTTTGGTTTCAGTAAAGCATAGTTCATTGGAGAGATTCAGGAGCTGAGGGAAGAAAATGTCTGAACAAGGTAAGTCACCGCTTTTAAGATGCAAGCCCCATGCTAATGTCCCAGTCGTTACAAAAGAAAGATTTAAGTTATATTTGGCTGGGGCAACTCTCTTCCCGCGTGCGCCTTCCACCTTCAGTTTCCACCTCCCGGTCCCATAAGGAACATTTTGTTGTCAGCCAGAAAATGCCGAGATTTTTAGCGAAAACTGAGAAGACTTAAAATACATATTAGTAGAGACAACAGAATTTTTCCTCACTAGCTTGTTAACATGGCAAACGTTACTTACAAAGTACATACCACATTTAAAACACGGTTACGTATATTTTAACCGGTTTTCAAATAGTTATAGATTTTTCCTGGTTTTAAGTTTATTTTTAATTCTATATGAGCTTATATGATTTACGCAATGTTACAAAAGTTGGGTTGCTTTAAAATCAATTAAGTTGTATAAAATGGCATGAGAGGGATGCGTACTACTGGAAGCTACGCCTGTAGTAATTTGTGCATATTATGATTATCCACAAAATCTTTACCCAACATGCAATCAACTTGTTATTATACCTGCTCGTACCTTTTCTTTCCCCTTGGATGGCATTTCGGGCGAGTTTAACCAAGCTATGGTTCATATTTCGCCACGAAGTAGTCGAGCCAGAATACTAACGGCGAGACCCGACGAACCTGATATGCCGCCGAAACGTAACGACGAAAAATGTGCCATTGGGTACTTACCGTACGGTACCCAAATTCGTCTAAGAGACCATAATATCTTAGCCATATCAGGTCAGTGACTTGCTATCGCAGAATACCAGCACAGTCAATACGGCTTGGGCACGGTAATCTTGGTAACGCGCATCCCTAAATGTAGACTTTTGCGGAAAGATGGCTGGCATTACCAAAGAGCATAGAGGATAATACATTTATCCTGTCCATGAGCAAAATAGCTGGGGTAAAATTGTCCAGGGAGAAAGAACTTGTATTGGTTTGTTCACTTTGTACGGTTTTCACATTATCGAGTTACCAGGAGTATTACACGTAACAACATTAAGCGAAAATTGTTGGAAGAATTGTGGAAATAAAGTGCCTTGAATGACCCCAAGCATAGACCTACGCAGGGTTCAGGCCCGGATAATTAACGAGGCGTAATGATTGATTAATGGCGGGATATTAAACTAGCACGGGTCGGGGTTTTTTTACCCTTTGATTATCTAATATCTGCTGACACGAAAAGAATTAAAACTGTATTATTCTATGTTCCAGGTGACGTCATTCGCGATTTGACACTTCCTGTGTTCGTTCACTTCTCCATTTCCGCGGATTCGGAATGCACCATTCAGTTGCATGGGGACTATGACGGTTCGCTTGATTTGCAGATCCTAGATTTTATGACTGAATCCCTTTTCTGTGACTTTTTATGCGAAATCATTGATGCTATATCCGATAGAAAAACGGTAAAGTTCATTCAACTTCTCAAACCTTCTTCAGCGTTAGAGGAAGAGCTTCGAATATTGAACCGTAGGCGAATAAATTGGTTTCGTGCAACAGACGATCAAACCAATTCGAGAATCCGTGAAATCGTCGAGAGCTCAGGAGACCTCATTTCTCCTTATCCAGCAGAAGGAACGATTAGAAGCATTCGCGTCCTAATCAACAGCGAGACGGACCCCACTGGAGAGCTACGGACAAATCTTAATCAGGCTATTGCCGAGGAAATTGCGTTCTGCGCTGAACTGGAGGAGGTTGATGACGAAATGGAGGATTGCCAAGATTTTACAATGGAAGATAAATACCTCTCAGACAAAGAGGAAGAGATTGACAAAGAGGTTCAAGCGAATCCTGAAAAGCCTTGCTATTATCCTTCGCAAATAGAGATGGCAGCTATCCTAAAAAAGCGAATTGACATCATTATGTCGCATTATCACAACATTTCGAGCCTGAGCAATGTCTTTAACGATGTGGAGTTTGTGGTGTACACGGCCCCGTATAGAATGCTCAGCGATCAGACGGAGAAGAGGATCTGTCATTCCGATGCTGGTGTATTGTCGAAAGAAGAACTGAAATCACGAGATGGCTTACATGGAAAGAAACGGATTTTTATGTATGTTCACAGCACAGAAACGGAAAAGCACTTTCAAGAACTCAAAAGGGCTGTTCATGAAAAGCCTAACACTCTCTTCGTCATCATAGAAGATGAGTGTCACTGAGACATCGGGAAAGACAAGGAAGAGAAACCTTCTGCCCACAATCTCTTCATCAACGAATGGTGTAAAGACAAATCGCCCCAAAATGTGGTTGTTGTCCAAATCTCTGCAACACCCTTCAACCTCCTAACAGAGAACTCTCGTCTTCCAGAGGTCCGATGCAGTCTTCTTAACAACGAAATCTTTATCACTGGAAATGAGTATCAAGCAGGCGATCTTGTGGTGCTGGAAAGAGAACCTGATTTGGAAGAGCATGTGAAAAACAACTCAAAGGAAGTAGAACTTCATGTTGTTCACTGGTCAGAAGTCGAATTGAAAAACTTCGAAAGTGGGATGCGGATGAAGCTCAAATCAACTCTAAGTAACGAAGATGCACCAAATCAATACCTTCACGTTTCTCCCGACGGAGAGCTGGGTGTTACATGTACTGAAGACGACGCTAATGATTTCATTGTACAAGGCAGCAACGGGATCGTGATCCTCAAAGTTTTACCAACCAACGAACAGCAACAAGCGAAGCCTCTGACAGTTAGTCAAGATGCAAACGAAAATTTGGTTGCCAAAGTTGACCCCCCAAATCCAACAAGATTTGAATTGAAGCTAGATTTTGGCGTTGGAGTTCTGGCGTTTTGTTCATGTGCAAAACAAAATCACTATATTGGTGTTGATGAACTTGGTTATGTCAGTCTAAAACCAGCCAGAGTGGAGCGCAAACGTGGTGTGTTCATCATGAAACCACCACCAGATATAGCTGGAGTCTGCTCTTTCTCCTACCAATTCTTCACTGATCGATGTGGTCCGGCAGAAGTTGACTTGGTTGGACAACAGTATATGAGTTTGAATTTCTACCTGGGCACCATGAACTCTTCCAACAAAAACGAGCAGAAGATAAGGGAAGATGTCTTTTTCCAAAAGATCGTGGACAAGGCGAAGAGACAGAAGAAAATGTCTAAAACAGACGCTCCTTCCTTCTCAGTTGATGCCTTGCTATGTTCGGAGTACTGCTACTACATTCTCCTTGCCAGCGTTTACGACATTGAAGAGAAAATACGGGAAGCACTAACTTCTAATATCGATGAATCACCTGTTGCTGAGTTTGACAGAAAAGTCGATTTACTTTCCAACAAACTAAGGAAAGAAAAAACAAATTCCAAAAAGTGCATTGAACCTGAAGCTTTCGAGTTTGTTCGAAAGGAACTCTGTAAGAAAGCGAGAGACGATTTTAAAGAAGGTATCAGGCAATTGAGAAGATTCGGTAAGCACAATTCAACGACAGAAAAGCAAGAGGAGTTAAAGAAAGTAACGAAAGAATTGACTACTTCATTTGTCGCCTGCATTATGCATCTTCCTTTGAATGAGCTGCAAACAATTATGGAAGACCCTCACCTAAACAGCGATATTGAAGAGATAAAACAAAGGCTGCAACAAAATGACTTCCAAGAGATGATTGAAGAATGGATGTGTAATCTCAAAAAAGGCGAAACAAGTTCCTTGATAGAAAATCTAATCCGGAGTGGAAAAGGAAAAATGGGAAGAATGAAAATTGTCCAAGCCAAGAGTATGAAAACCGCTGATCAATTTTATTTCACTCTGCGACTGACACGATCAGTGTCTTCTCTTGAAGAATGTTTCGAAGTCATCAGAGACTATGGCGGCATTCAGATCGAGAAACAACTGATGAAATCATCAAGCCCCTTCTTTCAGAAGCTTCAACCAGAAATCTGCGCCGACAAGTTCGACTGCCCTTGCCCAGGGTTGAAACTACAAGCTGGCCGCAAAAAATGTGCCAACTGTGACCACGTGCATAAGTCGATAATGCAGTATGAAGACCTTCAAAATCTGGCTTGTGTCCTTATTCTGGTTGAGAAAGGACGTATGGGAAACACATTCCCCCATAGCTTTGACTGCCTCAACCTTCGCCTCAGCCATGACAGCAGTTGCGAGTTCAAAGAAGGCTCTCCATTCTATCTTTCAACCATCATTCAAGAGCTTGGAAGAATGTGTCGTTACTCGAAGTACTCTGCCAGTGAGACGCCTTATGTACTGGTTAGGCGGGTGCTGTTCAAGACGCTTCAAGCGTCACTGAAAACATCTCCTTCGATGAATGCAATTTCTTGTCAGAAAGTTGATCGATACATGACAAAGAGCAGAAGAAGCAAAGATGAGAAGTGCTCTTCCTTGCGTTGGCTAGACTATAAGGCTCAAAAGGATAGCTACGATTATCAAAACGCAAAGAAGCATTGCAACAGAATCCTTCTGCACGCGGAACCCCAGATAGGCAAGACGGGCGCATACCTTTGCCTAGTAAGAGAACTGCGACAGTGTATCGTTGGAGAAGACAAAGTTTCACTTTCCGCAACACCTGCATTTGAAGAAGGTATTTTTTGCCGCCATAAAGAGAACCGTTGTTCCCAAGAATTTCTGGTCCGTGACACAGGTGAAAGGTACGACTGGGAATTTCCTTATTGGAAGACGATTAAAAATTCTGCAAGCCTGCATGATGAACCAGTGGCACCGGGAAAGTACTCAATTGAGGGTTGCTTCTATACACATGATATGGAGGAATTTCCTAACATTCTTATGAACCCAGAACAGGATAAGACGGCGATCGATCACCAGTATCAGGAAAGAGAAAGTGTAGATGGTTTACGAGCTTGGCATTGGTACCACTTCGAAAAATGTGTCGATTGTGGACGACTTCTTCAAGGTAAGGAACCAGTTTTGGAGACCTTCAAAGTTAGCATCGATGGCATACCAGTCACTGTTAAATGTTCACTCCCAAGCAGCCGCCAATCGTTTAAACACTTGCTAGAACAGCTCAAGAGCACAAGTTCTACAGAAGAGCCTAAAGAGCTCAATCCTTTACCGTCGCCTTTCTGGATCTTTCATACCTCACACAGAGATGATCCTCGCAAATGCACCTTGAATTACCACCATGTAATGCAAGAGAAGGGACAAGTCGCCACATATGCACAAATAGCCGTTGTTTACAAGGAAAAATTCGATGCTTACAGATCCACGTGGGGAAAGATGCTTACCATTGTCCAACTGCCAGATAAGTTGCCTAACTATGAGCTTGGACCGAATGAAGGAGGAGTGGGGTATGCAAGGCTTTTCATTCAAAAGATGTCATTTGCCTTAAATCTGGAATACATCTTTATGGTGGATGACAACGTGGTGGTGATGTCCGAAGCAGTATTCACTCAGAAAGGATTCTAAGAGACGAGAATGGTGTGATGCAGATGCAGCGCTGTTCGTTCCTTAAGCCACTCAGCCATCTTCGGAAAATCGCGGCGGGAAAGGAAATTCCACCAATTGATCATGATGAGATAAAATATGAGCCCCATCCTTTAACAGAAGAGTTCAAATATCAAGAGTTTCCACTGTATAGCTACACAGGTCCTGCCAAGCTGTTTGGAAACAAACAACATGAGAGCTACGGAGTACTGGGTCTTATCAGAAGTGTTCCAGTGGCAGTAACTCCATTTTCAAGAAACCAAGTGTACGCTGCTGTTTTGCTGAATGTCAAGAGTACCGTCGAAAAGGGTGTTTTCTATCGACCATGGCCCTGTTGGGAAGACCTACGGTTCAATGACGACTGCGATAAAGCTGGTCTCTGGGTAGTGAAATGCAATCGTTACAGCTTTCTCAAAGTTCAGTACAAAGATTGGATAAACAGCCTTACACTTCCAAAGATCTTTGAATGGAGAGACGATAGCATTCTTGAGGAACAACCACTTGTGAGCGAGCTACCCAAAGATTTTGAAGAGAGTATAATCCTGGAACATCTTCGCAACTTTGTCAACACTCAGGGTCCTGAGAAGTGTTTCAAGGGATGCATTGGATATGCACGAAGAGAAAGAATTGAAGACACAGTCTCTCCCGCTAGAATAGTTCAAGAAGTCGAAGCAAAGCAGGAGCCTTCTGCCAAAGGAACTCCGGTTTTTATTCTTTCTCTTTCTGTTGGAAATCGCACAACCAACGATATCGAGCTTCTGAAATCAAGATTTTGCAGCACTAAGGAGAAAATTGTTACCGTGACAAGTACTAAGGAAGTACTTGAAGAGTGGCCTGAAATGAAGTTAACTAAATGTACCATACCTAAAGCAATCTTTTTCTCCCGCGAAATGAGAGACAGAAACTCCAAATTTACCATTTTGTCCGCCGCTGACCCAGGGAGGCATCGTTTGCGATACATTCTAATCCAGGCGTCTTTCCTACGAGAAGATGAGGATGATCAAGAAGATATTACCATCACAAACGAGCCAAGAATGGACAGAGTTTCGTTACCCAATAACACAGAACCCATCAGCAAAGAAAAGAAAAGCGTGAAGAGATCTCTTCGAGAATCACTCGATGACAGTGTCGAAATAAAGCGACGTAAAACGAATGACGACTGCAGTCAACGACCTGAAAGCTTATTACCAGAGACATGCGACGAAGCAATCATAATAGAGGAAAGATTTACTCCGTTGCGAAGCAGCCTTAAGCACTTCCAAAATTTTGAAACAGAGAGCAAACGAGCCAAGGCCGTCGCTAGGGAATTTGAAAACAAGAGCGAAGTGGTCGATTTAACTAGAGTAGATTATATGGATTCGGTACATGTAGACGAGATGGCATCAGAGAAAATGGATGTTTCCAGTTCTGTAGAAGAACGATTTGAGGAAGTTGACCGTGAATGCAACGTCAGCATTGTTAGCGAGGATAAAGAGACCTCGGCAAGAAAACGAGTTACAAGAAATGAAGATCCCGGACATATGGAAGGAACCAACGACGTCACAAAAGACATCGTCAGTCTTTGGGTGGAATTTAGGAATCTGCAAGCCAGCAGTAGAAAAGAAAGCGAGAAAACAGGCAGTAACGACCTTACAACGGAGTACATAACAGAGAAGCTTGCACGTTTTACCACTGACCAGCTGCAGACGAAGGACGAAAAAGGTTACAATGCACTCCTGAAAGCTTGCTCCCTGCCCTCCATGAGCCCTCATGTGCTTCAGTACCTCATCACCACAAAAAAGTTGGATATCAATTGTGAGCTGCCTCAAAACTTCGACAGAAACCCCTCCACTACAAAAGGACTGATTCCAGGAATGTCCGCTTTGTCTGTGGCAGTAAAAAGTGGAAATGTAAAATCAGTCCCCACTTTCACAAGACGTGGCGATGAAATTTCTGTTCAAAGTGTGGACGATGATGGGAATACCGCTCTGCATCATTGCGTTCTTTCAATGTCCAAATTGTCCTTCCAGAAGCTGTTTCCTCTTTTTAAGCCACTGAAATGGAAAACGTTGCGCAATGGAGATGGAAAGAATCCTTTGGGGACTCAGTGAGGGAAAGGAAAGATCTATCAAGTTCATGTGTGAAGAAATGATGAAGAAGACGGAGAATAAGAAGGAGAAGACGAAGACGGAGAAGACGAAGACGGAGAAGAAGAAGAACCCCTCCTTATGTTAGTATAGAGGTAAAGATTTCGATATTTTACACTGACTCGTTTCTGCTTCTACACACAACACAAAATCTTCAACAATCAGTCAACTTCTTACAACAGGTATTCCATATCTATTGTGTTCTTAACTTACTTTTATAGATTTGAGGCAAAAACCGATCGTATACTTCTGTATTACTCTATCCTGTTATTCCCATTAATGATCTATGGAAGACCAACTTCGACCGGAAAACCTCCGGAACGAAAGTGGAGAGATACTGACCGGCTATCAACTGCGGTTAAAAAAGGGTTGGTGGAAGGGCTGCACAACGTTACGTTACAAATGTCTTGTTTAAGTAAGGTACAAAAGCTTCTTTTTCCCCATATATGAAAAAATAGGCAATGAGAGTTGAAGGAATGTTTACCCTGAAGCCAGCAATTCCACAGGGGGTATTATGACACAATCTCCGCTGAATGTACAAATTCGATAAATTTTAATACTGTTAACATTTACGGCTGCTAGCCTTACAGGGTGAATAAATTTCAAATGAATGCTTTTTATAACTCTGTGGATAATTCATATTTCTATTTGAGCCCAGTACTGTAGAGATTTTAAAAACGTCGTCCTTGTGTTTTGATTTGTCCCTAGAGTAAAGCCTCAAGATAGTAAACACTCTCGTCCAGCATCTCATCATGTCATCAAATTGTGGTCAAGACCCAAACTCAAAAGCTGCATGCAGTTGACTAGACAGAGCACGAGTTCTGTGTTCTATGGCAAGCTTGCAATCTAATATACGGTCAACTTCAACTAGAGTCCACTAGGAGAACGGGATCATCTGTTAATGCAACCAGCTATTGTCTACCTTGGACAGAGATGAAGGGAGCATGTGTCTGAAGTATCATGAAGACAAATTCAAGGTGTCCAGTTCAGTTGTTGTTCGAGAGAGATGACCTTATAGGAATAACTCGACAAGTTGGATTTATTAGTCAGCGGTATTAAAACAAACTTGGATATGGCGTTTTACTTATAAGAATAACATTAACAAGTTAACAAGGGCCGCAGCTAGCTTCAATTTTGATGTGTATTTTAATAGCGATCAGCATGTGAACATTTTTATGTTCCGTAGCATCATAAACACGATTTTACAGGGTAGATGTCATTATAACGTAAGAAAAGGGAAGAAATTAAGATTAAGATAGCAATTTACGAAAGGTATTGTATTCATTTTTGAAGTTTTTACTTAAAGGGAGACATTTCATTGAACAAGCTTGAGGAAATTTTCCTCTTGATGATAAACAGGGATAGGAAATTGTACATAACGAGCTTCAAAAGAGAGCAAGATGAAATTACAGTCTGCCCTTAAGAAAGGACATTTCGATTATTCGGTCGGCTATTATTTTAGACACTTCCATATGATATGGAATACCCTGGTCCACAGAAAAGTGAGAACCTCTTGAACCAGGGTAGATATCGCTATATATGACCGAGCAACCGGACAGTGTTTAAATTAAATCTTTTCTTATGCACATAATAGACTAGAAATGGCTCTAGACTACTTAGCTTACCCCTTTACTGTTGTGTAAGATAATTAATGCATCATTTTATAAGTTTAGTATCGACATTTGTTTGGTCCCATTTACACACGAATGTCGGAACCCGAGGGGGAAATTAATGCCGCGTCATAAATGCCTGCATCAGTTTACATCTTCCTCAGTTTGGATTTTAATACTGGTTAAACGGGGTTTTCTTTATTTGCCCACCCACACTCTCTTAGACTTTGTAATATAGTTTCACCTTTGTCTATAATCCTGGGGGTAGTGGCCGGAGTGTAATATAGTCTAGTCTAGGTTTATATTCTTAATCTCACTTTTGATTGTTTTTAAAACGCATTGGTGATCATCAGTGCCAAATGAATTTGTTATTAAACTGTACAACTGTGCCAGAAGTACTTGATTTATTCGACATTTTAAAATCTGGGTATAAGGGTTGCGAGAGCGCAAACAATAGATTAAACTATCTTAACCAGATCCCGGTTGTTCATCTGGGTAAATAACTTTTGCGTATTTGAGAAATTCCACACTCCTGATTTGTTTGCCCGTTGTTTGATACCTATGTCGTACGTTTAATACGGATTGCACTCATAATTTGAGCAATAAGTACAAATATTATTTGCTAAAAGTCTACTCAAAGCATGTTAACATTTTGAATACTATTTGAAACATCTCACTTTAATTCATTTCTCTCAGTGCCCCCGCGATCAAACTCTCAAACATTCTCGAGAAAGTTAATATCAAGCGCCGTAAAATGCTTAAAGCGTGTGCCGTTGTGTATCAGTTTAACTGACGTGAAACGCCACTGGAAGGCAATTTCCTCTTGCAGTTTTAACTTCACAAACATTTGCAAAAACACTGCAGTATATTTGAGATAATCCTAACCTTAACCTTTACCCTTAAGAATCTAGAAAGCCGTAGTGGCGGAGATCAACATAAGCTAGTGCGAGGCCAAAAGAGGGGCTTAAGACAGACAGAGGTGGACGCCCTATGCCCCCCATGGGACAAAGAGGACTAGATGATGATGATATTTGAGATATTTGATGATATTTGAAAAGTGGAGAAATTCAAAAAAGGAAACCCCTAAAATTAGACGTTAGAAAACTAAACTTCGAGTACAAATACGTAATTCGTTGTCATTGCTGTTTGGTCAAGTGAAGCTTGAATCGAAAGTTGCCATACCGACTGCTGCATTACCATTCTGCTTCATTCCAATGACGGTATTTGCCACCTTACGAAGCGTTTTTTCAGCCATTCCCACAAATGACGGTATCCCAGTTACAGCAGCAGTGACGCTGTAGAACTCTCTGTTTAATTCAATTCTTTATTGTTATTTATAATATAGATGACCTAGAGCTGGGGAGAGCTTCATCCATCGTGGCAACGAATGCAAGAATACATACCAAAAGAGGCGAGTCATGTAAAGCGTGGGAAAACAATCTTGAATGTAACAAAGATGTGTGCAAGCATCAAGCTGAACCGCACTGCATTCGAAATGAGCCAAGATCAAAATCTTGGGATCGCATTAACCTCGAGAAATTAGCCAGGCACAGTTATGGAACGGTTGGAAGACCAAAACCAGCGAAAACAAATTTTTTTGTGGCCAGATAAAGTAGTTGATTCCTCTCCTAGCTAGAACGGAGGAAAAAAAACCTTATTCGATGAGAAACACAGAGATTGATCAAATTATAGAGCTTGAGGCAATTCAGGAACCTAAGATAAGAGAAGTCTTGCTTACAATGTTTTTAACCTCGCCTCCTTTTCAGCCTATCTTTGTTAACTGCGTAGAATAAAAGAGGTCAAAGCACCCCTGCCTAAATTACCACTCAGTAACTTTGGATTTGATCAGTGTTTTTCTTTTCTTTTCTTTTTGTTTTTTTTTTTGTTTCATCGGTATAGTAAATTATTCAAAACTCAAAAAAGCAACAAATTCAACAGCACATCCCCATCCCCATCACACATCCCTTTTCCACACGACACATTATCCCTCCTGTTTACTCATTCGCATTAAGGTATGGGATAGCCACCCCAGACGAGTAAACGCGTCAGGACAGACTGAGAGTGCTAATAAAGTAACCAAGAGGGTTGTGGAGGGAGGGGTGACTTGCCAGTTTTGGACTTAGCGCAAATGACATCCTTGCAAAGTTTAATATAATGCTAATATTGCGTAGTAAGAGGGATAATGCATATTTGAGGTTTGAATATTGATACTGCACTAGGCCACCGCTCAAACCCACGCTTTCCTTATGAAACGGATTTTAAGCGCGGACAACCCATAATAAAGAGTCTCATAGCTTTTGATTCTAATTTTGGGCGTGAATTTCTTTCTGGGAAACTGGACAGTCCGCTGGGATGGTCGGATTTTTGTATTCAAAATTGAATGGAATCGGACATATGTTTTTCCATGCGTTCTGAACAGATTTTCCGTTTTTTCGCCACTGGTGGTATTCTTCAGTAAACAGACTTGGTCACAACCGAGAACGACCCACGTTTTTCCTGACCAAAATAGCCCACCCCTCCAAGGTAAGGTCTTTATCGGGATAAGTATTCAACTCACTCCATCTTTTATTTATTTATTCTTTATTTTGTCAATTTGAAACTCATTCAGAAAATAAGAAATTGTTAATTCTGATTTCGTCAGCCTAACAGACCAAATAATATTATGGAGTTGCTTTGGGTTCATATGCTCTCAATGATAATATCGGCTTCGTTCATTTCGACGATTACGTTTTGTTTTACTCGTTTCAACCGTCTCAGTTGTCTCGGCGGGTTCGTTTTGGTGGTTTCGGCGCTTTCACTGGTTTCTTTCGATGGCTTTTTCCATTGTTGTCAGAGTCGATTAATTCCACATTGAATAGGGGCATGCTGAAGTCATTGTTTACATTTTTGCACATTTGCATACGGCTTTGCACACAGAAGGAAACAAATTGGACATGAATTATTAAATCAACTCCATAACTCGTGTAAACATGACCCATAATTCGTGTAAACATGACCCGCCTAGATCAGCTCAGCTATCCGCGGGCATGTTATAATTGTAATTTTAATTTGAAAACAAAAATAAAATGTATGTGTGAATTGACTCCAGGCAACTAAAGAGCTTGTGAAATTTAATACCTGGTGAAATTTTTAGCTCTTTGGGTGTAATATTCAAGGACATATTGTCTTTCAAAAACTACGAAATTTCTAGGTGGCAAACGTGCTAATGAGCTCATTCTTTGAAAAATTTTAAGTTTTTAAACCAGTTTTGCACAAAAAGTGTTCAATACATCAGGCTCATATTAATTGGGAGAGTTAATCGTACTATGACCTTTCAATATTCAGAACTGATTTATTTGTAGCTCCATCAGAAACTGAATTGCTTATGCTAATGAGGCAAATATTGTAAACGGGGATTCCCCTATTTGTGACAGCAAAAAGAAACCAAATTAGACAGCATCTCTGGACTCGAAACTCGCAAAATTCGCACCCACGCTGCTTTGTTTCCCGACAGAAAGAAAAGACCAAAACCAAAACTGAGGCAAAGAAAATTGAAATACGCCAGAATATTGTCGAAAACCCTGGAAAAACTACTCCGCTAGCGATTTCAAGTGGCAAATTCAGAATTTTAAGAAACCATGTGTCGGCCGAGACACTCATTTACATCGGGCATATTTAATGAGCTTTCTCGCCTTCTTTTTTCCTCCCTCGAAACTTGTCTGGATTCGTTTGAAAACTCTATTCTTTTTTTCTATCGAAGAAATAAAACTAATGAAAGCGTAGACATGCCGCAAACTTTCAATTCAGCGAAGTCAAACTTGAAGGAGCTTGCAAATTTCTCCGAGTGTTACTAACCTCATTCAACAGTATATTGTTTTAGTCAGGTGAAATCGCCATCCTACTTTCCGAGTCCGAGTCTACGTTCATTCTCGTACCCAGAACCTCTGTTTCTGTTGGTCACGTAACGACTTTTTAAAACGAGTAGCACTGGGGACGAGAATAGTCTACGTTCTGATTGGTTTCCAGGTGGCGGGGGCATGCGCAGACAATTTTTCCGAGACCAGCGTAACGTTATTTTTAACCCTGTCGTTGAACCACGACGAAGTCTACCCTTCCGTACAAACTCTCGCACAACTATCAGGTATGAATGCCCCCAAAGATATTCATGCGCATTGCGGACCTATCTTTCATGCTTCAGTGACGATACCTTAACGAGAAGCTTGTGTTTATCGCGGCGCTATCAACAATTACTCGGAATAATTGTTATTTGCTCCAAATAATTCAGTTATTTGGGAATGAAGTTTTGTTCTATTCGGTTACAAACTTGGAAGGAAGGAAAAACCGAGGTAATAATGTAGTCAAAGATTGACTTTAAACACAGATTTGATCTTTATTTACGCAGAAATCCCAAAGATGTTCTGTTTTTAATCTTACATCATGTTATGTACTTTTTCAAGATTATGATATTATAAACCAAGCAGTATTTCACAAGATCCACTATGTTAAGCAATTGGCTCAAAAATTCTCGTTCCGCTTAGTCATGCAATCAGAATTACAACCAAAACCAATCATGACTTGCTTTGACACGTTGTCCCACCCTTGCCCATGTTTGGAGTATTGACTGGTTCACTAGTTGTTTGCGTCCTTTGATGTGATTGGCCAAAGTGATTACTGGGGTTTTGATTTTGCGACGCTCAATTGAAAACCTCTTTAATCCAAAACCAAGCAAATGCAACAACTTCCGACACTCAAAAGAAAACTGCTCTATTAGTATCTAATTGGTTGCAGGAAAGGAAAAAACCGCTTAAACTATGGAAACCTCTTTACAAATAATAACAAAATGGTGGTAAATAAAATCTGCATTGTGCAAAGTTTATGCAAATGATCAAACGAGGATCAGAAATATTGAAAACGGGGTTATACATCCAGCTACATTGGTAGGTATTGCAACAATATTCTATAAATTGTATATAATTCATTATTACAAATATCATTAAGCAAATGCAATTACTTCCGACACTCAAAAGAAAACTGCTCTATTAGTATCTAATTGGTTGCAGGAAAGGCAAAAACCGCTTAAACTATGGAAACCTCTCTACAAATGATAACAAAATTGTGGCAAATAAAATCTGCATTGTGCAAATTTTATGCAAATGATCAAACAAGGATCAGAAATATTGAAAACGGGATTATACATTCAACTACATTGGTAGGTATTGCAATAATATTCTATAAATTATGATTAACCATTTTAAATATCAATACTCGATGATAGACTACCTCATTTTGTATTACAAGAATACAACTATGTCGCTTCATCTACGATCAAAACGTAATCTGACTTTAGTTCATGAGTTCTTCCTGTTTCGTACAGTTAAAGGCAAATGCAGTCTAGCCTGTATTTCTCGGCTTCTCATCCTGGCCCATCCTCGCTGAGATTATCAGCCGTTTTATCAGGCTCCCCTGCTTTTACATTAGGTTAGTTTCTTCTTCTTCAGTGGGATCGTAGAGGTCCAGTCCGCTGTCGTTTGAACTGCTGCTGTGCAGGGACGACAGAATATCTGCAGATAACAGCGGTTGCGTCATGATGTCCCCCCCGCTGCTGCTATGCGTTTCGCCCTTCAATTCATGAAGAGGCAGGACAATGGAAAGAAAACAAGCAAAAGACCATTCTGTATATTCACGGGCGAACCATTCTTGTATGTTTTGATAAACGCAATCCAAGTAATGAGCTGCGACAAAATGAAAAAGAAAAGATAAGTTCCTTGCTAAAACGCCACAATCATTTACTGTGTTCTAATAGATAAAGGCTGAAGCAATCTTTTGGTAGGATCTCAGGTGGGAGTGGTGCTTAATAACGCAAATCAACCCCTACTATGGAGGTGTGCTAAGGATTATATCATTCGGTAAGTTGGCATAGCTGTTACCTGTGCCAATGCAGAAGCTCCCCCATCCCCCTCCCCCCTTTAAAGAAAAAGAAAACGAAAGCGGTTATTTCACTCCAACTAAAATGTGAAAAACGTCTATGGGGTTGTTTAAACTATTGTTTATTATTCAGGCCGATGGGCGGGGGGGGGAGGGGGGAGGGGGGAGGATAGGGCATTTCACTATCATTGCTCAAATATTCTTGAAGTTTCGAAGGGTGGATGCGGAATTCGTCCCCGCACCCCTCTTCCATCGGTCAGAGAAGTTCAAAAAAAAAAAAAAAAGCCCTGAATAGCGAGAAAGAGGATTACAGGAAAGGCAATGCTATTTCCTTTTGGTTACCCCAAACAATATTTTAAATTATTAGCACTGTAGAAGGAGCTCACTTGAATTCTACTACAGCAGCTTTGTTTTCAGATATGTGTCACTTACGTCAACAGAAATCTGGCTTTTTTGCAGTCTTGTTCAGTCAAGACCATCTTTTTCGCTTCTCTAGCATGATTTGAGTAAGATTGATCAGTTTCCAGCTGCACCTTTTGACCGCGACAGAGGATGTAGTTGCTTCCAAATTCGAAGCTAATTCCATGGTTTTCTTTTGTTGACTTTTGACAATTTAGCAATTAATGTTAGAGGTGATAATTTGGTGTTAAATGTTAGAGGTTGTTTCTCGGGTTAACTCGTGGGCAGGCTGACAAACTAATTCTAAATAAATACGTCGTACTTCTAGATAAAACATGAATCAATAATTACCCATGATGTAGCCGACCACTGAGGCATTAACTATAAACATAGTTAGCTGGTACCAGATGCTGTCCATGTATGCGTAAAGGGAGGCTGGTGCTTTCTCTTCTGGAATTTTACTGATGGTTCCAATGCCCAAATTTGTGAATGTGACACTCAGAGAAAGCGTCATCAAAGTGTACTCAAATTGATTCTTCATAGGCCTGTAGGTGGCGAAAGCCGTGCCATAAAGAGCTGAGACGACAGCAGCTAATCCAACATAGACCCTTCTGTATCCACCCACAAGGATCGTACCAAATGTCAGAACAAACTTGCGACAAATTTCAAAGAATTCCCAGTACCATGAAGGGGAATTATAGTTTTCAACGAGGAATCGTAACCCTGTGATGATTTCTGTTCCTTGATCTTGTGGCTTCAAAGCTTCTTTTTCGTCTGAGATAGCATTTCTGTTAAGGAATTTCCGGTTTCTCCAAACAACGATAAGTGATGCAATGGGGAGAAAGACGATGTAAGGTATAGCGCAGTATGCAACGATGACCAAATTGTAGTACTCTTGACCTTCGCACTTTATGGTGTAGTCTGCTTTAAGATAAATGGAACATGTCGTCTCATTTTTGTCGAGGCAAACTCTGCGACAAGTAGATGGGAGCACTCTGGCTGTCATTGAGCACGTACTTAGGTAAGTCACGTAGAGGAAGAAAAACAAGTTTCCGTAAATCAGCGCTTTGGTTCGGGACGCTTTTTTCTCTTTCTGTTCTTTGCTCAAAGTGCTTAGCAGTAGACATAACTTGCTAAGTACATAAACAAGGGCAGACAGTAAGATGGCAGCAGCATTCAATGCGAGTATGGCAAACAGGCTTCCAAAAGCATCCATTTTATAATTTGGCATGAGACAGGAAATTGGTGCTATCTGGAAAAACCTCAGCTGCAAAAACTCGGAGTATTCTGCAATAAGCTCAACATAGTCTGGCCACGTAACGTACGAAAACGATTCCATAACTCCATATGTGACTTGGTAGCAGCCAATAGCAATTTTCAGCGTGCCGAAAATCATATCCGCTGAAGAACGTTCGTCTCTTTTCTTGCTTTTCTTCGTGCGTATCCAAACCAAAGCTGCGGTGATTATTGCAACTACTGCCGCCAGGATTGACAGCTGGACGATAATCGATGTTTTGGTTGGGCACCGCATGCATCGTTTCAGTTTTTTATAGTAACCATCGATGCAGATCTCGCACATTGGACCTTGGTAGCCTGGTTCACACGAGGAATGTATACCTCCAGTGCACGACTTTTCCCTTTCGCACTTGTGTATCTTGGGCAAGGTGTAGGGGAACGCATTTTCGGTACTATAAGTTATAGCAGACTTGATGCTTTTACCAGGTCTGTAAATGACGTTAAGGAGGTTTGTCGCAAATTTTTCGTAAACTAGTTCGTTTGTTTTGTTTACCCAATTCCACCAATAACCAGACTCGAGAGAGCCAAGGTCATTTTCACATTTCAATCCCTTTGGCAATTCACGACAAGAGTGGCAATTGGAAAACCGATCCATACGGAAGAAATTTTTCATACAGGTACAACCCTTATACCCAGCGAATGCGGCGGTATTTGATCCTGTCAAAAAAAAAAAAGAGAAAACACCTTGGCACACATGCTAGCTGGTTATAGTTTAGTGTTGAATTTTATAAATGCTGATAGCCTTTAATTAGTTAACGGATTAATTTTGAGGTTGTGTTTAAAAGCATAGTCACGATCTCACAACTTCTGAATACTAGACTGTAGAAGTGGTGCGTTTGCAGCTATCAGTTCTCTTGTCATTTATTACCTATCGGACAAGCACGGCAGTCTCGTCGATCTGTTCCAGGTGCTTTATGAAAGGGGACATAGGTGCCAGTGGGACACTCCGGGCAACTGTCCCCGACAAGAGCTTCAGTGTTAGAGAAATAGCCACCTATTAGAACAAAAAAAGAAAAGATAGGAATAGTAAGGTCCCACATGAAATGACATTACCCTGGTTTGTAATTAGACGGCGCCCTTTGCCGCATCCTCGCCTCAATAGTCCAGTTTTGAGTTGTACAAGACGTGAATGAAAACAATAAAGGCCCACCTGTACCTAACTCTAAGTCTCACTTTCAAGCGAATTATATGCAAATAACAGTGAAAACACGAACTAATCCGTAACTCTGTTCAGGGTTTTACATTGCATGTTACGTGTCAGCACTTTCTAGCAGGCATTTGTGAATATTTGACTTCAGATTTTTCTGAAAATAGGAAAGAACTAGACCAAAAAATTTGCAACACTACGTCTTAACCATAGAAGTTATCCCACTTTTTACAATTTCCACGGGATTTGCAGAACACAACTTCCGGAAACCACACACAAAGGCTCAATGTAAATCATAACTCCAACTCAGGGCTATGTCTACAGCTGCTTAATTCTCGAGATTTCTGGTCAATTTCTAGAAGTGGTCTTGGTTCAGTGGTGGATCTCTTGATTGCAATTGTAGCATTATTGCACTATTGTATTGCATTGCATTGTTGATGTCATAGTTTAAATCGTCCCCGAGGGACCCTCAATCGAGAAAAAGAACAAACAAAAACAACAACAAAATAAGAAGTTAAAAAATGCAATAAAATGCCTGTACAACTGGTATTTGATTAAGAAGCGCTGATGAATTGTTAAAATATCACTACCTGTATGACATTTCTCGCACTCAAGTTCAGTATTGTCGTCGTAGGATGAATTAAGAAACCATCCCCTGGGGCATGGATACATCTGGTATGCATGTTTGCCTTTTTTGGCAAATCCAGCTTGAACAAAAGTCCTCAATACGATGTTCCGCAGCCGTCCGGTGTCATTGTAGATTTCGATGTAGTCGTTATCCTCCGTGTCGTTATACTTTAGCTCTCTAAATCTGAAGAAAAAAAGCACATAGATATAATGTACGCGAGATCTCTTAACAGCACAACTCAATGGACGCAAATCTCGGCAAAGTTTAAACGAAACATTACATACATGTGAACCCTGCACCGCATAGCACCATCAACTACATCTGTAAATCTTGCTACGCAGGGTTTCGCTTCGTCCACGCTTCTGCGAAATACAAAGACATCATTATTCAGGGCGATTTCCACTACAATACTGATTCGCAATGCTTTGGTCTTGCAGTTTAGTGATTGATTTGAAAATTTTCCACCACTTTCTCAACTAGCAATTAGAAATTCAACCAAAAGCAATCGTGACTAAATCACAGACATTTTCCCGCTCTTCGCGCCGGCTCAACGCATTTTCTTCGAGTTTTGATTGGCTCACTGGGTTGTCTCCTTAACAAATCGAATGAATCGAATGTAGTTTAGCGTGGTATGTTCTCTTATCGACAACGATACGCGTCATCACAGTGGTCAAAATGTTGTGGACTCAAGAGGCGTGGCCGAGAGAGTCCACAACAAATTTCGATTTGTTTTTTACCACAATATCAACGTCAAAGAAAATTTTTTTTTCAGAGCGCGAGCTACAAAAGGTATTGCGTGACACATTGTCGCGAGCAGCGTTGTCTGGACTCTTATCGACAACGGCAAATCAGCCAATCAGATTGTGAGATTAGTAGCAATTGTGGTAAAAATCTTTCTTGAAGGGACAAAGTGATTTTCGACACTCAACTGAAAACCCCTCTAACACGAAAGGTACACTGTGAAAAAATAAAACATTGACCAAGCATTGCTACCAGAAATACAACGTCTTACAACATTTAACCATAAATTTTTAACAATCTGTTTGCGCTTACGACTGTGTTATGAGTTGTTGTGGTTATTTCGAAGTTAAAGGTGCCGTGCATTACTCCGCAAAATTTATAACTTTTCAAAAATTGAGCACTCGATCCATGCAAGCAAAATGCTATTTCAATATCAACAGTAGGCATGAAAACCCTTGTTCAATACTTACACTTCCGATTTTGTGTGTTCAATGTTGTTAAACTTTTCGGCGGAAAATTCTGTAAGCTTTGCCCGTAATATATATCTAAAAGGAAAACAAGTAAAACAATAAATATGCAGAGGTCCTAAACAAATATAATGAAATACAAAAAGTTAAGAAATGTTTCACGTAGCTCAGAAATAAGTTAGAGCTATGGGTCTGAACTATTTCTTTATAGCAGTTCACTTTCCTGTTCGGATCTAAAAATTGGAGTACTTAACAATTGTGTGTGATTTTGCATTTGCCACTTGCACGTAGTTATTTGCATATTGCGTTTACTGAGATTTCCTCCGTTTGTTTCTTCGATTCATTTGGTTTAGCGAAATGCTTACTGCTGAATTTCTTTAAGCAGTTATTTTTTTCCAGTAACTGATTAGGAGCTTTGCTTTTACGCTTGGCTAAATCTACAGTGCTTGGAACTTTCTTATGTTCCATTAATAAGGTCGTTCAGGCCCGCAAAAACGTACAAAGCAAGCGTGATATCTTTCTGCGCCGTTTTCCGTGTCTTCGTTTACTGCAGTTTTCATCCTAGAATCCTCTTTCACCCATCGTAATTCTAACTTCAATTTATGAGCTGCGATAAAATGCCCGCGAGGGACCGTACCACGTGATCAGTTTTGGCCAATGAAGAGAACGAAACAAATTAGTGTTGAGCTATAATAGTAAACTAAGTAGCCTTTTCTTACACTAGCAGCAATCTTCCATTTGGAACGGTGAAAGCCCTGTCTCCAATAGTCGTGATATTGTTATCAGAAAGCAGTCTGCAGATTACATAACAAGACGCATTACTATTGGAATCATGAAATTATTAACATATTCAGCAGCTTTGCTTTGAAGCGAACTTACAGACAGGTCCAAGTTATACACAGTCTACATTAATAAAATATCGACGAGCGACGCAAAAGACGCATCTGGGACAAATTGAAAAAAATATTGCACGGCCTAACCATAAAAAAAAAAGAAAAAAAATTGCGCAAAAAATATTACGCATCCTCTCCCCCTCAAAGTACAGTGGTTCATCCCCTACGTCAGTTATTTGAGCTGAAATGGCTTTTATTCATGGGGAGATTTGAGAAGATGACCCCATAGCTGTTCTTGCTCTTTTCATTCGAGACTGGATTGAAAATCAAGCGGTTACCTAAAGTCACTGCAAATTATGATTTATAGCTTGCTTATTTAATTGAACACGATAAGAATTTTACTTACATTATCCTCAGACTTGTCAAGTTTATGAATCCCTCTTTAGGGATGCTGAGGAGTTTATTCTGATTGAGCAATCTAACAATGTTAAATACCAGATATCTCATTGTAAGGTTCAAATCACCGATTCTGCAGCTCTATTGCAGCATGTAGGATTTACAAGTATCTGGGATACAGAGGGGAAGTTATGATATCGGCTTTTATGGTAGAACAATTAGCTCTTGAAGGAGCATTAAGGTCGAGTGAAATTAAAGGGGTGGTGGCCGCACAGAACAAACTTGAAAGTTATTCAGAAGGCCAAGCCGTGAATGTTAGTTGAACCTACAGAATGGTGCATTGTTAATTTTGACGCAGTGTGTATCTAATGGGCAACTGCAGGGTCATGGGCTCCTGACAACTGACACCTCTAGCAGCAGTGCCAGTGTCTGGATGTTTTGACCTTGCATACTTACAAATGTTGGAGGTTTGCAAGGTTGGCAAACATCTCTTTTGTAATGTTACCTATGAGGTTTTTCTGCAGAAATCTGAGAAAAGATAAGAGAAAAGTATGTTAGTGAGTTTAATCTAGCTTCGGACTTACAAGCAAACTCATCCCTCATGGCCCTAGACGGTGAACCCACCCTTGGGTTGTGCCTTTTTGTTAGATATCACGTCATATAACGTAACAAGGCGCGTTGTAATCCTCCAGCTTGACTCTGCCATCTTGGATACGCTATCGTTGATTTCACTATTTTCGCAAAATGAAGCAAATCGATAGAAATTTAACCCAGTGATAATGGAACGCGAAAAGATGCTAATTCGGCAGTGCAGCTCAAGATACTGGAAAAAGGTCAAAAGAGACCAAACTTGGTTTAACCTGATCGTGAAAATGCGGTTGCTATGCGCAATGCCTAATGATGTAGAAAAGGCTGAGGCTACTGAAAGCTTCAGAATCACAGAGTTCATCTTCTGATCCTTCTTTGTATGCCCAAGGATTTCATCGAGGAGTAAATCAACTGATCCCCCTACGCCCTCTTCAGGGACCCTTTTCATAGTACCCCATGTAGGGGCGGATCCAGGACTTTTAAAGGGAGGGGGTTGGGGTGGCTAGTACTTTGGGATTGCAGAATCAATGGATATGCCTCCAAAATATTGCAATTTGAGACTTAAAACCTAAGACAGCAGAAAAACTAACAATGCCACAAACTAGAAATTACAATTAGTTACTTGCCCAGAGATTTTGCCTTTTTTCTACCAAATTATTTACAATCTTTTTCATTTTTGTCATGTTTGGCTTCACCAAGGGGGGATGGACACCCAATCCATCCCCCCTAAATCCGCCCCTGCTATATTTACTCTCGAAGACTTCTCCTCCAAATACAGACGTATAAATGGGTACCTAAATGATAGCACATCTGAGAAAATCATGCAAGCAATTTGCAAAAAACAAGGCAACTTTTAATACCTAACTCCTAGTTGCTTCAAGAACCGGTCAGCAAACCCCAGCAGTTGAGAGGGATGCTAGGCCCTCTCATTGCCCTCAAAGAGCTCTTTACGGTTATCACAGATTTTTGTTCATTATTGATTCCTCCTGGCGGACAATGCAAGAACTAACGAGTTGTATCAGTTGAAAGCCAACAGCACTGAAGGAGAATCAAAGGCTCCTTCGAGCTACCTCATGGTATGTGGTAATTGTTCTATGAAGCGCTGTCCTTTGCCTCTTTTGGAACTAAGAAGTGTTGCATTTGTAAGGTGTTAAGTTGAAAATTGCATCATGTTAATAAGCAGCCATTAGTTGAGAATGTTTATAGAAATAAGGTCTTCATCTAATATATATAACATTTTGACAGGAAACACTGGTAATCCTTTCGGTGTCTTTTTCTCTGTCTGGATTATGAACATCAGCAATGCAAATATTGTTTTGACAATTTGTGAAGATTTCATTAGTTTACACATCAGCACTGGATGTGTTAGGGTTTTGAACAAACTCACCCCACTCTTCATGGGTTGCAAAGTTATACCATCTACCCATGCATTTTGCACTTTTATGCCTTCAGTTTTAAATTATTCACTAGTGTCTACAAGATATTTGGCTGCATCTAATACTTTCTTAGGTCTGACAATCTGAAACTGATAGTGATGCTTGTAACCAAGTCGCCTTTTAAGTTTTATTGGATCGGTCTGTGATTTGCTTCTTGGCCTTGGGAGACAATGAACAGTCGAATTTACATCACTCGGCACATTGACAATGTTTCCATGAATAGACAATTGATCACCCCTATAAAGTTCACGGATTTGCATAAAAGGTATAAGAGGTGATATTAGTCGCTCTTCTAGTGATGCGAAATTCAATACATTAGGCTTTTAAGGAAAACCCATCTCATTGGCTTTAGAACAGATGGGTAACCTGCCTTGTTTTAGACCTTTTTTATTGCGAGTTAGACAATTGCTTTTTCAGACTTTTTTTAGACTCTTTTTTAATTGCAAGTCATGCAGATCCATTCAGTGTCATTGACACTTTTAAAACCAGTAAGACAGGACTCAACAATGTCTAGTGAACATGCCCTATATTTGTTTGGATCACATTTCACTATAGAGCACTTAAACCACAATTGGTCACAAGTGCATACATATTCTGGGCCACATGCAATGTTTTTGTAAAACAAATTTATCATAGAAATTGCATTGTACTTGTTTTCTTGTGGCTGCAACTCATGACTGCTACATGTTAGTAGTGATACACTTGCCAGAACCTCAGTGTTTTGTCTTTTTCTTACCGACTGTTCGGTTATTTGCCTTATGTGCTGCGGGTTGTCTGATTTTTGTTTTCTGAAGGAGCACTGCTCTATCTCTCTGACATGTTCTGGGTTCAATTTTGTTCTTTTAGCAGCCTGGTGTTTCTTGTTCCTAGATGTTTTGCTATTAATGTTGCAGTCTCGTACTCATTTTTGATCCTCATTTATTCTAAAGTTATCATCTGCTCTTCTGTCTTTCATGTATTCTGTCATGTATTTTCTCCTGCAAGCTTTACGTTTTTCACTGTTATCAACGGGTTTGTTTTCATTTGCATTTTTTGTTTGTTTGCTGTTGTCTCTTATCTCCATTGTTCTGTTTTCTACTATGGAAACATAATGAAATTCATCTAGGCGTCCAATGTAAATGTTTAGGGCATTTGTAACATTCACTGGTTCAACAACAGTAACTGTAGAAAAAGTTGGATGAAGTGGTATTCAGCAGGTAAGAGATCATCTGTTTGGCATTTGTTTGTTGTTTGATATTTTGTATTTGTTATGGTATTTGTTATTTGGCGTATATTGTATTTAGCATTTGTTTGGCAGTTGTTTTCAATCTCTAGAGCTTGTCACAGTTGTGGCATTTAAGTCCCAGCGAGAGGGGAACTTGACCAAAGCTTCATCGATCTCCTTTGTCATGTGACGTTTTCCGAACAGCTTCCTAGCGAATTGCGAAATATTAAAAGCGCATTTAATTTTAAATCGTACGTCCTGCGAGTATGTTTAGAAAATTCAAAATGCAATACAGTAGAAGAAAGGCAGCTTACCTTTTTCCCCAGATCATAAAGCATTCATTCCGAATAGTTCGTTTTCTGCATTCTATTGATATTCCTCGTCGTCCAAATGTATCTTAGAGACATTAAGACTTTAAAACCCATTTCTTTCCACTCGAGCTTTCTTGAGCACATTTCCTGTTCGTTTGTGAGGTCTTGAAAAATTTACTTTGATCAAAGATGGAGCGAAAGGAAAGAAAACTCGCCTTAACAATTCTTGCGTCGGACTCGACGTAACAGACGCCATTTTGTAAACATGTACTGCCACCTTTGTCCCACCCCCTCCCCCCACATATATGACCAGTGTGTAGTATGGGGGACAGGGGGAAATGTCTTTAATAAATGTTTAACGCGGATTTAATGCATGCATTAATTGTTTAACGGGAATGGAGTGACCAATCCAACCATCACTATACCTCATGGTATGAAGTACAAATCATGAGGTAAAAAGTGATAGTAGCAAAAAAGGAGATGGGTTAAGGTGGAGATTTCACATGACCGATTACAGGTCTTGACTTAGGTTCGTGGCGTACTATCAATGCAATTTTTTGCTCCCACCCGAAAAACAAAAGTGAGCTAATATTGGGACTAGTGACGAAATATAGGTCCTACTTAAAAAAAATAAATAAATAAATAAAAAAAAAAAAACAGGTCTTGCTATGCAGGATACAATAGAAGTTTTAATGAAAGAGATTTTGAACTGTTGTAAAACCTACAGGTGCTTCAGTGCCCGCAAGTTGGAGAATATTCTTGTTGGTAGAGACGGAATCTTATTTGACTCCAAATCCCTGCAAAACACACGTCAGAATCACATTTTTATGCATATATTTAAACAGATAGTTAAGCACGGACACTGGCTTTTGCATTTGAAACTTGACAATGACAGCATCTTTTTTTCGCTTATTTCATTTTGAAGTACTCTTCACAAGTTTTGCTTATCCGATTACTTTTTAAAACGAGAAAATCTTTTTATCCTTTATGCATTTGAGCGTTTGCAAGGGTCGTCGTGTTAGGACTGGACTAAGGAAATTTACCAAAACAAAATTTCGAATTTATTTGTCAAATTCGAAGAAACTCAAAGAAAAATAATATATATTGACTTATAGTTTGACGATGACGATTGACTTAATTAGACCAAGGTTCAATCGCGCTCATGATTATTATGTATCTTTAAGTCCTGCTCGTACTTTCAGACGGCAAACATGTAAGTCATTTTTTTTGTAACATAATTGATGTTTCTACCGTTTTCAAATAAAGTGTAGTGTGTATGTATGTCTGTATTATATACGATTAGATAGCAACATCATTTTTGCCTGATGCATTTGAAGTTACGTAACTATGAAATCACTTTCGCTGATCAAAATGCGGTGAATTGATTTTTCTTTTTTTTCGGTAACGTCAAAAGGCCTGAAATTGTTTCGTCTACCTTAATAACGTGAAATTTTGGACAGACAACCATGAAAGCCAACCTCCCCACCCACCCATCCCCTCCCCTTCCATTAGCACCCTCCTAAACAGACTTACAAGAAAGTCAAATTTCGTAGGTTGGAAAATGTTCCTGCAGTTAGATTGTAAAGTTTATTCCTGCCGAGAGACCTGCAATAAAATGAAGCATATTGCATATAATTATAAGGAACGGGCAAAAGGCCATTCAATTCCTTTCTTTTATTGATAAATATTGGTCTTTCCCTCTTATACCACTCTTAACTGTGGCTTTCAGCCTTAAGTCTTGGTCTATAAGCAATGTAACAAGCAAACTAAAATACTTTACGATATGTCTTTGAAATAATTTCGGCATCTTCTTCTTAAACGTAATGGGTGTCCAGTGCAACAGCTAGCGAGTACGAGTGGACTGGGTCAGAGTCATCTTTCGGACCGAGACGTCTGTAGTAACTGCTCTTTAAATTTAAATAAAAGACGCCAATAAACTTACAATTCCTCCAACTTTACCAAATGGGAAAATAACCCCGTGGGTAGCTCTTCAATGCTATTCCATTTCAGGCTCCTAAAATTAGGCATAATGTTGTTTATTAATTGTAAATACTTGTGTTCATATTTGTGTCCCATTGCACCAATCGATCTTTATCCAAGTCCTAGGCCCTTAAGCTCAGATCGAGTAACAAAAATATTAGCCTGCGTATAGTTTCCCAGGGAGCACGGGAAAAAATTCGGCGGGCACAGCGAACGGACGAGCGCGAAACTGAAGAATTCGGAGAGTGACGGGGGAGGGCTCCCTCGCTTCGTTCGGACTCGCCGGCAACAAAAATATCAATTTTGGACATTGAAAGATCATGACAGGCAGGATTAATGTTTGAAGTCAATGTGTAGCTAGCATGATTCCTTCTTTACTTAAAGGTGTATACTAGCAAGGCAAAATGTCAACAGTGATGTCAGCAAAGATTTTTCAATTTTTTTCCACAAGGTGTCAATCTGCTAACTCTATATTCTCTATCAAGTGAACATCAAGGTACTTACATGTACCTTGATGTCAGTTCTCGTGCCTTTATCCATAACAGTCTCGTGGTTCCTCACTATTATTTCAACACCACCAAAGGAATAGCTACTTTTTATCAAACAATGTATTTTGTTAAGAGAAAAAATGAAGAGAAACGTACAAGAAACGTAATTGAGATAGTCCGTCGAATATCCCCCGATGGAGATGGTGAATGACATTGGAGGACAAATCTCTGCAAGCCAAGAAGGAAAATAAACATATTTTGAATATAAATTTCTCAGAAATACAGTGAAAACTTATTCTATCTAAAAACGAATTAATAAAACTGCTGTAGTAATAAAAATACCCTCACACAACGCTGCGACTATTTACGTGTAACCACTGGGTACCTTGCAACTTCTCTTTTATACTCCTCTCCTCCCAATGCCAACCCTACCCGCGTATTTTTTAAAAAATGTTTTTATCGGTGATAGTGTAATGTATTATTTTTGTCTCAAACGTAAATTTGTGCACATACAAGTGCTGCAAGTTCACCAAATTCGAGAAAATATTTTCTTTTGAAACTTGTATATTATTTCCGGATAAGAATCTGCAGATTTTTAATTACTGTATGTTTAAGAGGGTCACAAGTTTATCAGTTGTGTAACTATTAGGTGGTTACTCTCTATAAATAAAGTTTGATTGATTGATTGATAAATTGATTGATTGATTGATTGATTGATTGATTGATTGATTGAAAACAAAAAGGAAGAAATATAAGGAACTGCGAACAAATGGCAATTTTCTTTTATGGATAAGTGTTGGTCTTTCCCACTTACACCATTGTTTACTGTGGCTTTCAGTCCAAGTCTTGGCCTTTAAGCATTCCTTTTCAAGATGTCTTCGAAATCAACCGGGCATCTTTTTTTTCAAACATGATAGGTTTGCATGTCTTCCAGTATAACAACTTGCGGGTAAAAGTTGACATGTTAACGTCATACATGTATTTCGGGCAGAGACTTCTACTGCAGTAACCGTGTTCGTTTAATTTGAAGGAAAAACGCAAACAAACTTACAATTCCTCCAACTTTGACAGATTAGAGAACAATCTACTCGGTAGCTCTTTAATGCGATTCCATTTCAGATTCCTGAGATTAGACATAATGTTATTCATTAACTGTGAATTTTAGTCTTTATATTTGTGTTCCATTGCACTAATCTTAAACCCTACCCTAGGACCTTAAGTTCAGATCGAGTATTGAAAGGGCATGACAGGATTAAAAGTCAGAAGAAAGTTCACCCAGTAACTTTTTATGAGCCTATTCATATCATTAAGATTGTTAAGTTTCACAAACTCTGTAAATATTTGAATTCCATGTGTCTCTAACACGATTCCTTCATTAACAAGGCAAAATATAAACAGTAATGACAACAATGATTTTTCTATTTTTTTCTCCACAAGATACAATCTGCTAATGTTGTATTCTTTATCAAAAGACCATCAAGGTACTTCTCTTATCTTATTCCGGAGAGGAGAAACGTACAAGGAAAGTAATTGAGATGGTCCTGCGAATATCCTTGGATGGAGACAGTGAATGATATTGTTGGACAAATCTCTGCAAGCCAAGAAGGAAAACAGTTAACATATTTTGAATAGGTATTTCTCAGAAATGCAGTAAAACATATGCTATATAAAAACGAATTGATAAAACTGCCGCAGTGATAAAAAAAAAACCCCTCCCGTAACGCTGCGCGTGTGACATTCAAACACCGGGTACCTTGCGATTCCTTGTTTATAATCCTCTCTTCCCAATCCCAACCCCCTACCCGCGTATTTTTTTTAAATGTTTTTTTCGGTAATAGTGCAATGTGTTATTGTTATGTCAACAAAGGAAATTGATATACTTACAAATGCTGCAAGTTCACCAAATGCAAGAACACATTTTCTGTTAAATCTTCTATATTATTTCCGGATAAGAATCTGCAAAACAAAAAGGTACAAATTTAAGGGCAGTGAAACAAAAGACCATGCAATTCCTTTCTTTTATGAATAAATTTTGGTCATTCCCTCTTATACCCCTGTTACCTGTGGCCTCTAAGCATATCTTTTTCGATATGTCTTTGAAATCAATTGGGCATCTTTTTTTTCAAACATGATAGTTTTCTGGATCTTTCAGTGCTACAACTTGCCGGTAAGACTCGACAGGACGGATTGAGACTTCTGAATAGTGACTGTGTTCGTTTAATTTAATGAAAAAACGCAAACAAACTTACAATTCCTCCAACTTTAACTGGTTGAAAAATAATTCCGTGGGTAGCTTTTTAATGCGATTCCATTTCAGGTTCCTAAAATTAGACATAATGTTGTTTATTAATTGTGAATACTTGTGTTTATATTTGTGTTCCATTGCATCAATCTTTATCCAAACCCTAGCTCCTTTAGTTCAGATCAAGCATTGAAAGGGCATGACAGGATTAAAAGTGAGAAGAAATTTGAACTTGAAGATTTAAAAACCGAAACTTTGTATGAGCCCATTTATATTATAAAGTTTACTAAGTTTCACAAGCTCTGTAAATATTTGAACAGCCATGTCGGCAAAGATTTTTCTATGTTTTCTCCACGAGATACCATCTGCTAATGCTGTATTCTGTATCAAAAGAACATCAAGGTACTTCTCTTGTCATTTTCCATAACAACCTACACCAGAAAATGGCTACTTTTGCTCATAAACGATGTATTTTGTCAAGAGAAAAGTGAGGAGAAACGTACAATGAAAGTAATTGGGATGGTCCAGCGAATATCCTTCGAGGGAGATGGCGAATGGCATTATGAGACAAATCTCTGCAAGCCAAGAAGGAACATAAATTCATTTTGAATATACATTTCTTAGAAATACAGTAAAAAAGTAATCATCATGAAAACTAATTGATAAAACTGTCGCAGTTATGAAACATTCTCTTACATAACGCTGCAGCTATTTACAGGTGAACACTGGTGCTTTGCAATTCCTCGTTCATACATGTACTCCTCTCTTCCCACTACCTAACCCCCGCGGGGTATTTTTCAGAAACTTTTTTACCGGTGTTATGTGTTATTGTTATGTCCAAAAGGTAAATGGATATACTTACAAGTGTTGCAAGTTCACCAGTTTGAAGAAAACATTTTCTGTTAATTTATGTATCTTATTTCTGGATAAGAATCTGCAAAACAACAAGAAAGAAAACAACAACAACAACAACAACAACAACAACAGCAAAAACAACCACAATGAAAGTTGAGTTTACTATGACGGGGCTTGTATTATCTGGGAATTGGCCACCAACGGGACGACTCAATGAAGGTTACCAACTTTGTAACTACAGGACACATATACATGTATCTAGTAATTATGTTCGTCTATCGACGCCGATGATGATCATGGCTTCACTTCGTTGAATGTTTGCGAAGGTGCTGATTGATCCGATCTGGGGGCGGAAATGTCTGTGACAGATTGTGCTCTAGTACCGTTCACAAATACAACTCTCCTGAGAAACAGACGCTTCGTGCAAAAAGAAGCGGCGACGTTAGTAACGTTCATAAAAAAAAAAAAAAAAATGAACTTTCAAAAAATTCATAGTCTCGCGATTATGGTCCAGCTTATGCAATACGCCACCAAATGCACAGAATCGAATGTCTGCGGCATAGAGGTGGTAAAGGTTATTTTACCTCTGGTTCTCTTCCATACACAATATGCTTGGTCCCTTTTGGTTATGTATAGGCGAGTTTAAAGTTTTTGTTGAGTTGAGCATGTAAATTCATAGGTCAATCAGGGCAAATAATACACCTAGGCAAGTAAGAAGGTCTGCGTTTGTTTTGTGAAGTCTGTAATGCATAACAATTTTCATTTCATTTTTAAATGCCTTTTAAAATCGTAATCATATTTCATGGAGGTGCAAACTTACAATTCTTGCAGGCTGAATAAATCTGCAAACACATCTTCTTGTAGCTTTTTTATTTTGTTATTCCTGATATCACTAGAGAAAGAAGAGAAAATAGTTTATAGTAAAGTAATGTAGTGCGGCTTGTGTTTTTAACCATCAGACCCTTCACTTGGGTATGGCAGCTGTTGAAAAACTTATTCGATTGGAGGCGGGGTTCGGGAGGGGGGGAACAAATCTGATTGCGCAAAAATACAGTAAGAATTTCTTTTAATTTGCACAAAGGTCGTTTTTCAACATAAAATGTCACGTAATCCTCACACATAATATGACTGGACGGGCTATAAAATTTATCTCGTTTTGGAAAGGAAACGTTGATGGAATCGCTCTTAACTTATTTAAACCCTCTTTCAGGTATTAACGAGGTAAAAAAGAAAAGGAAAGTTAAGAAAATCAAAGTAAACTCTAAGAGGGTAGGAAAGTGGAGAAAAAGCAACTTTCGCGTTTTTATACTCGCTTTTGTTCGTCCAAGACCATCAACAGATTGAAACGTTTCTTTTATCACAAACCAAGAGCAATGATCTTGATTTTGTTGAATAATTTTTCACTAAACTTCAGGAAGAGGAATCACGTTTTGCGGGTCCCTGACAATAGATAAAAGTTAAATCTTTAAAAATCAAAATGTCGCGTGATGATCAAAGTCGCGTGTGAAAAGGTTCCTTAAAAATTTCTGTTATTTGGGCTCAACTCCCTCTGTTCTCCGATTTTCTCTTCGCCCAGGACCCCTAGGGCGGAGCCTGTTCTCAGACTATGACAAAAACAGGTTTTTGTTGGGTACGTACAGCATTTTAAGCGCATCCATGTGACGGAATGCTTCTTTGGGTAAGTATGTTATGTCGGTCCTTGTTATATTGCTAATTCAGTGAGCAAAAAGACAATATTTAGCAGTGATCATGAAACTTGTTGGCCTAACATAGACAATCTCTGTTTATCGTCTTAGTGAGAAATCTATGACTTCCATTCTTCCTCAAAATGTTGAAAGGAAATTTCAACAAAAATAAGCTAAATAGGTCGTAAAACGTTCGATGTACAGTACGAAAATCCAATAAAAGAGTTTACTCACAGGATTGTAGCCGTCGTGGGAAGGCACTTGAAGATGTCAACTGATGAACTTGACGCATTGCACCAAACTTTATTTTCAACTTGGCCGTTCGTTACGTTACCATGGTTAAAACACAGATTTCTGCAATCTGCTTGTAAATGAAGGAATATATCACTCTTCTTTATTTTACAAAACCAAAGCATAATCATTACTTTCAAAACCCAGAGGATCTCTTTGCAGCTACTACATCAATATACATCTTACCTACAACAGTAACTGAGAACTCTCTCTTGTCAATACCGGCTTCATTCGTAGCCACACATGAGTAGTTTCCAGTTTCATTTAATCGAGTCATTACCAAGTCCTTCCCATTAGCCAAAAAGTTGGAGTTGTTAAAGATGGATATGTTGATTGGTGGGGATCCTTCGGCGGAACACCAAACAAAGTGATCTGGTGCGGTCCGTACATCTTGGTCTGGGATCGAGATTTTCGGTTTATCTACACATGCAAGGTAATGGATGAATCAATATACCAAACAAAATTTTATTGGCCAAAATGGTAACAAGACTATGCAAGACATTTGTGATGTAAAAACACCCGCTTAAACTCATTAATAATTTACCAATGGAAATCATAACCATGAAGATGTTTGGATATCTGAATTCGATTATCAAAGATTTTAAAGATTTATTTCTCCGTTTTCTCTGCTCACTAGAATTCCTACGAAAAAAAGCCAAATTGGTAAAAACTTACCTTTAGTTGAGTGAAGTGAGCAAACACCCGTAAAGTTGCAAAGGGAAGTCAAATGCAGTCCCTTTATTAGTTTCACCAACATAAATTGGCCACTTGACTGTACCATGAAAGGTCGCCTTGCTCCGGTAAAAACCCCCAGCGAGGCATTATTTGTCCTGCGACCATCATAGATTTTAATCCAATTATGTCCGTATTTTTGTGAATCGGATAACTGAAAGGTCTCAAATTTTATTCCGATGGTGCGGTTCAGTGGTGCACTGATGACCCAGGTGGAAGTATTCGAAGATTCGGATTCGGACGTGTTGAACTGAGCACAACTTAAGTTAAAGTTACATGTTGTAGAAAACACATCTACAAAGGAAGATGTCTCGATATTAGATAATTGTGAAAATAAATGCAATTTAAATCACTGTATTTTACTTTTAAAATGGAAAATTGTGGAACGAGTCGAAAGCAACTGTTTCTTAATTTCTTGAGTGTCATTTTAGCCGGAGGAAGGGTACGCAGAAGAGTTAAATTTAAAACAGATAATTTATGTCGATTTAGATTAATTTAATTGTTCTATATCTTTCAATTCTGTGAGTCACCAATGGCTTTCTGGAAAAGGAAATGAAAAAATAATTTGGTTAACATTAGCCCTGTATCAGTACTTCCCTGTGTGCGTATTTGTTTAAAACATGTTTATCACTGCATTTCAATTAAAAATTAAAGGATAATTTGAAATGATGTCCGCACTCCTCGTCTTTAGCTTTGTGTTTATCTAGTTATAACTGCACATTTGGTCTTCAACGACACTTTTGAGTGTACGTGCTATCTACAAAAGGCTTACCTTTATTCCAAACGGATATTGCAATTAACACTGCTGCTGTATAAGACCAGCTATGCATCTTGAACTCAGTGGAACAACTGCAATCATAAACACCAACATGCACCTTGAGAATAGGTAAGAATTACTGAATACTAACTTATAATTGGTAATCAAGTTTGGCGTCTAATGGGGAAAGAAATGATGAAAATGTCATTGGCTTTTACTCCAAAAAATGAAATGGGACGTCCCTTGAGCATAATCTGACATTCATGGTTGACACGTGACAATCAGTAAGTAAACAAGGGGCTCTTGCCTGTCCAATCCCTCGTCCAAGTCTTGCAGGTGGGCAACAGGTCAAGTAGAGGATTGCTAGACAGGGTGAAGTATGGTAGACGATCTGTTCCTTCGGGCTGCCACGGTAGCCATGTAAGCCTGTCTAGAACCTTGAAAAACGCGTGGCTAACGGTGAAGATAGATTGGCTAGTCACCCGTTTAGTGGATGAAGCTGATTAGAAAAACCTTTCAAGGAAGCCTCGAAACTCAACAAGCTGAGGGATGAGGAGGTGTCTCACCAACGTCTATGACGCAATGTGGCAAAACCCGGAAGGAAGCTTACTCGTCTATCCCTTTCTCACGCTCAAGGAAAACACCATGTTCGGAACGTGGAATGTTAGGACAGTGTATGAAACCGAAAAGACTGCGCAGATTGCGATGGGAATGAGAGCAGATAGATTGGCACTCCTACGTCTATGCGAGACAAGATAGATTCAAGCTGGAAGAGTGGGGCTAGTTAGTGGGGAGACGATGTTATTTACTCAGGCCACGCAGAGGAGAATACCCAACACACAAAGGGTGGAGCTTTCATGTTCTCAAAGGAAGTAACCAAGTCCTTGATAGAATGGGAGCCTGTTTCTTCCAGTGCGGAAGGTCACTGTAATCCAGTGTCACGCACCAACAAATTATGCCCTGGGAGACATAAGAATTGTCCAATGAAAGGAAGGAAGGCCACCTAATCAAGCTGCCAAAGAAAGGAGACCTACAAGAGTGCAAAAACTGGCGCGGAATTATGTCGTTGTCATCAGCTGGAAAGATACAGGGTAATATTGGAACGGATGAAGAACGGGCTAGACAAAAGACTTTGAGATAAACAGCGCCGATTAAGCGCCCCCCATCTTCTCCTAAATTTGAAATAAGCGCCCCGGGCGCTAATTCGAGGATTTACGGTAAGGAGTGAAACAGAAAAGTCAGCTGAGAAGGGAAGAACAAGAGAACTGTACCAAGCAGCCAGGAAAATCACGAACAAGGAGCACGGCAAGTCGCTGCAGTCAAGAACAAGAACGGTGGGCTAATAAAAGACAAGAATACTCGACTTGAGAGATGGCTCAACACTTTGACGAGGTACATTTACTAGGCATGGAGGCTGCGACGAAAACAACTGAAGACCTTTCAGTGGAGACAGACTAAATTAGCGAGATTGACACAGCCGAGAAAAAAGAAGCAGAGGTGAGGTAAGCGCTCTTGAAGACAAGAGAGGACAAAAGGGTCTGACGATAACAGATAGTGAGTGAAGCAGAAAAGTCAGTTTAGAAGGGAAGAAAAAGAGAAGTGTACACCAAGCAGCCAGTAAAATAAAAAAAACAAAGCGCGTCGGGAAGTTGCAGTAGTCAAGAAAAGGAATGGTTTGATAGTAAATGACAAGGATGTTTGACTTGAAAGATGACTTAACACTCTTAAGAGGTACAATTATTTAGGCAGGGAGGCTCCGACAAAACCAACTGGAGAGCACGATGAAATTAGCGAGATGGACACGACCGAAATAAGAGAAGACAAAGAGCGGAAAAGCACTAGCTGTGAAAGACAGGCAGCGAAGAACTGACAAGATCGTTTAACAGGATATGGCATGAGGTGAAGGTATCTGACAAATGGATGAAAGGCCTGATAGTTAAGCTACCTGAAAAAGGAGATCTGAACGGGTTTAAAAACTGACGTGGTGTGACACTGTGGCCTGAAGATTGCAAAGAAACGGCGAGAGTCGTCATTCAGAGGATCCAGAACGGAGCAGACAATGCCTTAGAAAGAAACGAGCTGATTTTTGAAACAGCAAGAGCACAGTTGAGCAAATATGTATTGTCCTTAACATCGTAGAACGGATCAACGAGTGGTAAGCGACATTGTATACTCAAATTCGGCAAAGCGGAGAATCACGAATGCCTTTAGCATCACTGACAAACTAATAAGAATGATGAAGGTCAGGTACAAACAAGGTTGTGTCGTGTCCTTGCTCGTTGTGGAATGGGTGATGCTTAGGACGACAGATGGGCAGAGAAGCGACATCAGATGGAAACTTCACAACTTCTCTTAAAGACCTAGGTTTTGTAGACGACAAACCCCTTCTTCCATCAAAGTATGAGCACATACAGAACAGAATCGACCGACTGGTAGACAACGTAGGATGACAGCCATCGTGCTCAGAACTAAGTGCAGGAGAATGAATGCACGAAGGGAAGACAAAGTAAAGATTGGAAGTGAAGAAGTGCAAGATGTAGAAGAGTTTGTCTATCTAAGAGCGACTGTGAAAAAGGATGGTGGAGGCACTGAAGCCTCTAAGCAAGGCACGAGGAGTATTGGTCGGAACGTGAAAATCAGACTTTTCAGGACGCTATGGCGGGCAGTACTACTGTATGGATGCGAAACCTGGAATATAACAAGAACTGAAGAGAGGAGGCTCGATACACTTCAATTTACGCGCCTCAGAAAGATCCTACGTATATGATGGCCACAACGCGTTAGGAAGGAGACAGTATCTGAGATATCGTATCACCAAAACGTCTAAATACAATTCGCGGCGAATAAAGAAGTTCAACTTTCTGTGGCATTATATTGTTTTAACTGACTGTGAGTTTTTTTACACGAGCAATTTTCATAGAATTGAATATAGAAACCTAGTAAGCCTCAGTCGCGAAATAATGTTCAAAAGCGTGAGATCTACAGTAGACATGATTAGAAAAAATGTTGACATAGACTTCACTGAACTCACCTTGACAGAAAGTTTTACATCCTGGTGGGTTGTCTCAGTTCGAAATGAAAACCAGTCAAACTTCGAAGAGAAATATAAATACCGGCCTAATGGAAAAAGAACAAATGTTGGTGTCAACTAGTTCAAAATTTCCTGTTTTTTGTCCTACACTTCCTTTCCTGTGCTGATGTCTAAAATTAAAAGTAGTTCTGGAATATCAAAGCCTTTAAATTTCACCTAAGTAGAAGTGCCAAAGATATGTCGAATTATGGTCCCGAGACCTGTAATTTCTACTGTTATTATGTGGTGGGTGTTTAAAGTTTAAAATTAAAATTTTAAGTGAAGACTAAACAAAACGACGAAAATGCCAAAGAGATTAACTAAAAAAACGTGAAGTCAATTAATCACTTTTCAAACATTCTCTGTTTACAGTATGGCGAATTCAAATATTTGAAAATCAATTTTATTTTCTTATGACAAAGAAGCCGGGCTTTATGGAGCGAACTCTACTTGAGATACGTAATGGCTTGATAGAATTTGTGCTATTTTCTCGTCGATGAATTCGTAAAACCTTTAGGGTGCAATAAAACAATCATCTTTTGATGTCGTTCCCGTCTAATTCGTGATTGCAGGCGTAAATTTTCTTTAGCTATGTTTCAGCGAAGTGTCCAATTTGAGATTAAGTGTCCGAAAATAGGAGTAGCAAATGGTCCTTCAAAAACTCTTGGTCTTGCAAAATTTTAGTCGAATTTCACGGGCCTCGCAGTCTCGTTTTTTTGGCGGTTCTGTGCGACTCGCTGTCTTGGGGTCTTGATTTTTCGCAAGACTAATGGTCTCGAAGCCCCAATTTGTTCGTTTATCTGTTTTTATAAATGACGTCTTCTCGTCTCTTGACATTGAATGTCAACGAAGTAACTAACAAATTTCCGAGAAAAAGTTAATCCTAAATTGTCCGAATTCCACAAAAACCTACAAAACCTACCTCAACGTCCGTTTTAGAAAAAACAGTTATTTTGCTCTAGGATGTCATAACGTGGTGTGTTATAATCAAATTTCCACTTCAGTCCAGCCATTTCGAAGAAGCTGGCTCAAAGACTGAACAAGCTCATTCTAGCTTTCAACTGTATCTGGGGCTCGAATTTTAAGAGTTTGAACGAAAAAGTCAAGTTATCTCGGACTCGCAGAGAAAAACGCTTGTATCGCCGTCTCACGAAGTCTCGCATCTACCATTTGCCACCCCTGAAATTTAAACAACCGAAATTGTTTCTCAAGTAATGCAGCATCAAAGGCGGAACATTACAGTTTTTCAACCGTAATTAATTAACTGCGAGCTAATTTCTCCCACAAACTGAAGACCACCCATTCTTCGTATTATTATTTTTTTGGTGAACCAAAATTTTAATTTTTAAGTCCTTTGAACTGCACCAGCTACCTTCATTTCCATAAATGAATGCATAACTTTGTTTTGTTAATTAACAACGGGAAAGTGACTCGTCAAGTTCCGTGTTCGGAAATCGCACTTTTAGAACATCATCGAAAAATTAATACTATTATTATGCTACGTCAAAAAAGACATGAGTCTGTGTACGAAAACCCTGCTACCTCGTAGAAGTTATTTTTGGACCCAAAAACCTGGACTTCCTTCTGCACTTCGCCTGGTTTTGAAGCGTTTATCAGACGTTGCATTTACATGTGTTGTGCATGAATTTTCATGCAATAAACATGAATAGGTGCATGGATATTTCTATGTACCTTCATGCACAACACATGTCAAAGTACATGGAAATTTCCCATGTACCTACACATTTTTATTGCATTAAGGTACATGGAAATTTCCATGTACTTTAGGGTAACACAGAAAATGTACATGGAAATTTCTACGAATCTTTTTCATTCTCAGGCAGCAATTTTAAAAATCTCTTTATTGCCAGTTATTTACCAGCCGGTCAAAACTATGGACGAAAAACACTTTAAGCCAGATCAGTTATTTCTTTAAGGCAAAATCAACGCCCAATTGTCAAATTCATTCCAGAAATTTTGCTTTAGAATATCTCATTTGTTTTTAGGATGTGTTTTTGTCGCATTTTTATCTCAAGCAGTTAAGGATATTGCAACTCTGCTGCGGTAAAATAGAACCTCAAATTGCACCTCTTGAAGACAGTAAACAATTTACCCATTCTTGCGGTAAGTTCCATACTACGTTTCAGAGTTCAAGTTACGCAGTCTCAAAATTAGAAACGAAACCTTCAAAACTCTTACAACGATGGAGTGATTCAAGGCTAAAGGAAATACGTTTTATACTTGGTTTCACAAGAGCATTTCCACCTAAACTCTGGGTCGGGATAAATTTTTCATGGGCAGCTGATGCATGTAGTAAATTATTTTGCAGACTTGGTGAACGCCAAGCAATTTCGAATAATTTGTGTCACGAACAGAAACACATTCTGTCCTTTCTGTAAATCGAACCATACAGCTGTAGCTGTTTGTTTTAAATATTCGCCAAATGTGAAGCATACATTTAATCTCAATAATACCCAACCCCATTAACTTCTCTCATTTTATCAATGTTAAAATATCAACACGAAATTTCGCTGGCGACTTATTTAAGAACCGTTCATTTATCTGACGCAGACTTTAGGTGTCTCTTATATACTGAATTTCAAGGTTACAGACCCCTCCCCCGACATTAGCAGGAAGTTTAACCCGAGGAATATTCAGGTAAACAACGAAGCGAACTGGAAATTACTTTTCACCCGACGACTTCTTTAGAGGAAAACATGTTTAGTATTTTTAAATTTTACAGGCCTTAATTCCGCGATAGTTTAAGCCCAAAGTTTCTGTTTCGTCATTGTTACTTTGGGGCATGCTTGGTGGGTAGGCATAAAACTTTGTCCTTTTTCGGCCGTAAAGGAAAATGTTGCAAAAGATCGCTTTTCAATATTTTAGGGCTCCAGGATAGAAGAATTTCAAAAGTAATGTCCATTTGAAACTTCAAAGTTTAGGTTTCTAATTATTTGAAACGCTTACAATACCAAACTTGGAGACATGTAGAAATCTCCGTGCCACTTTCACTAATTTGCTATTTTCAGTTGCTTCTCGTTGCTGAGCGGTTCATTTCTTATAACGTAGAGCCAAGCCAAAAATGTCCAGTCGGAAAACCCTAGTCGTAAAGTTTATCTACAAGTTCTTTTACCGATTCTCTCCAGGGAAAGGTAATCACAAAAGAATATGTAGTCTTTATTGTCATTTAGCATAGGCATAAACTGGAAAACTGGAATTGATCTGAGGACAAGGGAGACAACAGCGGCAAATCGATCCGGCTGGCCACAGTCCATTTCCGCCGGGACTGCCATGTTTGAAGTGGAGTGGAGGCGCAAAGCCGAAGAGAATCGTAAAGAGGAAAATCGCCGCCTTACAGCCCCTCGTCCACCGCCCACCTTCCCGTGCCCTGACTGCCCTCGCAAATTCTATGCAAAGTTGGCCTGCTAAGCCACCTCCAAGGCACAGAGGACACAGTGCTTTTAGCAGAAATTGATGCTCGGACACGAGCCAACGCCGACGATACAAAGGTTGAGCACGGTTTAAACTCAGTTCAAGTAAACTGCAATTTTTACGGCTTCAAACGGCTATATTAACGAAACATTAGATTCGATAGGCAAAATTCCTATTTTGCAACACCTGTTTCGCCATTTTGTAAAGAACTGCATAACATAGTTACCCTTACCAACACATAGCACGAGTGTTGCTGTGTTCTTGGATATCGTATAGTTTAGAGAGACGTAAACTCCAAGGCTTTTTTAAAAAGTAAATATAACTGTGCCCCAAAAGACAAGCGTTCCATAATTCAATAGTTTTAACCTGTGCCGCTATTAGCACAAAGGACTTGTTTTAGTTCACTCCTATATTGCTACTGTCTGTATAACAATGGAGTTTATCATTTCGTTAATTGAAATGAAACGTCGAAGTGAAATTAACTCAGAATTGACAGCTAAATTTTCTCTGAATTTTGATTGTTAACTGACTTTGAATTTAAATACGATGCTGTCAAACTGCAACCGTCCTAGCACTGGGAAAACATGAAGGTTTGACTACCGACAAAGCAGTCTTCTTCTTTAACAAGCGTATAAACCTACAACAGTAAAATGAATCAGTAAAGAAGTTTAGATAGTCAGGCTTCCTACCTTGTCAAAAGTAAACTTGGTTCCTGGAGAGTGGACTCAGTGGTAACGAAAAACAGACAAACTGCATAGATAAATGTCACGAATTAAATGAAAATAATATGTCAAAATGCGCTGGTGTTAAATAACAGAATGGTGGAATTGAACACTTTTCCCTTTTCCGCTCCAGCTGTCTGGGATAAAAAATTTAAACATCACGCTTTTAATCGAACTTTCTGCGTAGTGCTATCAGAAAGGGTGATATTCTGGAGTTATTCTGGGGACTGTAACCTGCGTTGCTTATAAAATACCCAGTTATTGGTTTAGTAGACTGAGCCTTCATGCAAACCATACGCCAAAACGCTATGTTGTTGAGTATTTAATAGCCAAACTTTTCACCTGTTTAGAAACAAACATTTGAGCATTTGAACGTTTCTGACCAACCAAAAACCTGTTAGCGGGTTGCGAAACATTAAAAAGCCTTCAAAATAAGACTAATAGCAATTAGACTTGCACCTTTTAAAGTTCAGGGATATTACATTCATTTATGCTTTATTTCGGTAACAGACCTATAATACTGTACTTCGTTTATGAAAGGTCGGGGGCCTTCATATGTTTTTCTCATTATTGTGGCGTTATGCAGTGTATATTGTTTCTAAAAAAACAATTAGGTCGTATATTTACAATCGGTTTGTAAATTCTTTTAAGAGTTCTTTCCTTCTTCGAGTTTAAACGTAATGTCCAGTATCACTGAATACCGTTTAGTAGTCAAGTTGGCTCATATTCTCTATTTCTTTTTCTCCCTTTTTTCCTTGTTCTTTTATACCCACGAGCTCCACGCTTTAAACATTTATCGTGTATTATTTAAGGTCATCATTATCATTATTAAAAGAAAATAGTTTTTATTTTCCATTCATACTCGACTTAACTTCAAATTCACTTTGAAACATACCCTGAGTAAGTTATTTTAGTCACATATTTTGCCCGGCAGACAACTCCCAGGTATAACATTTCGGAGGAGTAAAATACGCGGTTATATAATATCTTAAAGCATCATAATCGACATTGGGACTTATCTAGTCATGATGCTTTTTTTGCCTAACATTCGCTGGTTTCTGAAATTTTTCCTCAAAAGACCCGTGCATCCGGTCAATCCTTATAATTTGTAAAACTATTAATTTCGTGACGAAAAACTGAAACAATTAGGAAAACGCTAATTTAGTTGCGAATTTCTTTCAACTGCTTCTAATAAAGTGAATAGTTGAAAATTCTCATTAAGGATTTGTGCAGAGCGTATAATTTATGTTACCTATATCATTATCTTGTATTGTAGTCTTCATTTTTTCATGTCGATATTTTCACTTGCGTTTCTATTCAAATAGAATTTTGAATTTGAAAAAGACAAGTCTGAATAAGAAATTTAAAAGACTTTGATGACCAGATCCTTGAATATGAAATTGAATATTACATGGCATTTCAGGCCAAATAAAACATTTTTCGTCGATCATGTTTAGGTTTAAAATTTGCTCTAGTTGATTTGCCCTGCTTTTTCAATCCGAAATTCGGTTTCTGCTGATTGCGTTCACTAAGAGGGCACTGACCTACATCGTGGGTAATAACTGAAAACTAGTCCTCCTAAATATTCATTTCGAGTTCATCAAAATTTGAAACCGAAACAAGCAATATTTAAATCGGAAAAAAAGCATGCTGAAAGTTTTAGTACCAATAGAACTAATTCGAGCTCTTTCCACGAACGAAAAAAAAAATGTAGAAATGGTGCTTAAAGAACGGCGTGAATAGACGTCTGTTGGCGACACAGAAGTTTAATTCATTTTGTAAACACAAAACTAGCATTTTTGAGACGTCAAAAACTGAAGTGAGTGAAAGTATTGTTAAACAAGAAAATACGTTTTTTATTACAACTGGTAACTAATATAGCCTGGAGTAAGCTTCATCTTGAAAGCAAAGCTCTGTTATTTAAATCTGAACGTGGCTCGCAACTGCATGATCATGTGTAAAACTTGAAAACAAATGGACCTCGCTTTTTTCAAAGTATGGTCCTTTTACCTAATCGTACACCATTTTTGTACGATGCAGCGGCATATCGGGCGAGTTTGGTCTCGCCATGGTTCGTATTGTGGTGAGAAGTAGTCAGTATGTACTTGGATACGTAGCCAGGTGGTAATACTCCTGTATTGTGGATTTCTCGTTTTCTTTTATTTTTTGTTGCTCATTTTACTTGTCAATCAATATTAGATATTTTCTTTCCCTTTGTTTCTACGTTTTGACATCTTCGGCTTGGCCCATTTTAGGTTTTTTTCAATATATTTCAAGAGAAAAAGAGTTTTCCAGTTCTCCAGCAACCTACCTGAAGAAGTTGGAAACGAGGCCTGAATTCGAAGGAAAAACGGACGTCAACCCGTCAAACCGCGTCAACCCGCAGGTATACTATAAAGTTTACTCTCCTTTGAGGCTCAACCCTGTCAACTTTTATATCCGCCCATGGAACCTTTGAAGATTTATGAGATGGGAAAAAAGTAACCGGACAGGAGAGTATCTTCTATGCTATTGGTACGGCAGAAAAACTTTTGAGTTGTAATTTCAGCTGGATTTCCTGGTCCGTTTTTGCTATCTTTTCTAATACTTGGATTTAGTGGCCTGCCTTGCAGTTCAAAGTCTATTTTTGCCACCCTATAAAATAATGAAATTTTAAAAGTTCTTCTCTTTCCTATATTACGAAGGTGAAAAACCCTACCCATTCGGGCGGAGCGTCCCGGTGTTGCAGCCCTAACAACGTGCACCTCCCTCCGCCACGTGCTCCTTTCCAGCGAGGTACCTTTACACACAAGTCTCCTTATATCCTATATGTATATTTTGGCGTACCTTTCCGGTTCGCTTCGGAGTTATATCCGACGAGCCATGGTTCGTGTTTTGGCGAGACGCAGTCGCCGAAGATACCCCGCCGAAACGTATCAATAAGGATCGTCAAGCGAGTAATTACAACAAGGGAACGAAAGATCGTGCAGAGCTTAAAAGTAGAGATACGGTGCGTTTAATTCCACCTTGTAGACTGGCTAACGAGGCCGTCAAAGCGAGGGTGGGCAAACCTGTGTTACTCGGTCTTTGTACGAAATGATTACTGAAGATAGCGCTAGCTGTCGACAGAACCGTCGTCACTTAAGGGAAACAAGGGAGTCTTACAATAGAAGCACGTTGTCGTGTAATTCAAACTTGACAGAACGCGCAGACCAGCAGGGCACAAATCAAACAGTGTCGCCGTCCAAACAGGCAGAAAGGGCTGCCCCGTCGATCTGCCCCCGGTCCCCCCGGGGGGATGCATATTCTTTTCACTGCATTTTGCTTTGGCAGTATTGTATCCCAATCTTAAGTGCTGGAGACAAAAAAAAACAACAACAAACAAATATTACACTTAAAAAGGGACGACAACATTCGATCCCACCAAGACCGTGATCCTGTTGATCCTCACATATACATAGCAGAACAACATGACATGGACGAATTCACAGCCAGAGACACTCCGACGTCACTCTGCGTTACAAAATGGTCAACATATAAATGGATTTGATTGACAGGTAATTATTGTGGCCAATGGTTGAGCTCAATGACCCGTCATTTTCCGAGAAAACTCGAAGAGGTCATGTCAAATTCAAAGAATAATACAGCAATTGTTTTTTTACGCGCCTTAAATTTCAAGAAGTCGTTAGATGGTATACACTTCAAAGGGCTTTCACATTCCTTGTTGATTGAAAATCCAGCATGCCCTATCAGTCGACAAATTTGATGCTGTTCGTGGCTGCAGTCTTATTCTTTTGGGATGAGCACCTTGGCTTCCACAAGTATGTATTGTGAAGTATATATGCAGATATATGAAATAATTCATATTTGAACTGCGGTTGTAGATGAAAGGGAAGAGTGATTATCGCAGTAAATTTTCCAATTTAAGCAATTGGAAAGAGCAATTGCTTAAACTGGAAAATTTACTGCGATGATCACTCTTCACTTTCACAAGTATGTATTATTTAGCTGTATCGGTTGAATTTCTCCTCTCCTAAACCACAATCGTACATGCACCGACGACATGAACCCTCATTGAGCGATTCGTGCTTAAACAGGCCGGCCTTTCCTTGCATATGGTTTTGTCTTCTGAAGTCAACCAACAAGGGAAAGTTGACAACTACAAGGTATGGGCCAAAGTCTGCAATAATGAATAAAACTAGTTAAAATAAAGCGTGACTGTTCGGTAGTTACACATACTGTACACATGTGGTTCGTTACAACGATGGTTATTCAGCAAAATTTGGTGTACTTACATGAAACAAGATTTTTTCATCTCTCTTACTCTGAAATCCAGTGAACGAAAACACCAAGGCTAGTACATATTGTATGCATGACATTCGTGATCATGTTATGCACCTATCAATGGTTTGCCCCAAGATGGGGGGGGGGGGTAACCCACGGGAATTTGACTTTTTGAGGCTTTACCTGGGTAGGGATTTTGACGTCCACAGCAATCCCCTGGGTGGGAAATTTGACTCTGTCGCCATCTTGGAAAGTGGAGAGGGCCTGGGGGCGAGCGGCCATCTTGGAAAAAGCCCAGAAGTCATTTGGATGAGCTTCCCGCGTTTTCGCGGTGCTCTTCACAATGGAAGAACTGAAGGTGAGGATTATCTTGATGCTTTTAAAGTAAAAATTGTTGTTTTTAACATCCATCCGTTATCTATCTTGAAGTTTTGTAACACATAGTGTTTCTTTCTGTCGGATTTTGAAAGAAATATTCGCACAGAACTTTATTTTAATACATCGCATCCTACTTAGCATGATTTCACTAGCATGATTTCACTAGCATGATTTCACTGAGTTTGTTGACATTACTGTACAGGATCTGTGATCCCCAGGGGTGGCAATTTGACTCTCAATGGAGACCCAGGGGTAGGGAAATTGACATTTGAAGACCTGAAAATTTCAAATTCCCCTGGGGTTGCCTGCCCCCCCCCCCCCCCCCACTCCATCCTGGGGCAAACCATTGATAGGTGCATTTGTTAATTTAATTAATTCTTGTCATCTAATCCTGACTCCCCAGAGAAAACGACAACCTTGAGGCTCAAGACTTTTAATGCACCTAAACGGATAAATGTAAGTAAACAAACTAGTTGTTTGAGGGAGAGCTATCCAGTTGAGTAGTTCGCACAGGCATTAAAATGCTGGTGGAATCACAATGACTGTGTGTCTAGTCGCGTGATAAAGAACTGCTCTTGAGTGCAACTCAATGTACCAGTAACTAAATCCTAAAATACTCAGATAACGAACTATTCCGAAATCTACACACCGACACCAAAAGCGTGAGTAAAAGCTCATGGAACATCCTAAGAAATAAACAGATAAAAGGTAGTATTTATTAAATATCGGCACAAAGTCAAAACTTTACTATGCAGTGACTATGGCAGTCAGAGCGCTAGCATTGGGGTGTCTGTGACGAGCAAACTACTGTGTCGATATTAATCACTTCATTTGGTTCAAATTGTTGCGTGCTGTTTTTAACGGATTGTGCCAGGGACCTTTAAGTCGAATAACAGCAGGAAAGATAAGGAACTTATATAAAAAGATAATAAGCATTAACTCCAGACAATTCCTATTTCAATCACAGTTGTAGTCTTGAATAAAATATTTTTAGCTGCACGTTTATTCTTGAATAAATATTTTCCAGGCGGACACATTATCAGAGTGCAATAAGAATGTGTAATTTCTGATGAATTGACGAGGGAAATTTTCGCGTGAGGAAGACTTTGGAATCCAGGCATACCACAATTACTTAGACAATATACTATTCTTTTATGAACTCCATATTTGCATTTTATTTCCTCGCAAGTATCTTCTTGTTTTTAATTTTAATTTTTTCTAGTTCACACTTGTTACCGTAGTTATTTCAGTGATCGCGCTTTTTATTCACCTTTTGTCAACTATTTTAAACACAGGACGTTTCTAAATTTTAATTATATCTTGTCCACTTTTAAAGACAACCAATTAGTTAGCAATTAATATTCCGAAAGCGCGACGAAGAGGCGGGAAACAGAGGTCATTCAAGGTTGGTCCGTCTTTGTGTTTGCCTACCGCTTTAGCTTATGTTAAGGGAAGTGGTCAAAACTATGTTACATGCTAGGGACCCACTTTTTGGAGGGAGGGCTATATAAGAGGCCATGGGTCTCCTGAGAGAGGTGGGGGGCTACTTAAGAGGCCATGGGTCTCCTGAGGGGGTGGGGGGCTACTTAAGAAGCCATGGGTCTCCTGAGGGGGTGGGGGCTACTTAAGAGGCCATGGGTCTCCTGAGGGAGGTGGGGGCTACTTAAGAGGCCATAGATCTCCTAACAGAGGTGGGGGCTAGGTAAGAGACCACGTGTCTCCTGACAGAGGTGGTTTAGGGGGGGGGGGGGGGAGGGAGAGTCTGGACTCTATCCTAATGTATATTGCAAGCTCTATTGTGATTGATATTCATTCGCCTTCATCAGTTCATTCAATTCAGTCATGCTGAAAACTTACCCTAACCCTAAAATTGATCCTCTATGTCTTCTATGGGCATTTAGAAGGGACAGGGTTTCATTGGAGCAGTAAGTTCTACATGTTAGACGAAAACTTTCTTTGTCAGAATGAGTGACTGAATATTATTATCTTGAGTGAATATTACTTTTATTATTAATTATTTTACAAATTTTATTGTCAACTCCCCATGGGGCCTTTTCAGAGACAATAATAATGATAAAGATAATTAAAAAAATACTCAAAGATTATCGATAAACAATTATTGAAAAACTATTTACATATAAAAGTTATGACATTAAAAATTGATTGAAGAGGAAGGCTTTCATTTTACATTTAAAAATTTTATTTTATTATTAATTAAATACATCTCATGAAAGCGCAAAACTTCTACTTAATTCACACAAAAATACAAGCTGTTAGATGTATAATCATTTTTTCCTTAAATGATAAGCCAAATTTAATGAATACAAAGCCTACCATTAGTGGTCTTATTGTGTAGGCTTCTACTTCACACACAAAAATACAAACTAGTGGATGTAAAATCGATTTTTTTTCACATGATAAGCCAAACTTAATGAATACATAGCCTATCATTAGTGTTCTTCTCGCATAGGTTTTTTTTATCTAACAATTTTATCTGGCAACCTTAACTGAAATGTTTAGCTGTATACATATTAAATGTATAATTTGCAGTATTTCAATGTAAAATGGGTTGACTAGCCTACACTACTTCTACTGTTCGTGACATTTGTACATTTGCCGTTCTCTGTTTGGTCACTCAACCTTTTTGTTGCTTCACTCGGTTTATGAAGGGTACTTCATGTTGTGTTATAAGGAGGAATTTTATTAGAGTTGAGCCGTAAGACCGTGCTATGGCAAAATTTTTAGAGGTCATAGGTCTGCATGATTTCCGCTGTTATCTGCACGTCGCTTCGTCGATGACACCTTTGTAATTTGCCATGTATTTATGCATTTTTTAGGCTCATTTCTATAGCAAAATATGTTTTTTAGTCTCCAAGTATTTCCCTTTGCAGAACAAAATATGAAATTTACCGTGAAAGTGTTGCTTACTTGCATTTTATATTGTTACACCGGACCCGGCTGTGATTATAGAACTGTTTGCAAGTACAGGAGGTTGATTCTTATCATGGATATCATATTTGTCCTCGTACAGTTTTTCTTCAAAGACACCGTAGCTTGGAGAAAGCTATACGTTTCTCCAGAAACATTCTTATGTTTCTTGCAGCTATTTGATCAAGCTTATGTTTCTCAAGCTCGATGTAAAATGGCTAGCCTACACGACTTCTACAGTTCGTGACATTTGTACATTCGCCGTTCTCTGTTTGGTTACTCGACCTTTTTTTCGCTTTACTTGAGTTTATGAAGGGCATTTCATGTTGTGGTTAAAGGAGGAATTTTAAGTAGAGTTGAGCCGTTGGGCCGTGCTATGGCAAGTTTTTAGAATTAATAGGTCTTCATGATTTCCTTTGTTATCTGCATGTCGCTTAGTCAAGTTTGACACCTAAACCATAACCATAAAGTAACCATTAAACCCACTGACTGGAGAAATGCTGGCTCTGTATAAGAATTCCTACTGCTGAAAAGTGGTCGAAGCAAGTGCAAAGCATACAAGGAGTAAATTATATCCAAAGAGATACTTAATTATATATGTACTTGACTAAAACAACAAGGAACCTTCAATGCGTGAGAAATAATCGTTTCAGCGCGAGAGCGCAAGATTGAATTCGTTTGCGTGAGCCTCATGCTCAATGTGTGAGACTTGAGAGCACTGTGTCGGGTTTTTTTTTTTTTTTAATAAACAAAGGTATTACGATGTGTCATACATGTAGCTTCGTTTTAATCGAAAAAGGTCAAATTTCCTGACACAACTCCTCTGAGACGAAATTCTGACAGGCGACATGGGAATCTAGTGAAATGCCGACATGGCTGGTGGCGAATTTCAGACGGGGGACATGGGTACCCCTCCTAACAGGGCTTCATTAAAGGGACACCATATACTTGAGCGCAAAACAATGTGGTGATTTTTTGTGTTTCTTCATTAAAAAATCTTTAACATGATTGTCGAACTTGTTTTCAAACATCCAAAAGGTTTGTTTCTAATTTTTATAGGTATGCAAACACAGAGATGATTGTATATTCTAAATAATAATAATAATAATAATAATCGACTATTTCCTCAGGATAACCCTTCAATACAAAGTACTGTTATCAATGGGGTCCTGCTAAGAATTAAAAACTAATAAACAAGAATTATTAAGATATATAAAATAAGATTCATATTAAAAACTGTTAAAAGTACAATAGAAATCGTTTAAAGATCGATTAAAGGAGCAATAATGTGACCATAGTGTGCGCAACCCGGCATACTGTTTGTCTCTGTGTGCTTGTTTTTGTGTGTGTAGTGGGGGGGTTAAGCAAGAGACCATAGGTTAGCAGCAAATAGAGGTTCTCTTGGCTCACTTTTTATTTTGAGGGAGGATGGGGGGTCATGAAAGATATCATGGGTAGGTTGTGAAGGGAGGGGGCCCTATAAAAGATACCATGGGTCACTTGTCAAGGGAAGGGGGTGGGCTGTAGTGGAGACCATGGGTGACTTGCCAAGGGATGAGGGGGGGGGGGCTACAAAAGAAACCCATGGTATCTGGATAAGGGTATGGGGCTATAGAAAGAGACAGTAGTCTCAAGTTATTCTAGTGGGTCCCTTTATATGTATATTTTTTTGGAGTCAGAGAAGAGTTCTTCCGTCCAGCATTCATTCGACTCAGCTTAGTAAGCCTTCAAAATGTTTCGAAATTCACAACACAGTAACATGTATTCATATCATCATCCCTGATTTGACAGGTTTTTTTCTCAGGGGAGGAGATTGTTAATTGATTTGATTAATGGAGGCGCCAAACTGGCGGCCGCGCCCCTTGAACACGAGACAGAGTGAAGCTGTTACAGTCTCCCTATTTTTTCCGCCAGCAGTGCCCTCCACCACCCCTACCCACGGGCATTTTGTACCCTCTCCAGTTTCGCTCGCATCAAGACATCAAGATGGCGGCCCGTCGAGCTCAACGATCGACATCTACGATCTCACGGAAAAATAGGGGACTGTGAACAGTCTATTGGTGAACTAGACTGTTATCATTTTCGTGGCGCAATGGGTTACCATAGCAACAATATAACCTGCTAACAACACGCTTAATTACAAGTTTAGGGGCTTATAATACAAAACCGGCACGGTGAAATTTTTTTATATTACCAAATTTAGATTAGCACAATAAGATGCAACTTTTGGTAAAGTTTTAAAAAATTCTGTACATGAGGTTCAGAGCCACCTTAAAGTTTTGAAAATTTAAGGTGGCTCTGAACCCTATGTACAGAATTTTTTTAAGCTTTGCCAAAGTTGTGTCTTACCATGCTTATCAAAACTTGATAACATAAAAAATCTTCATTGTGCTGATTTTGAATTACAAGCCCCTAAAGCTGTATGTAATTAGTAATGGTAATAGGTCTCAGTGGAGTCCAATTCGGTCCCGATCGCGGGAGTCCGATTTGTTTATCACAAGTATGATTACAGACCGAATTGGATGACACAAAGTCTTATTACCAATTAATCATAAAATTTACAATTTCTGAGAAAAGAAGAATAGTCAAGTTATGAAAGAAAGGGAAAATTTGCATTAAAATACCTGCAAAGGAGATGTAAACATTCTAAGGCCACCGCGCCTCCTACTGGCAATTAGGTGCCAAAAACACAAAAGCACATGCAACTACGCACGCACATAACTACAGCTTTGAATGTGATTGGCTTATTGAACTGTCCGATAACAAACTGTCAAATAACAAACTATAAACAACTTGGCAAGTGAATTAGTAGAAAATAGGAGTTTTTTTAAACCAATCACAATCGAGGAAATTGTAATTTTTATGATTGAGGGTGTTAGCAGGTCATTCTGTTGCTATGGTAACCTTTTGTGTCAAAAATGATAACGTATTCACCAATGATTGGGCAGTGTTTTGATACCATGAGTGTAGCATCAAGTGATTAAGAGTGGTTATAACGACCCATCAAAACCTAAGTGCTGGAAACTGTTTTGAGCCACCTTAAAACGCACACTTACAAGGCCATTGTATTCGTTGCCGTTGCCGTTGAGGTTTGCTTATCAAACCCCCCAAACCGAAAAAACGGCAAAATAATGAACAGCCAAACGAGTACAAAGCAAACCACAGCCTGGCCGAAGGTGGCTCAGAGTGCAGAAAATAATTCTGCTTTGAAACGTCTTTTAAAACTAAAAACATATAAAATGACTTTTAAACAAATTTCCCGCCATTTTGTCTCTGGTAGTCTCGAGAAAGTCGCTTGGGCTGTCCATGCATTACGCGAGTAACAACCTTGGAAGAACTTGGTACCATGTCTAAATTAAAAATAACTCAAGAGGGATTACCTTTGGAATAAGGCCTATATAGGGGATTCAGTCTCTTACCTTGATAATCTTTTACTACTCAATACTCATTGTTCGACGTGAAATATATGGTTTTAGGATTCTACTCTCGAGATGTTGGCTCTATGCTATATCTGTTAGCATTAGCCATGTTATTATAAGCGTTAGCGTTAGCCATTCTACAACCTTTAGATGTTGGAGTTATGCTATATCCGTTAGCGTGAGCTATGCAATATTTGTTAGCATTACCTATGCTACATCTGTTAGCGGTGGCGGATCTAGGTAAGGGGCCCCTCTTATTTTGGGTAGAAAAAAATATCACAGAAGGAAGAAAAGCTGGCAGGGCAAGCAAAAAAAAATGCCTCCCTCACTCAACCCCAGGTTTACCCCACCTTCCTTTCAGCGTCTCTTGCAGAGGTTAAGGTTGCTGTAGCATGCCTTTTTTTTTGACGTATCAGGGTCAGTAGCCTAGCGTATAATCCCCACCCCCCCCCCCTTTCGCATCCTGGGCTTGGAACCAGGCAATGGCGAGGTCTAAGAAAAGCCAATGTTACGAAAAAAGGAATACATCTGAAGGTATTATCCTCTTTTTTCGAAAACTGTAGAGCAGAATGGAATGTCCCATTTGATTTCCCACTGGTGCAACCGATTTATCTAGACAATTAAAAAGCGTTGCGTTACTCCTAGCGCTGAAAAAGGATCGCAGGGTCTGGAAGCGAGACCTACTTTGGACTGTAAATATATTGATTTAATTCTGTTTTTCTTTACTTTTTTTTTTTTTGGCCCAAGCGAAAACAGGGCACAGATTAAATATCGGACGAATGGCAAACTCCTACCCATTTTCCTTGCCTATGCGTTGTCCACTCATACCTTTACTTGGTATTGTATATATATTCACTACTGTTTCTTTTTGGTCCTTAGGGTATTTAATCGTGGACTGACGTAATTATCGTGGGAAGAAAAATAAGATGGATGATCAAAGTGAGTCTCTGTTCTTAGCAAGTACGTAAAGGAGAAAAAGAGGTCATCACATGGCACGATAAGGTCCATGAAGAGAGAGAGGTCTAAAAGTCTTTAAGGAAAATGTCCAAACCGCAGACATAGCATTAGCCTATGTAGTGATTGGTCGTTATGTTCTACCGAGTAACCACTTGACAAAGATACCTGTCCAATGTAGATCGTTTAACATGTGATTACCTTGCGTTAATACACAAGCTTACACAAGCTTACACAAGCACTAGTACTCCTAGGAACTGCGGTCTTACGCAAGTGAATAGCGATTGAAAAAAACAGTACAAAACGGGTTAAAGATAGGATAAATTCAAGCCCTTGTTACCAACAACTGGCTAAGTTTTCAAGATTCAGACTAACATTAATATCGCTCTCTGATCATCACAAATTCAATAATTTGCAGGCGACATCATACCGGATGAAACTCAGGTTGTGGTCCATTTTTCCAGCTCGGAGTGTACGGTGTGCACTCTTCAAGTAGAAGATGATAAAGTGTTCTATTGGCAAATCCCAGATTTTATGACTTCTTTCCTTTTCACCGACTTCTTAACCGAGATCGTGGACACTCTCTCCGATCGGGACACGGAGAGATTCATTCAACTCTTCGATCCTTTTTCATCGTTATGGGACGAGTTACAAAGGTGGAACAAAAAACGAGTCAAGTGGTTTGATGGTGACAAGACTTGCTCGAGGATACGTGAAGCCTGTTCAAAGGAAAAGAGTATCAGCGCCTTCGTTTTCCTTTTTCCATCGCAGGGAAACATTAAGAGTATCGACGTTCGAATCAACGATGAAATCGACCCCTCTGGAGAGTTACGAAGATTAATAAACCAGCTTATAGTGTCCACCAAGACAGCGGGGAATGAAGAGTCAGATGACGATGAGGAAACAGACGAAGTTCGCGATGCTTTTGTGGATGAGAAATACTCGTCAGATGAAGAAGAAGAGATTGACAAACACGTGCAATCGAATCCCGAAAGGCCTTGCTATTATCCCTCGCAGATAGAAATGGCAGCTATACTGAAGAAACGAATTGACACCATCATGTTTCACTACCACAACATTTCGAGACTGAGCGATGTTTTCGACGATGTTGAGTTTGCAGTATACACGGCTCGTTACAGAATGCTCAGCGATCAGACAGAGAAGAGGATACGACATCCTGATGCCGGTGTATTATCAATTGAGGAACTCAAATCTCAGCGGGATGATGGCGACGAAAAGAAACGGATGTTTATGTATGTCCGCAGTGCAGAAACGGAGAAGCACTTTGAAAAACTTAAAGAAAAGGTTCAAGAAAAGCCTAAAACTCTTTTCGTCATCATAGCAGACGAGTGCCACTGGGGAATAACGAAAGATAAAGAAAAGACATCTTCCGCCCATAATCTCTTCATTAATGAATGGTGCAGAGGCAATTCCCCTCGAAATGTCATCGTAGTTCAAATTTCTGCGACACCCTTTAATCTTCTGACAAAGAACTCACGTCTTCCAGTGGTGCAATGCGTCCTTCTCAATAGCAAAATGACCACCTGCCAAAGAAACTACCAGGAAGGTGAACTTGTAGTGTTGGAAAGAGAACCTAACTTGAATGAACAAGTAAGAAAGTCCTCGAAGGAATTAGAACTTCACGTTGTCCACTGGTCAGAGGTTGAACTGAAGAATTTTGAACGCGGGATGCAGATGAAGCTCAAATCAACCTTGACTTTTACAGATGTTCGTTACCGATTCCTTCAGGTTTCTCCAGACGGGAACCTGTGTGTCACATCTATCGAAAGTGAAGCATCTAATTTTATCGTGCAAGGCAGCCACGGTATTGTGACCCTCAAAGTGTTTGCAATGACAGGACAACAACCCTTAACAGTGACGATGACTGAACATGGAAATTTGAAAGCCACAGTCGACCCTCTACAACCAACTACATTTGAAGTTAAATTGGAGTTTGGTGTTGGAGTTGTCGCATTTTGTTCCACCGAGAACCCAGATCACTACATTGCTGTTGATGAGCATGAACACGTGACTTTGCAAGCTGCGAAAGTTGAAAGGAAGTGTGGCGTTTGCTTCATGAAACCAAAGCATCAGGTTGCAAGAGTGGCCTTCGAGTTCTACATTGATCAGTCTGGGCCAGTGGAAGTCGGCATGGTTGGGAAACAATACATGAGTTTAAACCACTACCTAAGTACCATTTACTATTCAGACCAGAACGATCAAAAGATAAGAGAGGACAAATTTTTCCAAGGTATCGTAGACAAGGCCAAGAGGCAAAAGAAAATCTGCAAGACTGATAAGGCCAAAAGCGATAACGATTCTTCATCGTTTCCAATTGATGCCTTACTATGTGGAGAGTATTGTTACCACATTCTTCATGCAAGCGTATATCACAGTGATGAAAAAATACGCCGAGCACTTAATTCTGACCCAGAATATTCTCCTGCTGCTGAATTCGAAAGAACCCTAAAGTCCTTCATTAGGGAACTCAAGAGAGAAGCCGAAACGAAAACGTACATCCACCCCGAAGCTTTTGAATTGGTTCGAAATGAACTCCACAACGAGGTGACACGCTCTTTCAAAGAAAGCTTCAAAGCAGTAGCAATACATCAGAAAACTAGCGCGTCCAATGAAGGATTGAAGGAGCTCAACGAGGTATTTGCGACTTCATACGTTGCCTGCCTGATGCATCTTTCCCAGCAAGAATTTCGGAAACTCAAGGAAGACACACAACCAGTCAGCATCATTGAAGACATCGAACAGCAACTGCAACAAAATGGCTGTCAAGCGATGGTCGAAAAATGGAACCATAATATTCAAGAATTTGAAACGGCTTCCTTGGCCAAAAATCTGATCCAGAGTGGCAAAGGGGAACAGGGCAAAATGAAAATTGTACGCGCAAAGAGCATGGACACTGCTGATCAATTTTTCTACACTCTACGTCTGGCACGAGCAGTGTCTTGTCTCGATGATTGCTTTGAAGTCATCAAAGATTACGGTGGAATTCAGATCGAGAACCAACTGATGAAATCATCAAGTCCATTCTTTCGAAAGCTTCAACCAGAAAAGTGCACGTTCAAGTTTCCGGATTGTTGTTGTCCCGGGTTGAAGCTACAAGCTGGCCGAAAGAAGTGTGTAAACTGTCAGCATGTGCACAAGTTGATAACGCAGTATGAAGACCTGGAAAACCTCGCATGCGCACTCATACTGGTTGATAAAGGTCGCATGGGAGACACATTTCCCCAAAGCTTTGACTGTCTTGATCTTCGCCTTAGCTATGACAACAGTCGTGAGTTCAGGGAGGGAACGCCTCTGTTTCTTTCGACTCTCATTCAAGAACTTGGAAGAATGTGCCGTTATGCAAAGGTCCCTGCAAGCAACAACAAAGTGCAGAGCATTCCATACGTGCTGGTAGGCAGGGAACTGTTCAAGAAACTTGAAACGTCGGTGGAAAAGTCTCCTTCGATGAACGCAGTATCTTGTACCAGAGCTGACCGGTACATGACAAAAATTGGTAGAAATAAAGACACCACTTCCTCGTCACTCCGTTGGCTAGACTACGAAGCTCATAAGGATAGTTACGATCATCAAAATGAACTGAAGCATCTCAACAGAATCCTTTTACAAGCTGAACCTCAGATTGGAAAGACTGGAACTTATCTCTGTCTCATTAAAGATTTGCGACTGGACATTCTTGGAAAGGAAAAGGTTTATTCCAGTTCCTCTACTGCATTCGATGAAGGTGCCTTTTACTGCCACACAGATTACCATTCATCAGAAGAATTCATCGCCAGTGACAATAACCAAATGCAAGACTGGGAATTTCCTTATTGGAAGGTAATTCAGTTCTCTCCAAGCCTTCATGACAAAACAGTGGCTCCAGGAAAGTACTCCATTGGAGGGCGATTCTACACTCATGAAACAGAGGAGAACCCCTTCATCCTTATGAAACGTGAGGCTCAGAATCCGACCAAGACCTCCTACTATTATGAGAAAACCGACTGTAAAGATGCAAAGCTACGCGCTTGGCCATGGTATCATCTCGAAAACTGTGGTGAATGTGGAAGACTTCTTCAAGGCAAAGAATCAGTTTTGGAAGACTTAGTTGTTAACATCGATGGTAGACCGGTCACTGTTACATGTTCAATTCCAAGCAGCTGTCAGCCTTACCACCACCTGCTACGATATCTCAAGAGCCTCCGATCAACAAACGAGTCCTTTGCAAGCATTGATTGGGCTGCAAGAGTTGGCGATGCTCCCACTTTGCTGTACTGGATTTTTCACCCATCCCACAGAGATGATCCTCGAAGGTGCACTTTGAATTATCATCACGTAATGCAAGAGGAAGGAAAGGTTGTCAATTATGTACAAGTTGTCGTCGTTCGCAGTGACAAGTTCGAAGCTTACCGATCCACATGGGGAAAGATACTTGCTATTTTCCAGTTGCCTGAAGCAATGCCTAACTGTGAACTTGGCCCTAGTGAAGGAGGAGTGGGGTATGCCAGGCTGTTTATTCAAAAGTTGGCATTCGCCCTTAACTTGGAATACGTTTTCGTCATCGACGACAATGTGGCCGTGATGTCTGAAGCAGTGTTTACCACTGATCACCAATTTGCCTCCGATGAAGTAGTTGTAAGAGATGACCGTGGTTTGATGAAAATGGAACGTTGCTCCTTTTTGAAACCCTTCACTCATCTTCAGAAAATAGCAGAAGGTAAAGACATCCCTCCACACAGCTTGGAGCCTTATCCTTTCAAGGACCCATTGGATGGGCAGCCATTTCCACTGTATCACTACACGGGCCCGGCCAAGTTGTTTAACGACAAGCAGCATGAGAGTTATGGCGTACTAGGCCTTCTCAGAAGTGCTCCAAGAGCCGTGAACCCGTTCTCAAAGACGCAAGTGTACGCTGCTATTCTACTGAATGTCAAGAGCACAGTGGAAAAGGGCGTGTTCTACCGTCCATGGCCCTGCTGGGAAGACTTACGCTTCAATGATGACTGCGACAAAGAGGGTCTGTGGGTTGTGAAGTGTAACCGTTACCATTTTCTAAAAGTGCAGTACAATGACTGGATCGACAGCTTAGCTCTCCCAAGCATCTTTGAGTGGACAGATGATTGCACCCTAGAAGAAAGGCCAGATGCAAGGCTTAAAGAACTACCTGAAGATTTCGAGGAGGGCATTATCCTGGAACATCTTCGCAAATTTGTCAACTCCAAGGGCCCTGAAAAATGTTTCATGGGAAGCATCGGATATGACCAACAAGAGGGTAATGAAGACCCGGTCTCTCCTGCAAGAATTGTTCAACAGATCGAGGAAAAGGAGGAAGCTTTTGTCGATGGAACTGCGGTTGTTATTCTTTCCTATTCTGTTGCAAATCGGAGATTTAAGGATATTCTGGATCTGAATGCAAAATTTTGCAGCACTAAAGAAAAGTTTCTGCTCGTCACAAGTGCAAAGGAAGTAGCTGAAGAATGGCCTCAAGTGACGGTAGCCACCATACCAAAGTTGATTTGCTGCTGCCTCGAAATGAGAGCAAGAAACGCTCAATTTGCAATTTTCTCTGCTGCTGATCCGAGGAGACATACTTTGCGCTACATTCTGATTGAAGCATCGTTCCCACAAGACAAGGAAACTAATGAAGAAGTCCTGACCTCCATCACACAGGAAAGCAACCATAAGAACAACCAGGTGCACATCAAAGACGAGCCAAATATGGAGGGAAGTTCCATATCCGAAAGTGTGCAAAACACAAGTAGTGAGAGTATAGGCCTAAAAGGACCCCTTCAAGAATCACCTGATGACTCCGTTTCAAGCAAAAGGTTCCGTCAGCAAGACGACTTGATGTCCGCTACTGGTGCAGAGCAACTGAGTTACGGTCCATACATTCCACAAAATGACAGAGAGGGCGATGTCTCTGTCAAAAAAGAAAGGGAAAAAGACATATCCGTTTTGAACATTAAAGAGAATGGATGCACTCTTGAAACCTCACATGCGGAAACTATGCGCAAGGGGAAGAGCAAAGTCAAAAGATCGAAGACTGAGTCACTCGCTGAAAGACCAAAGCACAAAAAGAAAAGCAAACATGCGATCTTTAAAGGTCACGACTCCACGTCAGTGGCACATCGGCAAGAAACGTTAAGTGAAACGACGGAGAGCAATAGAAGCGTAGCGTCAACTAGTGAGCCTGGTTTAGAAGAAAGAGAGAAAAATATGAAGAAGGCGCCGAAAAACAAAAACGGACGTCCGAGCAGCATCTCAGTAGCGTCAGAAGATGACGAGATGATGACAACGGTGGACAACGTGTTGTTTGCTGAAGCTGATGACGATGAAAGCACTGACGTCGATGATGCCAGTAACGTCAGCACTGCCAGCGAAGGCCAAGACGTTTTGTTTTCAAAAGGTGGATCCAGAAATAAAGTCCCTCTTAACATCCCCGCATATATGGAAGGAACCAATCGTATCACGGAAATTATCGTGGATCTCTGGCGGGAATACAAAGAAATTCAGGGGTATACCAAAACTCAAATTCAGGAAAGAGGAAGTAGCGATCTTTCTACTGATGAGGTTTGCAGCAGACTTAAGGATTTTACCGTTGCTGAGTTGAATGTATCCGATGAAAAAGGGTACACCGCCCTCCTAAAAGCCTGCTCCATGCCTTCTATGAGCCCTCATGTGATGCAGCACCTCATCACTACAAGAAAAGTAGACCTCAACTGTAAGCTACCTCTTGATTTTGACAGGCACCACTCAACAGCCAAGAAATTGGTTCCAGGAATGTCCCCTTTGTCCGTGGCGATCAGAAGCGGAAATATAAAATCGGTTCCGACTTTCATGACACGGCCAGGAAGCATTGATGTTCGAAGTGCTGACCATGACGGAAACACTGCCTTACATTGCTGTGTTCTTTCGTATTCTAAAACTTCCTTCCTGAAACTGTTTCCCCTTTTCAAGCCGCTGGAATGGAGAGAGATGCGCAACAGCAAAGGAATGAATCCTCTGGATGTATGTGTTGCAGAGATAGAATCGCGAAGACAAACTAAAGGGAAGGAAAAATCTTTCGAATACCTTGAATACATGCGTGAAGAAATGGAAAGGAGTTCTGCTTAGAGTTAGCAAACATGAGGTACGTGGTATGTCGTGGTAGAAGACAGACTATAGTAGATAAATTAAATTGCCACTAGTTTGAAGTTGACCGCGCGTGTACACGTGATTATACAGGTATCGCCAGTTTGCACAACAGTTTCATATATTTCATCAACTTTGTTTAAAAGTCGGCGTTGAGTTACTATTTATTGGTGTTGGGTTCACTTAATTTGTTTATTCCAAAGGGTAAGCAACAATAATTTTCACCTTAAAATGGCGAATACCTTGCCAAAGGGACAGAGACCATAAGAAAACAACAAGGTCAATTAGGTAGGACTTCATATTAATTTAAGGTAGGGTCATAAGCAATGTTTTTGAGTAGATGGCTGACTGAATCTGTTCTGTTTGGCAGGTGGTTAGCAGACCTGGAGTGATGTCCTGTCAGTGATTACTGCATTCATTTAATAAGTGGATTGCCGCTGGGATTGGAAAGCACTGTCCATACAGTGATGAGTTGTCCTCATCCATTCCATTGTACATCAGTAAAAAACAACATCAGGTCAAATGCTGTCAGAAGCTAAAGCAACTGGCGGATGGCAACATTGGTAGAAGTCACAACTAGACAAAATGAGTGCTTTGTTTTTTTATTGTTAATCTAGATTTTGCATGTAATCTTTGGAACACATTGATGATTTCCAGTCTGCACTGTGCAGTCTCAGCACCGTAATGTTTATAAACATCTCACTCGATGAAATGTGAATTGATGTTATTGGTACGAACCACATACCTTATCTTTGAGGCCTTTGAAATTCTTTTCCAACTGCTTCATTGATTTTTACAGTTGCGAAGTTGTTTCATTTTGTGATATGAGAAAGAACGAAACATAAAGGTTCGCGTCCATATTAGTAATGGCGGTTGACATGAAACTTTGAATTTACTTAATGTAAGTAAATGCAAAATGTTCACAATTTGTGACGTCATACATAAAGAAAAACAAAAAAGGTAAACAAACTTTCGATAGTGCGCAGTATGGACTGGAAATCATCTGTAATAGTGATCAGATCGGCTGCAGTGGGAGACTAGATTTTAGTTACAGAGGTGTTGCCTTCCTAGCTGATTTGACATCTGTATTTTGTGAATTTGAAGGGCCTAAAGTAAATAATTATTATATTTGGTGTTAATATCAAAAATACTTTCCAACAGTGGTAATTATTTTTGCTTGGCATCAGGTGTTCAAGTGCTGTAGTAAAACAAATTTAGGTTGGATTACTCATTCCCAGTCCTGACCTTTTTCTTACTCAAAGGTGATGAAAGACTGGGGAGATATGATGTCTTGATCCAGTGCCTTATTAAATCAAACCCTTTCCTTGAAATTCACCAATGATAGTCAGTTACTTTACCTTACAATATCAATACAAGGCTCATTAGAGCTTATCATGATGGAAATCAATTTCACCATAATAATTATGTTTGAAGAAGTATTAGAGTAGTAAAACATATGGTGTTTCCTCAAAAAAAGAAATCAGAATCACTACTACAGGGTACTACAGTAGTGCTGTTAATATCTTGAGTGTTGCAGTTATATAACATTAGATTAAACATAATTTAGAGGAAATGATCAGAAACCATTACAGATAATTAATCTTTTGATTACAATTAATGCTTTAATTGACCTTAGTTAGGAAATTTCCCGTTTTGTTGTGAGAATTCAGATATTACAGCACAAAATACATGTGGCTGCTTTAAAAAACTGTTTTCAAGAGTATTTTATTTTATCCTCAGTGATATTATCATATTTTTTACTAGTTATATGAAAATGTGAAGAAACCATAAAGCAATATTAATATTTTTACCATGGAATTTTGTGATATTAATTTTTTACATTAAGATTGAGGAAATTGCCCTCTGAGTAGAAATTCAAATGATATTGCACACAATGGCTGTTTAAAATCCCTTTGGATCACTATTGATATTTCTCATATATTCACATAATTTTACAAGTAATTATGTGTCTTGCTGTATTTGGTGAGAATTGTTTCAAATGTTGCTGTTGTATATGAAAAGGTACATTAAAGGTAATGGAGTGTACATTTGCTGTTAAACCTTGATGTTACTTGTATTAGAGCAAAAAGGTTCTCTTATTTAACTATCCCTGTGGTTTCTGCCACAGACACGCCAAGCTCATTGACTTTGTAACAGGCAGTGCAATGCTCAAAAAATTGATACTATCTCAAAAAAACTCAAACCTGTGGCAAAGATCAAGAAAACAACAGTTTAAATCAAAACAAAAGATATCTAGCCATTAATTTTAGTGGCAAATATAAATTGTTCATTTCTGGCAACAAAAAATTTGTTGCATTTTAATTGTTAATTTCAACACAAAGCTGTCAAAGAATGAGGCTGGGCTCCTCTAGGACTTGCTTTGGTTAGATGTATTTGTTCAAAATACAATTCAAGCAAAAATTTCTCCAACTTATCAAAGGTGTAAACATTTTTCTGTCAGTTTCGTACTTCAAGTTGTTGTCACTGCCATGCTAAATACAATAGTAACCCCCTCCCAACCCCTCCCCCCCCCACCACCACCCATGTATTTGGTCAGGTTATACTGGTGACCATATACTCTGCTGGGAAAAGAGGTGAACAGTGCAAACTTGTTTCTTACCCAAGGGCTCAACAGAAACACTCCAGTCACTGTCAGGATTGAACCGGTAAGCCTGAATCCTGAGTTCAGTGCTCTGACTGAATTCCCCCTCCCCAGAAAGTTGCAGAATCCCAGCCTAGTCCCTCTGAATCCTCTGTTCTAATCAGTGACTTCAATGTACTTAACACTATAGACTTCAGACTGCTCTCAGCAAAGAGTCGCAATGTGACTTGGTTAAAAGACCCTTCTGAAACATCTTAGAATATCAAAATCACAAAATCACGTCCTAAAAATTACAAATTATTGAGTCAACTTCCAGTGTTCTCACAGTACTGATTGAGTCTAAAAATTTAAAACTACTTGCATTACAGTTCACTTTTGATATCTGATGGTGTGGCATTATCTTGTGCTTGTGGTGAACTTCCACCAGTGTAATACTTACGTGCCAACAAGGCGGCATTCTTAGCACTCACTGCTGACATCTCCATTGCACTAGCAGAATGTTCAATTGCATTGACGTAGAACACACCATCATCCAAAACAAAAGACCAAAACTTCTCAGGAGGGGTATAGTGGGGATATGCAAGCCAGGAGACAACTTTCACTTGTTCCACATTGCTGTACAACTCATTTAGCTGTAACGCAGTTAGATCAGATCGTGAGAAAACTTTGCGAATAGGCAAGTCCATAGGATCAGTGTTTGACCTGTTTTCCACTGGGTCTTGCAGACCTACGGAGTTGAAGTAGTTTTCTGGTGTTTCTGTAGTGCCAATTATTTCTGGTATGTCATCCTCAGTTGAAAAACCAAAATGGGTCATGTTGACTTGACCATGCACAAAAGTAGCAACCGTGCGCCAGAAGTTTCCCAGTTCTTTTGGAACCGGCCATTCTCTGCAATCTTTGCAATCAAAGAAGTAATCAAGAATCTCAAAAGGGGCAGCTACAATGACAACATCATAGTGCTTGTCTGGAATTTGCCCATCACCTTTTAAGGAGTAAACTGGATGTTCAGTGCTGCTCTGAGTTTTTTTAACTAATTCTGTGATTTTGGTGTTTTTGTACACTGTAGCTTTGGATTTGGAAAGTAAACCCTTGCAGACTTTCCAGTTTCCACCTTCAACTGACCAAAGCCCACCCTGTGCACCTGCCAGGGAAACTGACCCTGATTTCAAAAGTAAAACAATGAGATTAAATCAGGAATAACAGATAAAAGACAAAATATAACATGAAGTAACATAAAAACAGCTGCATATAAAGTAATCCAACAGTCAGCCAATTAACTAATGTGAAATGCCAACTGTCAGCTCCCTGAGGCATTCCAACATTCTTGCTTTGGCCAAGAGTACCCTAAATTAACTGAATGCAATACCAGAATTCCTTTCCTCAGATTTCCATTATGTATTAAACGTTTCTTAACACAAATTGCCTTGGTTTTTCATGTTATGAGGAAAACAAAACCACCACCACCACAACAACAACATCTACATATATCTATAATTACTTGTCTAGCAAGGTTTTCTTTAAAAAAGAAATCTACAATTCAGTTCACTAAGTATTAAAGACATCAACCTCCATACCTGCAAACCCATTCAAGGTCACATCCTGACCATAATTGACCCTCATGACAGCTGTCACTAGCTCATCAATCAGGCAAGAGTTGAGGCCGATCTTCTCCAAAGTTTGCCTTGTTGTCTTCTGGGTGTATTCATAAAATTCTTCCCCACCCATTGCTTTTAGCATTTCAGGTACACTTTCAAAAGCCTCTTGGTTTTCCTGCAGCTTATAAATATTTGAAAAGTTCTTCAACATGTTTGTGATAAATTTGTCCATAGTGTAAAGGTCAAATAAGCCATATCTCCAAATAAGCTTTATGTAGTTCAGAAGTTTCCATCTGCTACCATAAAAGGAAAATTCCTTGCCATTATAAATTCCAAGAAGGGCACTTGGTTCACTGCTTTTGACCTTCTTGAGTCCTGTTATATAAAAGGGAGGAAATGGAAACATAAAAATATGGGTTTTACACACAGCATTGTTTGAGTTTAATCCTAGCACAAAATAAGCTCAAAACCACCGGTTGTTATTCCTCACTTATACCCGCTAGAAGTGTTCTCCAAAAGACCTGTACACAAGGGTAAAACTCTCTTCTCCACTGAAGCTCTAGATATGGGTTTTTTTGGGGGTGGGGAGGATCTGCTGAGTAATGAGTAACCTTTGAAGTATGCATCCAATGGCTTCAAAATTTCAGCGGTTCCTTTGAAAGAGGGGCTCTCCCTGAAAGCCCAGAAGGGTTTACTGAGAGCCCCTCCTCCAGAGAGACACTTATTAGTGCTTCTTGTAGAATCCCATTGGGGCAAAATAAAGATTGATTGATTGATTGAAAAGTTTTCGACAGGGCCTGTTCCAGTGGACGGAGTGGGGGCGGGGGGGGGGGGGGGGGATGGAAATAAGAAATGGAATGTCATAGTACAAAACACTTTTTAACAGTCACGCAATCGAGAAAACTCATGTAAATTCTTTCGACATTGGGAAATCTAGTTGCTTTTTGCAGCTCAAACGATTGGGATACTAATTTCAACTTACATTTAAAAATGCTATAAGCTTAATATGAAACGATCACCAAATACTTAACAACGAACTTACCGAGAAGTTTGACGAAATCTCCCATATATTTATTATCGGGGTGAATTATGGATCCTCCAGATTCAAAACGTTTTCCATCAATTTCTATCGTATCTAAACGTCCACCGATCCTGTCTGAAGCCTCAAATACATCAATCGTTGCCTCTGATCCAAAAAGCTCCCGAAGAAAGTGCGATGAACTCGAACCTCCGATGCCCGCTCCAATGACGGCTATATTGGGTTTAAACCTCCGCTCTGCTGCGAAAACCGATCTTTGCCTGGCGAAGAAGAGAGTTGGGAATAAGAAAATGCTCGTGCCTAGGCCAAAACCAAATGCTCGATACATTGCTTTCTCTGTAAGGGCAGTAATGACCGAAAAATACTATGCAGACTGCCTGAGCTTGCGTGACGAACCCAAAGAGAATTTGTGTCTCCATACATGAGGTATCAACCGGGAGCCGCGAATTGGGTGCTGACCAAAAAGATCGCGGATTTAGGAATACGAAATTTTCCGAAACAGACCCTGGCGCGCAAATGATAATACACTCTTTCTTTTTTCACAAGAAGTGTTTTATGAGAATATCGAGGCAGAAATTTGCGAAATTTTAAGGATATTTTCAAAATAAAAATCATTTTTAGCTCTTATAATTACCGAGCAGGAGGTCTGTATATAGAAGAATCTTGACCGAGGTCGTGAGAACAGACCGAACGCAGTGAGGTCTGTACACACAACCGAGGTCAAGATTCTTCCATACAGACCGACTAAGCTCGGTTAATTAGATGTTTATTATATGGCAAACAAGAACAATTTAAGTCGTACCAGCTGAGTCATTTTTCTTGCGAACGGCGATGAGCCGAACTTAATTCTGCGAACGTTTGCTCGTCTTCTACACTTTTTTTCTGATCAAGTTTTTTGGCACTGCTATAAATAAATATTGTTAGAAGAAAATAGTCAATATTTTTGCATTTTAGTTGGCAATCTTTTAACCGCAAAACATTACAGGTCTAGGATCGTCTAGATGCCGAAATCTAGACCGCATGCAATATCATTTTCAGCCAATTAAATTCGTGAATTCGGTAGTTCCTAAAGAGAATTTGTCCTTGTGAGACACAGTCATATAAATAATTAGCTTTTAAGGAAAACGAACAATTTTTTAAGTTTAAAAGACATGTTTCGACAGAACTTCTGTCATCTTCAGTTGAATGAATGATTACAAAGCGAGTTGAATAATAAGTAGACAAAAATGCTAATTAAGACAAATAGTAACAACAGAACGTGAAAAGGTGTAAATTAAAAGGATAATTTTAGATTTACATGGTGTAATTGCTGATTGAGGCAAGGTAGTTCTTTTTGAATATGGATAGCCTCCTTTATCTTGAGTTGAAAGCTGGTAGTGGCGTGATCTAAAATATGAAAGCAGTCTATTGAACACAATGAGCGACAACGTTCAGAATTCTGAAGATGTTTGAAGATGTGAGAGGCCCTATCAACGGCTAAGTGCTCACGTACGCGCGGGGAAAAATGTCGGGAGGTTTCGCCGACATAACAGGCATTACAGCCCGCACATGTTAACTTATAAACCACACGTGAACGAAGCCCGCCGGGGATAGGGTCTTTCACACCAAAAAGGTTACCTATCTTAAAGGAAGAAAAAACTAATTTGATGTCTAAATCATTACAATAGCGCTTGATTAAGTGTCGAATCTTCTTCTGAGTGATGACAGAAAAATGGCCTATGTACGGCAGCTTAAAGTAAAACGTGGGCGAGGTAGTCAGGGGGTAGCCCCGGGGACAATGATTGCTATGGCTCCCAGTGATGTAACGGTTAACCACTTTTTCAATTAAATGGGCAGGGAAAAGGTTCTTTTTGAGAATTTCAGTAAGCTTGGTTATATCCTCGTGTAACCCGAACCAAGTGTTGTTGATCTTGTAGGCCCTGTCAACAAGAGTCCTAATGAGACCTACTTTGTATGAGTAAGAGGTGAAGCTAAAATAATTAGTTAATAACCCAGTAAAGGTTTTCTTACGGTAAACCCTAGTTAGGAAGGAATTAGTGTCACTATTATCAATAAGAACATCTAGAAAGAGTAATTTGCGATTAAGTTCTTTTTCCATAGTAAACCTTATGTTGGGGTGCCTAGAGTTAATGTAGTCAAAAAATATAACAGCATCGTGCTCCGAGTGAAATAAACAAAAAGTGTCGTCAACATACCTACGATAAAATAAAATTTTAGAGCATTGAAAATTTTCCAACCATAGTTTTTCATGATGCCCCATGAAAAGATTGCCTAATACGGGAGCAAGGGGAGACCCCATGGCCACACCGTCAATTTGGTCATAGAAAGAACCGTTAAATAAGAAATGGGTCTGGGCGGTGGCTACAGTGAAAAGGCTTCTAAGTTCAGGTTTACTTAACTTAAGGTCAGGATTGCCCTCGGAAATGTAATTGACCGCCAGGTCAATACATTCTTCAAGAGGTATGTTAGTAAAGAGACTTTCCACATCGAAGGAAACCATAAATTTACCAAACATGGATAAAGATTGAATGTCCTGTACAAAAGTAAAAGTGTCTGTAGCACAGTGTTCAGTTGGGATGTAATTAGCTCTTATTAACCGAGCAGGAGGTCTTTATGGGAGAATCTTGACCGAGGTCGTGAGTACAGACCCAACGCAGTGAGGTCTGTACACACGATCGAGGTCAAGATTCTCCCATACAGATCCACTTAGCTCGGTTAATAAGATATTTATTATATGGCAAAGAAGAAAACTTTAATTCGTTTAATATAACTGGTTTGTTGACAGTTTGCTTACGAACGGCGATGAGCTTAACTTAAACCTGCCCAGCGAAATTTGCTCATCCTCTTTACTTTTTTTGCCATCAGGCTTTTTGGCACTTCCATAAATGATTGAGAAGAGAATAAAAGAAAATGGTGAACATTTTTGTATTTTAGTTTGCTACTTTTTCAACGCAAAATGAAATTGGTCTAGATGCCGGTCTAGATGGGAAAATCTAGACCGCGGTCAATATCGATCTCAGCCAATCAAATTCGTGAATTCGGTAGTTTCCAGTCCTTGTGAGACACAACCATATAATAAGGTGTAATAAAAATTTGTAAACACAATACAATTATATGTTTTTTAACCACACCGTATAAAATTCTTACGTTATGTGCGTGATATCAGGTTGTAATGCCTGCCGGTAGGTCCCAAAACCACTTCAACACCATTACCAGACACCAAACACGTTCGACAACAGACATGCCATGCGCTATAATCTAAGAATATTCACAAGAATATTTCCACCCTAATATTCAGCCTCGGCCAGAAAAACAATATTCTGCGCTACTCTCAAAGACGGAAAGTGTTATTGATAAGTAGCTAAAAATGTTGAAGCTCTATAATTATAATATCTAAAAGGAAACAAAAATAGTTCGAAGTATCCTAAGGGAAATAGTTTCGAGTTCAAAAAAAGCCAAGGAATTCGAAACTACCGAGTTCTGTTTAGCAGGGTCTAACTTCTAGCTCAAGAAAACTGAGTTAATTGGACGGAACAACGCGAAACGCAGGGAGTAAAAAACGAAAGGATGAGTGTTGGTCGAGAGAGTCGACGCGAAGAGAATCCATTGGGGAAATCTCAGTGAACATCTCAGTCATTTGTTGAATGCTCTTCATCAAAAATACGAGACCAGTTAAAGGGGTGGTGAATGGTAAATGCGAGACTTTGCGAGACGACGAGATTAGCGTTTTTCGGCTTTGCGATCCCGAGACATTTTGATTTCTTCAATTACGAGACCGAGACTTTAAAGCTCTTTAAAGTGTTTTAAATGCGAGCTCGAGACGTTCAGGTTCTAAGATGTTGTGATGTCATTTAAATTTATCAACAAAAATAATTTAAACAAATCGGTACTAAAAAGACTTTCTCAGCCTTGAAAAAAATCGAGACTGCGAGACAGCTTTGTGAGAAAAATCTAGACTGTGAGACGCACATAACCGCTAAAAAACGAGACTGCGAGACCTGTGAAATTCGACGAAAATTTTGCGAGACCATGGGTACGTTTTTAAAGGACCATTCGCCACCTCTAGTTAACAACATTATTAACACCCGAGATGACGCCAGTCGAGCAAAACCGTTCGTGTAATTAGCGAACATTATTTGTCGTATCATTCGCATTTTCACGTTTAGAATTTTCTTAATACTGTATATCAACTGCTTACTCCGTTTATTTGCTCATTTGCGTCCTATAATGGGGAAAAGTAGTTGTCGAAACGCCATGTTTTGATCGCAGATAAAAGGAATGGCACCGTGACTCACTGTCCGTGTGATTAGCCGGAAGCGAGGACCTGCCATTCCGCACTGAAGAAAACTCAAGTCAGCCTAGTGTTTCAAAGAACGGTCCTGAGTGGTCCAAACCTGGAAACAGCCGGTAAAAGATTCTAATTTAAACACACTGTCAACCGCATTGACAATTATTGTGTAGTAAGTTGAATACACAATGTAGACAGGAAGCCATTAATGGGATCTTGATCGCGGTTACCAGCATCTCATATTCCTGTCTCAATTCACGCGTTTTGGAAAGTATCTGAAGTTGCCGTCATATTTATATTTTTTGGTGTTAACTCCGGCAAAGTTTGTCTTCAAAACGGTTATTGTGCCTCTTGCAGTAACACTGACAGCTCACAAACACTCTCGTTTTCAAGGTGGGTAGGATCCTTATGTTTTTATCCAAACTACAAATAATTGTTATACACAAGAAAGATAAGGTTAAGAAAACTTAATATGATATCAAAAAGTGCATTTCCTTTTTCTCGTGAAGACAAATTCAGTAAACAGTTTTTGAAAGAACCTTTCGTTGCAATTTTGAGCTTTTTGTTATGAAGCAATTATTTACCATTGTTTCTCTATATAAATTATGGTTTGGAAAACGCAAGTTCTAATCCTGATAATCTTCTCAAACTACTAACATTACTTAATTAAAAACTACTCTTTAAATTACTGGATTCAGAAATTTGAGTTTTCCCCTCTTCCCGCTACCTTGGACAATCATATGTTTAATCAAGTTTTCGGCGAGTCGTGCATTTCATTTAGGCATTTTAAGGCATTTTAAAGGCATTTGGAACATTTTACTGTAAAACACTTGGGAAATCTTCATAATCATGGTGTGTCTGTCTATGTGAAACAAACCTTGCTTTATACCAGCCTTAATAATTGTACGCAAAGATCATAAAAAACATTTAACGGAACAATGTGAAAGCTCTCGCCACGAGCCTTACTCAAATTGCGAATGAACATTTCTTGGCAATCATGTGAACAGTTCTAAAGATAGTTTGGATAACTTTATAGCAAATGTAAAGAAATAATTGCTTCAATTTATGCTTTAGCTTTTTTTTAGCTTGCTTTTGTCCTATTGAAAATTGCTTGACAATTTATCAAAGAAAAAGCCATCATGACAAATTTCACATTTGCAAGAAATTGGAACATTGACAACGTTATTAGCTAAATGGAACGACAGATATCCTTTTTCCTTATTTTTTATCTAGATCTTCCTTCTTTTTTTGTAATCTATATCTTTGCGACAGGTGCGTTGTACTTGAAAGGGCCTATTGGCAAGTGTGAATCAATGTGGCAAAAATATGTCACAGTAAAAAGACTTCATGGGCTGCTTTTAGTAAGAAGAAACAAATAAGTTTTGACAACGAATGCAATGAGATAATTGCAATCTTTTTTAAGGTGACAGTCCTGTCCATCTACGCAAACTGCTTACCCTTTCAAAACACCACCTGCACATGATATACTGAGAGGAAATCATAATGTAATCCCGTGTCGTGGAGTTTTCCACAATGATGAAGAACTTTTTTCAGTGAAAGGAAGTTAGGTTTTATGCTAACTTAGAATCCTCCCTCAGCTTTCCTTCATTTGCGTGTGGGCTGGGCGGGAGAAAGCAAGGCCCTCCCCCGCTAAACAAGACGAAAAGACCACAAATGAATTGGAGTTGCGGTGGTTTGAATGACTTTGTAAGTACATTAGACTATTAAAAATAATGAAACTAGTCTAGTTTATTATCTACTACTTATTAACCAAGAGTGAGGTCTTTACGGGAAAATCTCAATCAGAGACCTTGCCGTATTGACCGAGTGATAGCGAGGTTAATACAGCAAGGCCGAGGTTTGAGATTTTCTCGCAAAGACCGAACGTTCGAGTTGTTTGTTATATGGCTCTTTGCTTTGTTTTTGCAGGCCCGTAATCGGTTCGTGGGCATTAGGGGAGAATAATGCCCTAGAATAACCCAATCAAAGCGCGCGTTACATCGGCTACAAACACAAGCCACTTAACTATTGTTTCCCCTTCCAGGTAGGAAAAACAGTGAATGGAGAACTCTTCTTCACAGTCGCATGTTTCTGATCAAAACGCTTCGAACACTTCATCCAAGCTTGAAGTCACTGTCTGGTGTACTGTGTTTGCAGCTGAAACTGTTGTCATAGTGACGGGAAACCTTTTGACGGTCATCATCTTCGCAAGAGATGCCCGCCTTAGAAAACCAAGCTCGTATCTTATCATGAGCCTGGCAATTGCTGACCTGTTCATTGGTTCAGTCAGTTTACCGATGTGGATTTACCAGTTAGGTTTGGGAATCCTGTGGCACTCGAGGACATCTTACCACGGATTCAACGCGTTCCTTGCGATTGACATTTTCACAAACCTGGCCTCGATTTCAAATTTGACCGCCATATCTCTGGAAAGGCTGTACGCTACCTTGTGTCCATGGCGACACCGTGCTACTTCTAGAGCCCGTTTTCAGCTGTTTATCCTCGTCGTTTGGATACTGCCTATTATCAGCTCAGTTTTATACATCATCGCACGCTTTGTAGTTCTGTCAGCGCTGGGTACCCTGTACACCTGGCTACCTTACCTTTGCCTTTTGTTACTTGTGATCTGTGTCTCGTACACCGCCATCTTCTTAAGGATGCGAAGACGCATCCATCGTAGGTTGGACAGAGAGCGCAAACTAACCATCACCTTGTCTATTGCGTCGGCACTTTCTCTTGTTGCCTATCTGCCAATGGTTGTACTTGGTGTGCTGTACTTTGCTCACGGTAAAAGCATGAACAGTTGGTTTCTGAACGGGCTGAGTTTTTTCAACTTTGGCAACTCGCTGGTGAATCCAATTTTGTATTCATTCAGAATGCCGGACTTTAGAAGAGCAGCGCGTTCGCTCTTACGCAGCCGCCGACCTCGGCGACAGAAGCATCAGCGTCCAGGTCAAGCGACAATTCCACAAGTCGACAGTTGTGTTTCACCTTTGTCTGTTAGGATGACAAAGATGACAGCGGTTTCACCAACCATGTGTCCGAAAAGTGTCGTTTCGAGGTCTCCAATCTCGCTGGACAGCCCGCGGATTGACATATTCAAAGGCCCTGGGCTCCAGCGGGAAGTAGAAGTCTGAAAACAAACACTTGTACTCAGACTCGCCTGGGGAAATTTGTGACAGATAGGTCAGCTGAACCAAGCCACGCTCTAAGTCGTATCAGAAGTTAATCAAATAGAGAAACAACCTTATTTTAATAAGCTGTTGACACATTAATATTAGAGAACACAAAGAATCGATTAATCCTTTTTATTTACCTTGTTATTGGAATATGCTCGCAAAATTTTAATAAAACACTAAGACTAAATAACACTCCATTTAAATCGAAAATGACAATGAAAACCAGACACTCGACTACTTAAATACAAGCAACATTAATTAATTAGTGTACGAAATAAACTCAGCAGTAGAGAAGTCTCCACAGGAAGACATTAAACCAGGCTTCTCTTTAAACCAGTCCTGGATGGATAGCAGGTTTCAGCATTCCATGTACTTAGAGCAGAAAGCTTCAAACACGACTTCTCAATTAAAATAAAAACCAACTAGACGTACCAAACAAAGCGAAAAACTCAACCAAAACTGGAAGCGTTGGGTGGCTTCTTATTAAAGGCTTTTATATTTACGATTCAAGCATGTTCACCGCAGCGAATTGGTACCCCACTCACCACCAACCCCCCCCCCCCGCCCCACCCCCAGAAAAACCATAGTAAGGCGACACAAAACCAAAATGAACACAAACAAAACAAACTCAGTCAGAACGATTTCCGAGGAAACGTTCCCGAGAGTGTCAAACCTCGACACAGATTCAGCACTACTTAATGGCAATTAGAATTCTTCAAGAATTTTTCAGCACTAGCCGTATTTCAACGATGTCCATTGTGTGTATGAAACGAACTTACTGGCTGCTAAACCCAAACTGTCGATGATTGTTATCGGCTCAGCGCACGTGAACATTGAAGGCCACGCACGTGTCTTCCTCCAACATTGTGATGTATCACGTGACTTGCCTCGACCATGACGTGCCAGAAAAATTCTTGGTGGATCGTAACACCTTATATTAGGCATATTCATTATGTGAAATCTTATTTTTGTAAATTACACGCACTCCACTCTGCGGAAAGACCCTTAATTCTTTGGAATTTTGTGCGGGCCGCATAGCCGTGAGTTACGAGTCAAGCGAGTACACCCCCTATCCCCACCCCCCTCCTCCCCACCAAGTCTTACAAAATTCAAATATTATTTTTTTTGAAAGGTTTAAAATACAAGTATTTTTTGTGTAACCAACAAAAAATAGCAAATTGTCTCTGCTTAAGTTAGTAATCAATAAGGTATATCTCTACACTTCAGTTATCTTCCTACGCATGCGTAGTACATACCACAGGGCCTGCCTGGGCACAAAACTGAAGAAAACATGGCAAGTGCGAAAACAAAGTGTAGGACAATCCTGGATAATTTGTTTATTCATAAAGTAAAATTAAGTTACCAATATACAATGAAAAGAAAGCCAAACGTACAAAAAAAAAGATTATTACTTTCCCGATACCTTGATCTAATGGAAAAACTACCCAGCACGTAAAACGGATTTGGCAATTTACCAGACTGTTGGACAGCGGTTTATCCACAAGACCAAGTTAAGTGCTGTTTGAAGAGCCAACACACAACCAGCGTATATGAGCTTGGCTGATCGCTGGGAAATCTCGTTGGTAGCGCGATCTCTTTAAATAATCAGGCGTTGCATTAACTAGAAATCAAACTGTATCTATTTATTTATTTTTTTTATAGAGGAAAAGCTTAATCTATTAGCGGCTCAAACAAGATCTGTTAAGCCTGCTACAGTTCAAAGCCTTCCTCTCTGTCAAGCAAAACGTCGCCAGTTAACAAAAAAAGCGGGCACCAGTGGTCATCAAAACGTTATTAGATTTTGAACCCTTGAAGAAAACTCTGGAACAAGCATTCGTTAAGATCGGCAAACACTAGCGGACAAAATGCAGGGACGTGTTAAAGCGAAGACTAGTCCCTTCGTGGGTACTTATGGAACGCATGTTGCTGGGACAGCACGCAAGCTGGTGCACACGAAGCGGATTGAGGCACAAAAATGTGTCGTAGTGGACACAGTTTGCAAGGTAAGTTTACACGATGCGACACTGAAAATTGAGGTCATTTTGTCCCTGCTTCAAGAGGCACGAATTCAGACCAGCTGAATTTCATGCAAGAAGTTGCGAGGACAAAAGTTTGTCCCCGCAACAAAACGTTTTCGCAAAAACAGGCATGTCACGCTAGGAAAACTGTTGCTGCAATTCGTCAATCGCTTCATGTCCCTGCAACATGCTCCCTAGTCTGTGTCGACCTCAACTTATACTTTCAAGTACAAGTTAATGTGCCGAAAACAGGATAATACCATAGATATCAATTGGTGATTGTGAAATGTTTGTCTGGAAATTTTTGTTGTTCTTATGTCTAGAAGATTCGTATCTAACCAATCAGCGTACTTTAACTAAGGTGTGCCTCGAAGATAAGAAACAATTGTTTGTGATTGAATTAGCTTTTGAGTCGAAGGAATCTGTCAGTCAGTCGAGTCAAAGAGTTGTGAAATCTAGCGAGAATCGAAGAGGAGAAGAATAAAATCTTCTGAAGACGAGACAGTGTGGGCTATCCTTTTCTAATTCCCCACAGACCAATGCGTGACTCTATCATAATGAGTGACACCATGTAACGTAAACACGTATGTGTGTGACTCAATCTGTGTAACAGAGCCACAATCAGACAATGATATGCATTTGTCAGATATATCGCTACACTCTACACGCAATACTAATTAATAACTAACAACTAAACGCTAATTACTCTGACTCTAGCTGACCATAAGCATCACATTGATCCCCGCGGAAGTAGCCTGCGTCGCAGACAGTCTAAACCGCCGGTATAGTGCAACGCAGGCGATGGCGGGGGGGGGGGGGGGGGAAACTCCCATATAAAAAGGACCGGGGTGCTACCCGTGCCTTTTAGGCAATAAAAACGCGGTTAGGGGTTCAGCCTCTAAAGGTCTCAAAATATGACAGGAGATTATGTGTTGCTTTAGAAGCGGTACCTCTTAGGGGTGAAAACCATCTCAAGCCACCCCCACAAAACGAGATCTTGGTAACTTTTAGAGGTTCTTTTCAAAATTTCCGACGAGCTTTCCCGTCCGTTTTATGTGAGAGCTACCCCCGGGATTGACCCCTCCAAAACTAACTGAAACATCAAGACGATTCAGGTGTGACAAACACTGCTTCAGTTCTTAAGCACTCCGTTCTCATGGGCCGGCGCGTTGCCGATTGTGTACATGCAGTCGAGGAATCCACACGCCAGCTCAGAGACTATGGATCGGTCTGGAATACTTTGAGACATACCATAGATAGCAGCCTACAGCGTAAGATAACAAAATGAAGTGAGTCATGGACTGAAGTGTGTGCCAATCTGCAGATTAAGTACTGTTGATGAAGTGGAAGTAGAGTCAATGGTGAAATGACAAATTAAAACACTGGACACAAAGATATCTACAGTGGAGAAAACAGGACATTGCACAGAGCTATCTACAATTGAGTTCAGCACAATCTTACTTGTACTGCTTTCTTGGGTAGAACATTGACAGTGTTTTTCGCATTGATTCAGGTTTGCAAATTAATGACGTCTGACAGATTTGTGTATTTATTCTTCTTCTGACTTTTTTCTTTCCAAGTGTGATTATTCACTTATATTTTTTTCTCTTAGGGATTTCTTTAAGGGATGGCCGTCATTTGTTTTTACAATTCGTGGGCTGGGTAAGGGTGACACGCCCTGTAGGGGACGAAACGTTCTTTTGCGTCTCGCTGCCTTTAACAAATTGTTTAAATAACATTAAATAATACATAAGTAAAATTCTTGCGGTAACTTCATAAAATGCCGGTAAGAAATACGCAGAAGACCGGCATCCCCTCCAGGAGCAATAGTACACTGTACACACTTATGTGCTTCATAGCACAGGATGAAATACAAGAAGTAAAACCACTAGGATAAGCTTGTTGTGTGTTGTAATTTATTGTATATTGCAATTTACTATTTATTTCTTCTTTTATTTTTTTATTTTTCAAAGTGCCAGAACTGGGAAAGAAAAATTGCGGTAAATTCCTCACCATGCCACTTGTTTTGACTGAAGAATCCTTCAAAATCTCAGCAGTACACTCTCGGACATCCTTTACAAAATGATCAGCCACACCTACCTGAGTGTTCAGGTAAGTGACACAAATGTGGATACTACAAAACAATGTAAGTGTCCCATTAGGAAATTGTAACCCTGACAACGTAAACGCAGCTTTAAAAAACACTTCCCTAGACAATAGGCAATAATTTCAGTGTATCATGGCATACAAAGTCGGGAACTCGTGTCAGGGGTTTTGTTAACGTTTTCAGCAAGAGGACAACTGGTTTTCACAGACCGGCAAAACGTTTTGAACTGAACTTCTTTAAAGGAAGAACTTTCCTTTACATAGTCAAATCGTCCTCACAACCGGTCAATTTGCCTGGTCATTAACGAAATCCTTAGAGTGTAAGAAGTTTACTAGTAATTGACTGTCTGGCTTTTTCAGCCTAGATTTTCATTTTGGACGATAAGTGATTCCACACACTGACACATTAACTAGGTGTAAAGACGCTGAACAACTTGAGTTCAATTAAGAGCATTAAGTAGCCCCTGTTTGTGGAAAAAGAAATGGATTAGCGACAATGACTTGAGTAAGCCACGCCCCTGGGCTACTATTAAATACCTTTTGTCCTTACTCATAATTTTGAAATTTCTCTCATTCTCTTACAACTGGTCATCCCATAGCACCATGGACGGCACTCACACTTTGTAAATGCATGCAGCTCAGTAACAAAGCTAGCCTTACTTATATCAATCAGAGACAAACCTTGAAGGAAACTGAAGAGAATTGAGATGCCAGTGTCTTTTGGTAAGAGCATCTGCAAGACGGTAGATATCAAAATCCTTGGATCCAAATGCCACTACACTCACTTCAGGCTTCCCAAGTACATAGATGCCCTTGATTTTTCGCAAGCTGCAGAAGAATGACAACAAAATTCAAAACTGTTTCTTACTATTTGTAAATTATTCACCAAGATAAAAGAAATTGGATAATCATAATCCTAATGGCACTGTTTTCGTGACTGGGCTTATTTAAACTAGCATAGAATCAACCGACATTATTCTTGCTTCTTCATGCTGGATATGACAAACAAACATAACTTTAACCCAAGTACATGCGTAGCTGTACTTAATCAAACATTATCAAAAAAATTCCTCAAAAGTTGGGCGCAGAGGGTTGTTCTTTGGGCAAGCTGAAAGTCATTCTCAATAGTTCACCCCCCCCACCCCGCCCTCCCTTCCCCCTAAAGGAAAAACCTTTCTCGCAAGCATGATATTCATTAAATAATTAAAAATTAAACTAACACAATTATTTAATCTCTGACAGTACTTCTGTAAATTGAATTTCCACAAAATTTTAATAAAACTTCACAACCTCACTTGCCCTAGCTTCAGGTAGGCAAAGGGTGCAACACATTAACCCGAGCTCAAATTTCACCACGCCCGGGGCTGTTGGACACTACATTTTTTGCATGCTGCAAGATCAACGAGTCACCAAGATACATGTACACAGAGTATCTTAGTTATGGTCTGACTGGTTATCATTGGGGTACATATCATGTACGCATTAATTTTAAAAACCTCAGTGCCTTAACAGCCAGATATTTTTTAAGACTCTCACCCTGCCTCAATTTTCATTCTGGTCTGTATGATTTTTCTTGTACTTTCAACATAACCTGGAAACAAAGAGAGACAAAAGTACATGTAATAAAAGTCTTCATTTGGCTCCCTATCAGTCAGAAGTATTATCATTTTTATGCTAATATTCAAACACACGAGACAGTATTTTATAAACGATAATCTTGAGCAGAATTCAAAATATGACATGCAGCACAGCATTTTCAACAATGTTCGAGGAATCTGGAAATGTCCACACTGTATAAAATGCTTTAGAATCTATTGTTTGACATATGCATGTGAAGTCTTTATCAAAACTAAACGAGAGATTAAATAGTAAAAATCCATGTTGAGATTACATATCCATTAGCCATGTTCACTATTACAATTTCTTTTGTTAAATGTGATCAATATTATTGATTTTGAGAAAGTTGGAAATCTGGGAAAGAACCATCTGCCAATCCTGGGGCCCATTTCTCGAAAACTCCAGAAGCTCTCTGGGCCCATTTCTAGTTCATCTGTACCTAAAAATGGAGAAGTGTATACACCTGAAACTTCTTGTTTGAAGGGAACCTCTGTTCATATTAAGAATATGTGAATAAAACAGCTCTGTAATTGTAAGGTTCAAGAATTTGCTATGGCTTTCCGGGCCCAAAACGTTTCTGGGGCTTTTGAGAAATTAGCCCCTGGTACTCTGGACAATGGTCTTCACAGAGAGAGAGAGAGAGAGGGAAAAAAAATTTGTCAAAACTTCACACAAAAAATGCTGCCATACCTGATTCCCCAAAGTACATCATTGCCGCCCATGTTGATGCAATGACTGCACCTGGTCGACTGCCAGGTATCGTGGGACAGGCATAGATTCCTCCTTGCCAATCTGGTGCTACAAAGAACTGACAACAACACAAGTTGCTTAAAAGGAGCTCAGTCACGGTGTTTTGTCTTTTTTTGGCCACGCACAAAATTACCTTTAAATGGGAGGAAACCTGAAAATAATAGTTTACTAAGATGGAAAAACATCAAAGAGATAATAATAAACCATACAGGAAAAAGGATGGTCAAGGATGACGAAGTTTGACACGGATTGCAAACGACGAGTTTGAAATATTTAGGCTAAACTTTTCAAAATGTGCAAACCGTGACTGAGTTCCTTTAATTAATTCGCAGAAATTAATTGCTACATAGAATGGCTGTCAACTGAATGTGGTAAAACCTAAACTAAAAAAAACAAAAGATAATTCCCCGTTTACTTTTGACACCCAATTGAAAACCGCTCTATATGTGTTTATTGAAAGATAGATGATGCATAATTCATAATTTCTCGCTCATTGCTAATTTTCCAAACACTCAAACATAGCCAAGTACTACTGTGAAGGTTCTCTGATAAGCCCTCCTCGGGAGGTAGGGCATGGGAGAGGCTGAATAGAACTGCAATTGTTAATAGTAAAAACATGTCTACTTCTCCATACAAACCATATTTTTTTGGTGATAAGGCGCAGTGTTCTTTCTGAAGAAAATATACCTGTGGTTGTTGAATCAAAATCTTTTCTAACCTTGGGATGCGCCTTATAGCTGAGTATGGTCGTGCCAAAAAAATAAAATTTTTCAAATTTCCCTGATAATTAAAATAATTGTCAAAGGACTCAAGTAATCTAATTACACTAAGTAGAAGACAAACATTGTTGGTCATTGACTTTTTCAAATTTGTGGTTCTGGAAAAGAACACTCATATTAGTCAGCTCTGCTCAGCTACTTGTCATTCTTGATCGCCTTTGCTTTCCATCTCGTACTCATTATCAATTGCTTCTTCCAGATCTTCTGCTTCTTCTCCCTCGTTATCCCAAACTGTTTCATCTTCTGTACCATCAAGAACATTAGTGATACTGCAGCATTTGAAGGCTCTGCTGGGATTTCCTTCCATGCTCAATCAATCCACCGCAAAAACCACCTCTTTGCTGGGCGCCTCCTTCTTTCCATTTTTACTGATTTTGCCATAATTCTCTGTTGATGTCTTTTTGACAACTATGTTAACCTCTTCAACCACAGGCTTGACAATTCATGGACATTGTAATGAGACACTAGCATTCGCAATTAATTAACCTCCCTTAGAAATAAATTGCAGGGAAACAACTCAAGAGAAATTTCTTAGGGAAATGAAATGAATAAACGAATTACTATAACCTTGAGGTTGGTGATGACTTACTTGAAAACGCCTGAGATGCTTGTTGCTGTACATGATGACTGAAGATCCTTTTGGTGAAAAGCCATACTGAAACAATAGAGATTACACTTTTGCTCACCTTCATAATTTACATTTAAGATATCTCTAGATACAGTCGACCCCTGTTAACAAGCTCACAACAAAATTCAAATTCACAAGTTTGCACTTTGATTGACAACTATGTATGGCTGTTTAATGCGCACTGTACATGTAGGTGGCTGCTAAAGAGGGGTTCAGCTGTATCAACAAGTACAGTGTAACAGACTGTACAAGTGTATACATTATTGTTTATGTGTAGGTGCATGTACATGTAAAGGGAAAATTAAAATAAACATCTTTTTTTATCTAAACTATCATGTTGATGAAATTGTATAGTGTGACCTGCACTACAAAGAAAAGCTAACTAACATTACTTTTATAATAGTCAAGTTTGCTTTCCAAAATTCTCATCTTTAATGGTAGCATTGTTAGTTCCACCCAAGTCTTTGCACAATTTTGGCTATCTTCTCTACAGACCCAAGGGGACTTACAAAAGAAATTATCTATTGCAGGAACCCACTTGCTTTAGTTGTCACTTTGTTCTTAACCTAGAAGGTAACTGTGTTTGGCTCGGTGTGATATGACGAAGACCCCATTTATAATCAATCACTACTAGTGTGCAGTTCACAGCAAAATGGCATCTTCATCTTATGCAAAGCCAGCGAGAATAACTTTACATGTACATGTTCCACACCTTGTGAGTATCGCAGGATATGCTGGTAACTCCTTCCACTGTAAAATCAAATGGAGGAAGGTCAAACCTGTAAATAGCAATTTAGGAGAAAAGTAAACAACAGATTCATCTCAGACAGAGTAGTAAATCATACAGTGTATACCATAAATTGCCATACATGTACATGCCAACTGTGGATACACTTAAGTCATGTATATGTTGTAGGTTAAAATGAAAAAAATGAACACACATAGGCCGAAAGTAGAAAAAATTATAATTATAATAAAATAAATAAGTAGTTGTCATAGGACATGTTTAAAACACAAAATGCCAGATGATGAAATTGCACTTTGAGTGGATAAGATTCAATAAGGGACATGGGCGTCTTTAAGGGTTAGCCTTTGTTATATTAGCCTTTAAATTACATCTTGTACATGTAAAACCTCACACTTGATTAGTGCTTAACACTATTGACAACTACACTTACTTCAACCCATCCCTTTTCCTGTAATGTAAGACTATTTTGCTTGTGAATTATTCATTTTTTAAGTTACCTAGCAGGTTTCTGCAAAGGGCCTATCTAGTGGAAGTCTGACACTTCAGTGGGATTTTAATTCATGATCTCTTGTGATGCTCATAAAATAACTTTTGCCAAAAGTTCTGAGTTCCACCTATTACATAGCACCATTCACAGACCTTATACACTGATCATAACTTACCCTGCTTTCTTCATAAAGGGAACCAGAAATCCCCCAAGACAGGCATCAACATGAAGTCCAAGATTGTACTTCCTGGCAAGCTTAGCCATATCCTCAATTGGATCTATGACACCATGAGGAAACTGTGGTGCAGAACCACAAAGCTGAAAACACAAGAGAAGGATTTAGGAGAAACCAGTGAGAGGAATGAAATCCAACTGCTGGGTGCTATGTACCAACAAGCTAAAACACAAAAATAGCATTTTGAAAAACCAACTGTGCTGCACTTACCAGGATGGTGTTCTTTGTAATGGCTCTTCTCATTGCCTGAACAAGACACAAAAAAGAATACAACAAATTGAATTATTAATTTAACTACACTACACACCGTATTACAAGGGTGGGGCTCATTTGCCAGGGCAAGACACTTGGGCAAGACACTTTACCCTCTTAGTGTCTCTCTATCCAGGAGTATAGTAGCTAATGATTAACTGTTGAAACAGTCAAAAATACTACAGAGGGGAGATGGTCGTGGGGGGAGGGGGTGTTAACAGAAGGGTTCAGAATCTCCAAGGATGACTACTGTATTAGTAAATTGATGGTGAAAAGTTTCAAACCTTGATATTACATCTCCTAGTTTCTTCGTCAACAGGAATGTGAACTAACTTCAAATTAAAATAGTGAGCTGCCTAGCAGGAAAATAATTACAAAAATACTTTATTAGAAGTAATAAGAAACAATGAGAAATAAAAATACTTACTAGAAAGTCCCATGTACAATACATTATATGTATACATGTCAATAGGGAAATGGAAAAGAACAAACAAACAAGGAAGTAAAGAAAAAAAAATACAGCAACAACAAAAACAAAAAACAAAGATTAATTAATGGCTTTTTTGGTCAATCATAAAATGGAATTTATGGCTTTTCCTTCAGCTGTTTGTTCACTTTCTTAGTTCTTGGTACGTGAATCAATTCTTCTGACTTATTCATCACCTTACATAACATTATTTTATGTTAATCCAAGGCTTTTGCGATACAGAGACATATGTTTTTTTATATACTAAAGATTGTCCTTATTGTGTATCTTATAGTGTCAGCTGAGAAATGTGCCCATAACAAAAATATACCAGCACTTATTGGACTGCGCCGAAAATTACCTTATCAAAAGCTGCATGTATACTTATTGGTGCCAAACTAAAAAAAGCAGAAAACAGTAACATTTATCATCTAACAGACAAAGGGACAATGGTACATCACTAGAAGGAAAACATGCAGTGCAAGTAGGTGGCTGTCCCATTGCAGTGCCTGTTGGAGAGCATTACCAGAGAGAAAGTAGTGTTTGTTTGGTTTTCACTCCCTCCCTCCCACTTACAATTAGGTAAGTATATCTTCCACACAATGTCTTTTCACAGTGCTGTGTTGACAGGGCCTGAAGATTGGCTGTGTCTGTGCTGCCATGGTGACCTCCTTGCTGCAGAAGAGTGCTTTGCTCTTCTGCTACTTTAGTAGGTGCCTACTCTCCAATGTTTCAATTGACTTAGAGTAGGGTTGTCAGCACTATGCCCAACTCCAACCTAGAGGACCAGGGTGTCTAGTTTTATCTGGTCTCTCACCCTAGATCTGTCCAGCGTGGTTGAGCCTGCCTGAGGCACAAAAGCCCATGCTGGCATAGCTCCAGGAATCCTAGCTACCACACCAACAGCAAGGCACAGACACCATCAACACACAATAGATACAGATCATAATAATTATGATCCGTATCTGCAATTATTGTAGAATTCTTAAGAAAATTCATCTTTGTTCGCCTTATCATTGCTAAAACTCCCAACTACAGATATCAGGTAGTTCAAATCAGAGCACTCTTTAAGTGACATACACAAACACTTACATCTCTGGTTTTTCAATTCCACGTTCATGAGCCCACTCACGATAAGCCTTACAAGCCATTAATATACTCTCTGTACCTCCTGTGGTCATCTAGGAATGTCAAAAAGAAAAGAAGTCTACTACTGACTACTATTAGGTAGCACACAAATGTTGGAAGTGATTGCTCAGAGGCTTTTACATGTCAATTTAAGAGTGCTGTCTCTATGTTTTTTGAGATAAAAAGACAAATTTTCTCGACTAAGCCACAACGTTCAAATGTTGCAAGTGTCTATGCAGTAAGCCGAACAGTTTAAAAACTTTAACCCAGGCCAAATACATGTATGCAATGCTGGCAATCAATTCCAAAAGAAAATATGAAAAATTAGCCTTGAAGTTCATGGTTCACATTCTCCAAAATACAGAGAACTTGGTCATTTCATGGCTGTCTGGCCATGTAGCTCAGTTGATAGAGCAAGGTCGATTTAACCTAGAGGAAGTGGGTTAAAATCCTGCCAAGGTCAAAGATTTTTTCTTTGCCTTACAGTATGTGGTCCCCAATTTCCTTTCGAGAGCAAAAATGCAAAGGCAAATCACAGGGTTATTATTACCTCTGTCAATATAGCGTCTGCTCAATGAACAATAGTTTATAAAGAAACATGTAAAATATAAAACAATTTTCTTTAAAAAAGTCTGCATACACAGGACACCCAACTGGCTAAAAGCCGGCTGTACTGTATATTCCAAAACACATACCGTTCCACAAGCATCCTTCCCTCCTCTGAACATATTAACACACATCTGGACAACTTCTGCCTCCATCTTCCGCACTGTTAAGAATTAAAATCAATAAATGCACTGCCCCTTTGATATCAAATAATTTTATGCCAGAGTTAAGTTAAGACCTTCACCCTCAAGTTCCAAGTTTTATAACATTTTCAAACAGCTTAAATTTCGTCAAAAGTACATTTACTCTGCTGGGAGTTTGTGATGGTTCACACATGTGCAATCTGAATCAAGACTTGATTTACATATTAACATTGATTTCTTTTTGGCCATGTGTTCACGTATCCTGTCAGTTGGACATTGAAATTAAACAAGAACTCTACTGAATAAAAAGAGCTTGGTCTGCCCACTCAGATCTAAAAAAGTTTGTTACTCAGCTACTAAAGCGCATTAAACTACTGTACATTGTACATGAACTAACAAACATCTCTTCATTTTCTGAAGATGTCAAGCTATAGTTTTATTAAGAGAGGCTCTTGAAAAACTTTTCAGTTATTTTTGCTCAGTGAGGTGACATTTTGGTTTCATGCGATCTACCCATGGATACTGTAGAAACAAGTTTAGTCAGAATTCTTAATATTTTCCTCGGCATGCCACAAATTAATTTAAAGAAATCTAAGGACTTAATTTTACATTCCAAAGTTGTGCAAACAAATCAAATTTACCATCAGGGAAGATGTCAACATGAAGAGGATTGGCCCATGTATATTTGGAATACACCTGCAAATTAAAAATCAAACCTCAGCACACACTCAGTCAAACTTACTGCATGTACAAGTACACTGTACTCATTCAAATGCCAAACCCTTCAGTGTTCACAAAGACTAGCTAGTGCCCAAAAAAACAAAGAAGACAATCTCAATCTTTGTTTAGACTGTAGTGTTTGCTAGTGTGATCTATGTATGTATCACCTCCTACCTGGTTCTGCCTGGTTTTCTCGTGGACACGGTTTTAACCTTGTTATGTTTAATTTGAACTACCTGTTTCGGACATTCGAATTGTTGGCCTCACAAGGCTTTGTACTATAAACATTTAAAAGAGATTTTCACATAAGATTAAGTCTGGTTAAAGAGATTTAAATTACTAATTTCAAATTGCTTCTTTGTTTTTTTCTTCTTATTAGGTAGATTTCAGAGCTGATCTATACGAACATGAACTATTTTTAAATTTGATTCATCTTCAGTTTTTCATCACCAACAAATAATTACAATCTGTAGGAGAGCTCTGTTGAACCACATCACCCGATCAAAACTGAATCTTTTAGTTGAAACTGAAATTGTTTGGTAAAGCAATGATTCCTATTTTGGCACGATGTACTCAAGCCAACATACTCACGACAAGGCCAAACAAGCCTGATATGCAACTGTAGCATACCAATAAAGTCTTTACTGCTCCCAAATTCAGCCAAGTGACCATGATATTGTAGCCATATCAGGGTCAGTGACTTGATATCACAGGAAATCAGGACAATAGCCACTGACAGCTTCTGATTGGCTAATTGTGCATTTGGGTAGGGTAAGATAAGGAAATTTGCTTGCCAAGACATGTGTTTGTTTCAAGACAGAGCACTGCATTTGAGTGAAATGACACCTTTCCACCTGACCTTTGTAAGGACTTCAGTAAGTTCCTTTCCTCCATTATAAATTGCTCCGGAAACACGTCCTTCCTGCCAATTCACATCACCTGAGAATAAGGTAGAATTGAAAGCTTTTAGCAAGATCATATAACTGTATCCAAGCAAATTTGTTGTCTGCATGCAGATGTACATGTATTTAAGTAAGAAGGCAAAAAGTGTAGTCCAGTGCAAAAACCCAAATCAACAGACAGTAGTTTATTGCAGGTACTTCCTCATCCTTTATTGGTTTTTAAATTGTGTACACGCACAACGTACCACAAGCATTGTACAGTTAATGTAACATCAACTAATAACAGTGAAATGTAAAATTAACTTACCCAATTTTAAATAATCATCAATTTCCTTCATTAGCTCTTTCTGTAAACGATAAATGAAATATGGTAGGTAAAAATTCACTTCCCGAATGTCTTGAATAAAAGAATTACAAAACAAACTAAAAAATTTACACACTACTTGTACTTTGCAAACACTGTTCATTCCCCACTGTAGAGGCAATCTGGGACAAGTGTGACTCATCTTGCAGTCCCTTGTGGGACCTTTTCTGGGGACAAAATGACTTCTTACTTTTGTTTTGTCCTTAGTAAAGGTCCCACAAACAGCTGCCAGGTAAGTCTCGTCCCAGATTTTTCTAATTTCTAAACTGGTGAATTTTAAATATCATTAATAACAAATCAATGCTTGAAATGCAGCATGGCACAAACCTCTTTCATTCCCTTTGCTGGTAGCTGAAAACAGGATAGAGCAGTATATGTAAGTAAACTTTGGACATGTGGAAACAGAGAAAAATAAAACTACCACAAAATCACCTAGAACATAGCAAAAAAAAAAAAAAACTGAATCAACTCAAAAATTTCACCACCAGGTATATAAGCACATTCTTTAACATAATGATGACCAAGAAACATTAGTACACGCAAGTGTACATCAGTCTCTAGACAGAGAGGTTTAGGTTCAAATTTCACGCTAAAAATTTGGGCAAAATCCTTTATTCTTCCATGTGTTCTAGTGAAAAGTACACAAATCCAAGAATTTCCAGGTGCCACAAAATGATAATTGAACTTTCACCAGATAAAGAACCATCATTGTACGCAGAACTCAATGTTTAGCTGTAACACAAGACTTACTTTAGTAAACAGTGTACATGTAACTGAATCTGTTGATTGTAACATTTACTTTTAGTCACTAATAAGCTGAGTAACTTACTGTCATGTGAAAGGTTTCTCCAGGTCTTACTGGAAAGGCACTCCTTCCCATTTCATCCATTGTTTGCTGCATCTCTCTGGCTATCTGCCAGAAGATCAAAACAAGTGACGGTTCATTATTCTGACTCTGGAAATACTGCACCAAATGTTTATAGAAAACATGTAGTTATCAAGACTTTTTCCTGTTTTGATTCATGTAAATTCATACCCCCTAAAATCATTTCTTCCACCTTGTCATGTGTCAACTGCAAGGGTAGAAAGGCAAGATGTGCCCATGCATGGCAGGAACAAGATGAAACCATGCAGTCCACAACAAGACTAAATATTAAAGTAAAAGTGCAGTGTAAAGTGATTTGTTATAAACACAGATATCAAATCAAATGCAAGGTTCTCACCTTATCCTTTATGTAGGGCATCCTTCTTACCAGTTTAAAAACTCCTTTCTTTACTCTTTCCTTGAGACCTGAATAACATTTAGAAGAACATTTACCATTAAAATGGCTAACGCATCCCAGTTGGAAAAAAATGATGATTTCATTTATTAATAAGTGTTTAATGTTTAATTGAACAATTTAGACAATAAATTAAAACAAGTCAGATAGACATCACTGTCTAATGTACTTTGTACAGTCAGGCAATTTGATACCCTGTTTATATGATGAGTATGGACCACATTTTTGGGATAGTCAAAATGCTGGCATGATTTACTGCGCTTTTCTCTAACATGCGGATTCTAAAATTCAAAGCTCAACTGACAAATGCGTTTTTTGCTACTGTCAATCAAATGTTCGGCAGCTCCTCACAGCTTCCAACTACCGCCGAGCATGCGGTAATCAAATCGTTGAAAACAGTTCACACAATGAAACAGTGTTCGGCAGTAATCAGAAGCTGGGAGGAGCCGCCGAACATTTGATTGACGGGAGTGAAAAACGCATTTGTCAGTTGAGCTTTGAATTTTAGAGTGTGCATGTTATTGAAAGGCGCAGTAAAGGATTACAACTATACTGCACAATAATGCCTTCTACAGGACTGAACAATACTTCAAAACTGGCTTTCTAAGAAAGAAAAACATGAATGAAATATTATAAATTAATAAATTTAAATATGACTTAAATAAACAAAAATTGTTTGACCTGAGGAAGATTTTTATTAAAAAAGGGATTGATTACAAATACAAACATGATCATTTGACCAATGTTTCCAACGTGGTGTCTGGAATATAATTCAGTTTCATTAAAAAAAAAAAAATTAAATATTAATCAAGAGACATGTTTTGATTAAGATTATCCAGAGTGACTTTTAGAACTTTTAAATGCTGTAGGTACCTAACTGAAAGTCACTTGGACATCCTTAATCCAACTTCCTCAACTTACAGTGGAATCCAGATTTTTCGAACCTCCAAGAGAAAAGAACATTGGTTTGAAAAAATCGGGTAGTTTGAAAAACTGGGGTCAAAATTATGGTGTACGTTTGGGTTAGAGAAAGGTTAAAAAAAAAATGAGCGTTTGAGAAATAGGGATTCCACTGTAATTACACGTAATATACAATGTTCATACTTTGTTCACGGAAGAATGCCCATCCAATAACCCAGCGCAGAATTTCTGTTACAAGCCAGACATAAAAACAGTATGTCACTGTATTGACAACAATCTGTAAAAAGAGTAGATTACCAATCAGTTCAAACCTTCCAAAATCACATCCAAAACCCAAGATACAGCAGTAAGGACCACTTGGATGACACAGACTTTGTAATTGATTCATTAACTCTACTTCATGTAGCCTGTAGTACCATAATAAGCCTTGGATTGGCAGATGTACATGTATGAAAGATTATGTTAAAAGAGAGTTTCAACAGACGTTTGGTACCCACGGAGGGTTCAAAGTCTTCTTTCTCTAGCAGCATTATACATTCATGAACATAAAGACATCAGGACATACATATGTACATGCACTTTATTTACACATGGCAGAACCATCAATCATATCACAAGATTGAGATAAAACTAAAACTAAAACACTGATTTACATTCTTGTTGTATGGGAGTACTAAAAAGACATTACGCCATTGACCTCATTTTTAAACTTAATAAAAGATCTGACCAGTGTCTCTGAGATGGAGGGCTATTCCATGAATGTACCCCATTGTAGCAGAAACTATGTTTTAAAAAATCAGTGTGGGGCCTGGGCAGAGCTAACATACACTTAATACTGTATCTGGCCAGTTCTGCACAGTCATCATGTGCAAGTTACTGTTACTGTTGTTATATACATGTATGTTTGAAATTATGAACACCGTGTCAAATTTGGGACAATTTTTTTTTGCCTGCTTGTCCGCAATAGCTAGCAGGGAGGCCTTTGCTGCGCTTGAAAAACCAGAGGAGCTTCCATCAAGGAGGGTTGGGGTAGACAGCCCAGGTGCCCGGCTACCAGCTGATACCAAGCCAGGGCTTCACGGCCTGATCTAACCCCAGTGGGGTGGGGTGGGTCACAGAGAAAGGCATTTTTGTCAGCAAAACCAGTCATTTTCTTTGCAGAACATCCTCTGCAGCCTTAGGGCCGGCAGACAGCCAAGGTGGGTGAGTGGACTGTGTAGTGACAGACTGCCCGTGATTGATTGAGTGAAAAATCCCACAGTGTATTTTCTTGGAAAAGTATCAGGGTGATTGTTGAAATTAGCATGGTTTTCATAAATCCAGACATATATACACTCAATACCAGATGCTAATCAAGACTTAAAGATGTCAATTACGCATAGTTTGTCATGGGGTATGGGGAAGCAAGCACTCTCGTGTTTGACAATTAAATTTTGTGTTGTACTAGTTTCGTGCACAATTGATTTTTAAAAACAATACGTTTTTTCGATTCACTTCACAAGCGACTTTCATTATCACGACAATGTCTTATTATCACATTGTTGGCATGGACACAAAGCAACCAGAGCGTTGGGTAAGAATTATCTGAGTACAAAACGTCTGTGGGCACGAAACGTCCTGAGAGAGATAACGTCCCCAATTTTTTCCCTTAAGTGTCGAAAATAAAACGTGGAGTTATAAAAAACGATGATATAACTGCGTAATCCAATGAAATACCTTCAAAGTAAAATGATAATCATGAATGACCTTTGGCCACGAAGGTGTTATTTACGGGGAGAAAAACACGCCATATAGTGTCTACTCTTGAGAAACAAGCAGGTAACATCATCACAGGGTACATGTGTACCTATGGCAAATAAAACTCTCAAATGCAGTGAAAACCAAGAAGAAATCGAAACATATATGGTCGATTTGGGAATGAAAATCAACAGCGCGGATAAAGCTTAGGAATTTTTCGTCGTTAGCATTAGGAATTATTTAAGCTTATTAAAAATGAAGAAAAACTTTAGCTCACCTCCCAAGCCTCCATTCCTCGACACCATCGATGAATGTGACGTCTAGCTTCAGCTAAGTAATAAACAAACGTCCACTAAAGAAATACAAAAGCATCACGATTTAATTGACACACAGAACTCAAGTTAAGACTTCGAAATTAAAACTTGTTCTCGAACTATAGCCTTTGAGTAAGGGTTAAGCTAAGGTGTTACGCAACGGAGAGCATAAACGATCGTGAAAAGAGTTTCGCAAAACGATAATGCATGGCTACTAAAGAGCTCAGCTTACACATATCTCGTTCCAGTGAAGATACTCTGGTAGATGGGGTTCTACGACGTCCAAAAAGCGCTCCCAATAAGTCTTTTCCAGCATGGTAAAGCCGAACTTTCAAAGGACCTCCCCACCAAGTTGGAGGTTTGCTCTCTTCCTCTCTCTTTTTCCTGTCGTTGTGTGAATGTCACGTGATGACGTATTAACCGGATATACAGGTTTGGGTTATATTTCCTCTTTTATTTCCGGTTTCTGAACCTATTTGATTGTTGCTCCCGCTTCTAAAAACACTTATCATTCCTGCCGAGGAGAAGTTGAATCAAACTTATAATTTGCGTTTTATTTGAATATTTCTTGGGAAACCAAATACGTCAGGGTCGTGACGCACTTCCGGAAATTGAGTATTTGGTTGGCTATGGGTAGGAGGAATTAATTTTGAAACAAGCAGAAACAAAAGACACAGTACAATCAGGCGACGTAAAATCAATAAGGATTAACTAAAGCAGCTACTAGACATTCTTTTGTCGAATTCGCCATTTACCATTTCCGTCTCCGACACTCAACAATCGCAGAATTGTTCGTGAACATTCGTGTGATATTCGTTGATATTCGGTACACCTTCGAAGTACCGGCGGGTGATCTATTATGGCCGAGTAACAAGCTCGAATGAGAAATGAAGCTGCCGATTGTGCATGAAGGAGTCGAGTAATGGCTCATGACAGATATGTAGAGCTTGAAAGGCATCCTCTCGGTGGATTTGGCTTTAGTGTTATCGGTGGAGTTGACACGCATTTGCCGCCTATGGTCTGTGCCTTGGTTCATAATGGCTCCGCACAACTGACTGGAAAGGTGAGTGTGTTCATTTTGATATTTCTGCCCCAGCTTCAGTTTACGTACATTAAATCGAGAATATCAAGACAGTGTAGCACAGATAAAATAATATTCGTAGCTTACACCAGAGCTATGCCTTTTGAGATAAAATTTGCGTACTAGAAAATTCTCACTCGCGCCAAATGTCCGAGTACTAGATTTCAACGTGGCAACTCGTTTCGCCGCGATGTAGAGATTGAGTGTAATTTTGTTTCTACCTAGCGTTTGGTTATTAAGCTTAAGTACATCAGCCTTACCGTTAAGCCAATTTCTTTATTTCTTCGGTGTATTCTCCCACACGGGCTTACTTATAGTTTGTTTTCTATGGACGCTGTTATTTGGTGCTCAAATGATATAGGGGAGCTTGTTTACAAGGACGTTTCGTGTGCAAGATAGAGATTTGCGTTCGTTCCTAACTTTAATAATCACTGCCATGTCGATTCTGCGATTTATTACAGTATTTAATATACGTTGCGATAGTAGCTTAAGATAATCAGTTTTAATTTGGGGAAATTTATGGAAGAATTTATTAAAATGTTGGACTTAAATTTGCTATTAAAATCGCTGCTCAGCAGATCAAAATTCAAAGTTTTTATTTATTTTCGCACGGAAAACATTCCTTAGCTTTCTTAAATATGCTATTTCCATACATGTGAACCTTGTCACATTATGTCACATTTGATATTTCAGTAAATAAATTGGTGTTTAAATATAATATACAGTAAGGAAATTAACGAATGTTTTCTGAGCTGGTTATCGAGGATGGGGGCTTATTGAACAGTATACCTTTCGTGTCTCGAAAATCGAAACTGCCTCAGGCAATTATTGTCCTGCAGTGAGACTTGACGTTCCAGCCGCCCAGTCTGAATGGGTCAACAAAAAATGTAATAATTGCATTGGATCAAGCAAGCAAATTGCTTGCTAGAAATGGTGGGAAGTCGACATGTTTGTATAATTGAATTCGCCGCGAAATGTGTACACATGTGGTGTCCATGCAGGCATTCTACCTCCATATGGCATGGATCAGAACTGTCCTTCGTTCTGTATCTAATTAAATAAGTTTGTTTGCCTTTACAGCTGGAAATTAAACCAGGATCTCTTGTTAAACACGTGCTATTTTTGACAACTTTAGTTGCAGAGTTGACCACCATCTAAAGGCAGAAAATATTTGCTCAAAGGTGATTTGTTTTCTGTCACATTTGGAGAAAATCAATCACTGCATGTAAAACTTGTAGAAAATGTAAATAATGGCTATTATGCAAAGCAAACAGCTGATACTTGTACAGTGATTGTGCTGTGATAATTTTTGAAAACTGATTAGGGAAATTGGAAAATTCTGAGAATGTTCATCATGAAACCACTTCAATTCAAGCTATTCGTCTACTTTTGTACTTTTAACTGACAGAGCTAATAAGAAATATTAAGGCTTCCTATAATAGACATATAATTTCCTTTAATTGTTTGGAAGATTCACTGATGTGATTATTGTTTGTCTCACAGAAATTTTTTTTACATGTTTGTGTGTTATTAGGCATTTAAATCTAATGAACAATTTTCAAATATATTTTTCCAATTGTCTGCGCATGTAAATAACATTATATAATATATCCGGTACATTCTGGGATATTATGTGGAGTACTGTGCCTATTTTAGAGAAATTGAACTGCTTGAAAATCAGCGTGGATGATTTCAATTTGAATTTTTGTAAATTATTTCAATGTTGTCAACATTGTGGAACATTTTTTTGGTCCCTGTTAGAGCAACCATAGGTTTGCATGTTCCAGAGTCAAGAAACGAGTGATTTGAACATTTATTTTTTAATATTGAAAAGGCATAATATATATTGAACCATTTACCAGAGGCAATGTAACATAGAGACATGTACCATTGTACCCTAAATATCTTCCATGTAGAATTTTTTCTGTGTGAATGAAGATTATTGTTATTGCTATTGTCAGGTTTTTGCTGGAGACGTCATTTTGGAGGTTAATGGTCAACCTATCACTCAGTTCACCACAAATCAAGGTGAGGGCCAAATGATTAAGAACTGGGCACCACAAGATTGCAAGAGGAAATCACTATCTGAGCTTAATGGATTTAATTAATTACTGTACCTTAGGAATTATTAATTAAATGTACATCATGTAAAAGTATGTGCAAGAACCTTAGAAGTCATTCCTAACAGAATCTTTTTATTGTTTTAGTTGTAGAAAGTATTCGCAATACACAGGATAACTTAAAACTCCGACTGAGGGATGGTGAGGAAATATGATTTATTTTCATCCTCTAGTTTGATATTATGTATTAAATATTGTTATATTATGTGCCATGAATTCATTCAAGACATGATCATCAATATCAGAATTTCAATGTATTTTTGAGCCAGAAAACAGGAGTGGTATTAATTAAATTGAGGATCCCAAATTCTTTTGCTCGTGGAATTCATAACATTGATATACATGAAAAGAGGCCACATTTTGGTTAATAAGTTAGGCCTTTTTATAATAATAATTTTAAAGGGTCCAAGTCAGCCACACATTTGTTCTTGTTTACATGCGGGAGTTTGGCGATTGTTAATATTATATTTGGAAGATGTGGAAATGAAGGAAATCACTGTGAAACTACTAAAGATGATTAAACATACTTTCAGGAACACGATTTACCGTAAAGCAGTAAGATTTTGCTTCACCGTGGATGCAATATCAATAATTTCAATGGCATTGAAAATGGCAGAAGCTGACTAGGGTCCTTTAACTCCAGAAGGCAAGATTATCAGTTAGACTACTTGCAGCAACCCACTTTGTTGTGTTGTTCCACAAAATATGCATATACTGTACCCCTGACACTACTTTTTTTTTTTATTTACGGGCCCTCCCACCCATGCCTCAGGAAATTCTCATTTTCGTTCTCCTCCCTCTTGGAATTTCTAGTAACCCTCCCTTGGATGGGTAGGGATATTTTCTGGAACCACGCATCAGGGATCCATATTTGCAGTCGTCTGGTCATCTGTGACAACCAAAAAGTCATAGGGATGACCAAAACAATGGAAACTCATTCGTTGGACGAGTTTAGTTTGACTCTACTAGAAAAAAAAATTCTTAAATTTTCTTATGAGTTTCCTGCATTCTGACCACTTGTCATCCATTTGGAACTTGTAGAAAACAGAGAAAGATTTGAAACACTTTCTTTTGCAATAAACTCATCATTTTGGTCTGCCATCCTGGATGACGTGATGAATGAAATCATTGCAGGCTCAATTTTCATTTTGTCAACCGCTGATGCTCTGTGCTGTATCTGCATCCACGAAAAACATGTGGTGCCATGAGGATATGGAATTTAGTCTTGTTAAAATTTTAGAAAAACAAGATACACGTAAATATGAGGAGGAAGAGCGAAAGCATTCCTTTCAGCCTTCATGGCAGTCGAAGAGGCCTTGGTTTTCACTTATACCTTGTTTTTCTTTGTCTGGTGACAGCCGCAACTACAGACATGATGTACTGAGAGTCTGGTAACGTTGAAATAATGAAAAAGTGAACTTTCCATTTATGTGCTGTTTTGTTGCAACCCCTAGGATTTCACAGTAACAATCGTTTCAGGTAGCGTGACATTACTGTGATTCAGAAATAACGGAACCAAAAAACAAATTTGCCATGGACATCTTCAGCCTTGCTGATCAAAATTTATTTGATAAAAGGTTTTTTTTCCTCTTCTACATGTAATTCTCAACAGGAATAGTGATTCCTTTGATTAGCACTCTGGTTATATATGAAACTAAAATGTTGTTTTGCCGTATTGTATCCATCCCAACTTAGTGCATCGAATGGTATGGCAAGTAAAATTTTGCCAGGGCAAGTACAGAGTGCGCTATTGGGATGGTTTAGGGGGCTGCGTTCGGTCAGGCATTAAGGCAATGAAGTAATAATACAATAAGGTGTAAACTTTAATGTTTGTTTGATTAATTAATTTCAATTAATTAATTGGCCTTGTGGTAAGGGGGTGGGGTAGGTACCTCTGGTTACTACGTAAAACATATCATACTTACGTTACTTCTATGATAATGTCACAAATCTCTATATGTTTTCGCAAATCTTTCACTATCCTAGTGGTGCTATTCTCTTAAGTACAAAATTAATTTGTTCAAAACGCATGGGCAATAACTTAGCTTGACTGGAACTCAGCATAAAACATCACAATAAAATTCAAAGCCATCTTAACAAATGGTAATTGTAAATTATTTTGGGGCCTTGAAAGAAAATACAAACATGAAACTTACACAATGCTAAGATAACGTCTTATCAAGTTTTTGTCTGCTCATATTCTGCAAGGGGAAAAGGCCTAGTTGACTACCAAGGGAGAGAATGGCATGGGTAAGGACCTATCTGACTACTGTATCAGAGTGGTAAATTGCACTCTGCACTATCTGAGGTTGTCTCGTTAGTTTTAATATGTCATCTGCACATAAAGATCAACATAAGCTGTGTATCAACATAAAAAGCTGATCCCAAAGTTTAAATGGCAGCACCGTTAGTACTTAACGTGTTCAACGTGTTCACTTAATGTGTTCACAAACTGAAACAATGTACAAATCTAATACTACATGACGAAAAATAAACATCCTTTGTGGTCTCATTACTCGTCCACAAAATGGGGGGAGGGTAGGGGGCGCTTATTTTAAATTTCGACTGATAGGAGGGGCGCTTATTCGAAGGGGATGCTTATTCGAGGGGAGGTGCTAATTGGAGGATTTACGGTATGTCATCTGGCATACTTGCCCGGCTGACAACTTGGAGAAATAAACCAAATGGATCCCTGATGCGTTATAATGTACATGTACAATGCATGAGATGTCTTGAGATATTTTGACTCCCTTGGCCATAGAACTATATTATATGACTCTTATGAGAAAATAATGGTATTTCTGACAAACTTGTTTATCCTTCTATTGACTGGACTAATGTGGATAACAACTTAAAACAGTTAATTATCCCAGACTTTTGATGTTCAACTATAGCAATATCATCAAGAATCTATAAAATATTTAAGAAGTTCACATTTAAGGCTTTACGGATTAGAAATTGTTACGGAATTATTAGCCTTAAGGGATCTGTACAAAAAGTACCACATATTACATGTATAGTACTTGAAACATCCTCTGGCCGCTAGCTGATTTGATAAGCAGAATGTTCAGCTCTTGTGAATTACTGGTGGTACACCCGCTTATTTCTCCTTACCTGATAAATTGGGATGAGAGATTTTCCAGCACACAGTCTTTGTATAGTTCACATTTTAATACCATGTACAGTACAACTGTATGTTGTTTGGAATTTTTCTAAGTCATCATTTCCTTAAAAAAATAAAATTTATGTCTTAGTAACTGTTAGGAATTTAACCTTCATGTAGGCAACACAGTAATGCATTTTTGTGATAATAGTTAATGCCACTGTTTCAGTTTTAACTTAAAATAAGTGTAGCTTTGTATTTCCAGAAAGTATTCATACCAGGGGGTTTCATTAAGGACTGCGCACGGGGCAAACTGACTGGCTGTGAGGACAATTTTGCCCAGCTGGTTTGACCACCTAGTGAAAAGCATTTCTCATAAAGATCAGATCAAATTGTTTTGCCTACCTGTGAAAACCAGATACCCTCCTGCTGGAAACATTAATGATCCATACTCCTCCCACAGAAGGGTTGTTGGTTTGAAACCCCAACCCTCAGGAAATTCCCAACCCTCAGGAAATTCCAGGTTTTTAAGATCCCCTTTCCCCCTGGAATTTCTACTAATCCTCCTGGGGTGAAGGTATGGATGTTTTCTGGAACCACACAACATTTCATTACAGTCATGTCGAATGAAGCGTGCCCTTAAACAATGTTGTTGTTGTTAATTGAGAGTTCTCTAATCAAGGGGACGTTTGTGACCAAAAAAAATTTTGTAGGCTGTTCTGGGCTGTTCTTTTAAGGCAACAGGAAGTTATCTAGTGCGATCATATCATTCTTCAATAATTTTGAGTTTCAGCCCTCAAGCTTTTTCCTGTGATAAAGTTGTAATTCTGTTATGTACATGTATCACAACACATACTGTATACATGACTTGTATGAACAGCTTTTTCAAATTTAGTATCTCACAATGATTTATAATATTATTTTTTTGAGAAATGGTTATCAGAAAATGGGTCACAGAGGTGTATCAAGACATTCCTCTGTTTCCCAGAGAAAAAACTTTTGACTTAAAATTATATTCTATTCATAAGTGAAGTTAAGTTATAAACTTCCTGTTCTTTGTTTTATTTTGTGTCAAAAATAACAAAGGCATCCTACCTCCTCAATATAATGATGTCATGATGTTGTGTCTTAAGCTGCCAAAACATTGTGAATTATAAATTCAATTGTTTAATTCATTGCTGTGCACAAGAATTGGTTCTAGTCAGCTCCAAAGCTGAAACCTGGTACACGAATGTTTGCCACAACGACTTCCTGTGTGAGTCTTCCTTGAATGTCATGACCTTTGAGAATGTGAAACTTGAATCTAGTTATAATATTGCACACTTGAATGGTGGTTATGTGCTTGCTGCCGTGGCTGACTGAAACATGACAAGGTTGGTTAAGTTTGTATCAATCTTCATATGAGGCAACCTTAGTCAAATTATCAAGATTTATAACTATATGACTGTACTACTGTATGTTGCCTCTTCTGATTAGATGTTAACTCTTGTTAATTGGTGCCTGCTCTTAGAAAGGCAAAGGACTGACTGACGTGTTTCAGCTAGGTTTTCATTTTCAAACTGGTAATTTTCATTGAGTAATCCTTCTTTGACATTAGCATATGTTGGATAATTTTATACTCAAGTGTGCTTCACCAATGTAGCTAATAAGTTTCTCAGTATTAATATACAGTGTATTTTGGTTGAGTGCCAATATTTAGTAGATCAGAATTGCAGTGTCACAATTAACGCCATTTTTATTGATATTTGCCTCATTTGACTCTGTCATTTGCCAAATCTGTGTTTGTTCTGTAATGGCGTGTTATTGGAGATCCTGGCTCAGCATTTGTGGTCAGCTTGGACATTCTTCAACTATAAATTTAAAGCTTGAACCTTAAAGATATTGAATTAGATGCATCCACTTTAGGTAAGGGAATATCTATATGTATGTAGTTGTGATTTAACTCTTTGAAAGTCAATGGACAGAATGTTTTTTTATTGATTCTTCCCTCTTACACTTCCCTTATCGTTCTTGTGATTTATACATGTATCCCTAATCAACAGAAGCTCTCTTGGTTGACATGACATGCTATTTTATTGATATTCTTTTACTAAGGAGTCGACTTCGTAAGATTAAGATTAAAATTATTGTTATGATGCTCTAAGCTAGCCATGCATGGATCGAGTGTTTGAAGGCAGTTAACATTGCATGAGTCTGTGAATAATTGTGTTGTGGTGTTGCTGATTTATCATAGCCTGGTTCTGAAGTTCTAAGCAATATTCTGGTAAGACAGTGCGTGGCTTTTAGCCAACTCTCTTGCTGTGTCTGAAAATGCAGTGCTTATAGTTATGAAACACAATATTTCACAGAAAGAGAATAAATTATACTTTGACACTAACCTGTCATTTACTGTAAGTTGAAACTATTATGAAAGCTTTAACCTGCTGACATTTTAAAATAAAGTTAAATACATATAATTTTTCTTATATTTTCATTTTCAAACACCTTGGTAACTAAGAACAAAATGGTAAATAAATGTGCTCTGTACAATTTGTGCCTGTAGCTTAATGCTTTTTATTATATGTGTTGATTGTAACAATTTAGAGCAATTTACATTTTATGCGATACATGCATCCTGAGACATTCTGCTAACACTAACATCAAGCTGAGAAATCTACAGAACTGGTATAATTATATACAGTAATACTGAACTGTAAAATAAAAATCAGTAATCGCAAATGCACTGGTTACATCTGGTTTCTTCCTTTTTGTGTTTCATTTTATTTTCAGTTCTTGTAGTTATCGATATTAAATGGAGTTTTCATGCATAAAATTTTGTTTTAAAAGGACATCATGATGTCATTTCAAGTGAACTGGAAGTTCAGGCAAAGTATTGAGAATGTTGTATAATGCTGGCAGAGATCATTTCACTTGAAATCTATGCTAATTTGATTTTTATCTCTCTGTCTGTGTAATATTTTTAACCTTGTGTTTGGATGGCTGTATACACAATCTACAAGTGGCAAAGAAGTAGAAATATTATTTTACATACTAGCAGCTGTATTTAAATTACCTGACTGGTTCATGTACATACCTGCAGGTGGTTAATCAACCCGATTTGATACTTGATGTCAGTCTTTTACAAAATCGCAATTCTTATAAGCGTCTTAAATAAATACAGTAATGTAAATGTGCTCATTGCTACGTATGAATTTGATGGTGCATTAAAGCAATATCCCCTAGCCTAGGACTCAACTTTCTTTATTCTCATCTTCTGTCTGCTTCTTCACAACATATGGGCATTGTTGGAGAAATTACAAATGTTGATCTCCTTCCAGAAGTAGCTCAGGAAACGATGGTGTAAAGGGAAGCTCATCCACTTTGTTGCCAGGCTACTTTAATTTTGGTGGTTATTTCTGAAGTGATGTAAAATTAATCACTTCAGTTGATATTACTGTCTTGATTTAAATAGCTATATTTGCAGTTTCTGTCTCTTTTCAGTTTTGGGTTGGTAGATGTGTTTATGGTTTTTTTTCGTCAACTTCAATCATGCTTCACTTCTGAGTCACATTGATTTTTGAAAATAGTGGTTATATCTATTCATAACCTCTCAAACTAATTATAGTCTAGTAGCCAAGTTTTGAGACATTTTAATTAATAACTTCAGGGATTGTTGGCTAGCGAATGTGTAGTGTTCTCAAACTGCGTGGAGTGACAAATAGGTATTAAATATATATTATAATAATTAATCTGCCTTTTTCCTGACTGTTTTCTCTTGCAGACCCTGGAACCAGGGAACGTGCTCTACCTTATCTCCGACCCTTTGCAGTGGCTGATCCTAAACTAGCAATCTGTCAAGCAAGACTCAAAAGATCTGCTTCAGCACCAAATAATCCACGCAATCGTGCTCTTACCGATCAACTTCCCAGGAAAAACTTCAAGAAGAAAGAAGAGAGAAACATGCACAAGGCAACAAGCACAAGCACAGATGACGTCAGAGCTGTGGGTCGCATGAGTTTGATAGGATTAGAGGAGGGTGTTGATGGCATTTTTGCGAGAAGAAGGGATGACCATATTGTAGAAAGGGTGATCACAGACTTTCCTGTGCATAACAATAATCCTTCAAGCAGGACTGATAAAATTGCAAGACCGGAAAGTTATAAAAGGAAGAGTTATCCCAACGAGGGACGCAGAACTAGTAGGGAGTCTTTACCAAAGAGCTGCATTAACTGTGGGCAACCCATTGATTCTACGAATGACATAGACTGCAAATCTTCAGCTGAATCGTCTGCCACGGAGTATTTAACATGTAGAAAGTGCGGACATGTTAGGAAATATTCTTCTGGTGGAAGCAGCCTTCCTGGGACTCCTTACTCTGATCATAGAAAATTAGAACCCTCTCCTTTTGCACTGCCTTCTAAACATACATCTCGATCACCAACCAAACTTAATGGAAATTTAAATTCTAAACTTGACCAGACACATGGCAATGATGAACTTCTATCCCCTCCTTCCACAGAAGGTAGTGCAATTTTAAATGGAGGAGTAAAAACTGAACAAGTTGATAGAACGTTTGAGGGATTACCTTCTGATTCTGCTGGGCAAGAATACAAGGACTTACATTATGAGGTTCCATCTTCCTTAGCAAAAAGATTGTTTAACTTGGATGGATTTGGTAGGGAAGAGGTTGCAGCAGAGCTCTGTAAAAAGTAAGTACCATTTTTCTTTTAAGTTGAAGAAGAGTTTTATAATTAACAAATTCCATATTTGTGTTTGAACTTGACTAAAAGATTTTGTTGGCTGACTGAACAGTTAATCAGTCAGTCAGTCAATTAGTAGGTCAGTCAGTCAGTCATCAGTCGGTCAGTCAGTCAGTAGGTCCTCAGATAGGTGGGTAGGCAGGCAGGCGGGCAGCCAGTCGGGCAGTCAGTCAGTAGGTTGTCAGTTGGTCAGGCAGTTAGTCAGGGAATCAGTCAGTTGGTCAATCAATTGGGCAGGCAGGCAATTAGTCAATACTTCCTGTTCAAGTCACGTTCTTCAAACCTATGTTTTAAATTGTACATTTTCTTTAGATTTTGTTAAAACCACCTTTCCAAGAAGGACATCTTTTTAAATTATTAATTTTATATTTTCAATTTCAGTACAACTTATGGAAAGTCAGTGGCCACTGAATACCTAAAGTTCTTTGATTTTCACAATGAAAGCCTCACACAAGCACTACAGAAGTTCCTTAAGGCCTTCCACTTAAGTGGAGAAACACAGGAGAGAGAAAGAATTTTAATTCCGTTTTCGAAAAGATATCAAGAATGTAACAATCCTGAGTATGGCTCAGAAGGTAGAGGACTGATTGTCTAATGAATGATTAACATAAATCATATGTTACTTTCCTCTAAACTTACAATATTAATTAATATATAACTGAGAACACTGCAGTGTGAATTAATACAGATGCATCCATAATTTTCTTGGTCATATAATAAATAAGCAATTATGCAAAAGTTCAGTCAATTAAGGATCTACACTACAAGTGATATTTCAAAATCCTCTGAAATTGCACTTGCCTCATTCATAGTGTAAATCCTAATTGCACAAGTTTGCATTCAATATGATCACATAATCCTGACAGCAATGGCCCACAAAATTGTCAGAACCAGTTGAGATTATTTAGAAATGTTTATATACCGACAAAGACAGTTGAATGGCTTAAGAATGATTTAATAAGTGGCTATGTGAAAGAGTTAGAATGTAATGGGTCTAAATGAAATTTAGGGAAAGTTAAAAAAAAATCAAGCAGCCAATGCTTGGTTCAGTATCATTAAATGATGTATGGAGTCTCCATGAGCTTTGCCAGGTGCTTTTTGCTTTGGATTGGTTTTCTAGTTCACTTGCCTGTTTAAATTCTCTCCCTTCCTCATTCATTCATGGGATGTACACCTTGTACAATATGCCAGAATTCATTCCACATGCTTTTCCTAGGTTGCCATGGTGGCGTTACTCTCTGCTTGTGAGTTTGCTGTCTTGACTTACATTTCCATGTTGGTGCACGTACAATTCTTTCAAAATAGGGATAGATAATAATTGTAGAACTCATATTATAGTTTTATTTATTTATCTTCAGATGCAACTCATACTTTGGTGTGTGCTATCCTTTTGCTTAACTCTGATCTCCATGGTGAGGTAAGTTTTGTGAGAAAAAAAAATCAAGTTAACTGTCTGAAGTGGAAGTCATGGAAAACGGAAATGTATTTTGTCTGTGTGATTTCCTTTTCCAATCAAGATTTCTTTTGTTGCTGCAGAACATGCATAAAAAGATGACCCAGCCACAGTTCATAGAGAATTTGGCAGAATTGTGTGATGGAAAGGACTTTCCTAAAGATTTACTCAAGGTAATTGTATATCATATCACAAGATACACAAGGATCTTAGATAATATCATAATGTTGGAAAAAAATGCTACTGACATTTACAGGTTAAATCACAATTATCACCAAATGCTGCTTGCTTCAGGAGGGGCCTCTGGTATTTTTTTTTTTCTTAGTGCACATGCTTTCTGTACTAATGTTGTCAGCTGTACATGTACTTTCTGTGCTAACTTTGTCAAAAGTTGACGTTGTGTTATTAACCTGCTTCAGCCCTCTGGTTCTACACATTTTAACTATATACCAGGAGGTGTGGTTTTCCTGAAAGTTGCAACTATCCCAAAGTAGCAAATTTAAATCCAAATTACTTCAGGAATGTTCTGATCACTGGAGTAATGAATTCTAACCCATTATTTCCTTTCCAGGCAATATACCAGGAAATCAAATCAAAACCACTGGAGGGCTTTGGGTAGGTACCAATAAACTTCTTATCATCATGATGTCAACTGAATTACATTGTATGTGAAGTATCCAGAAATGTTTTGAAATCTTCTTTTGGAACACATCGGAGAAACAAGGAACCTTGCCATTATGTGGAAACCCTCCAGCCACTGCATACCAATGCTGATAGAACTTACAGTAGCTCAACCACAAAACAGTCACCATGCATGCTTTATTTTGTTTTTTAAGTTTTGCAGAGAGGACACCAACACCAACTCCATCCAAAAAGACTCTCGTCACATCTAATGGCATGAAGGTAAGGAAAATACCTTTTTGTAGTTATCCTGAAGCAATTTAAAGTAACCCTCACTAACCCGCTGTTCAAGTTACCATTTCTTTCACTATAGTGTGCTTGACGTTGACTATCGGCATAGTGACTGATCATTACATGTAGATGACTCTTTTGCAGTGAGATTTCAAGGAATTGTTGGTTTCTCTTTGTGTTAGCCAGTGGCTGAAAAACTTAGTTAATGATCAAAATAGTTGATTTGTTAAACTAGAAGGTAAAATTGAGTGCTGTGGGAAGCTGACAGATTGAGCATTAGCCTTGTCTCTTGAGGGGGAAAGTGACCCTTGTCAGGGTATTTTACATGTACATACAGTGTATTCAGTCTCAAGTGGCCATCAATCTTCCTCTGTCTTTTAGTTTTAATGTCAAAAGCTCTGTTACTGTATCCTCATTTATTCTTTCTCTAATCATGCAATTGGTGTTTTATTTTGTAGGGAAGTCATGTAAATCCATTTATAGAGGTCAGTATTGCCCATGTAACAACTGAATAGAAAAACTTTTGCCTCTTGCGTAAACAGTATGCTGTGAGAAGAACACTGTGGAACCTCCACTTATGGCTGTCTCTCTTTGTAAAGGTCACCTTGACACCATGGCCAGATTTTTGTTTGTCCTGACCTTGTGTCAATTGTTACATTTTACTCTTACATGCACATGTATTGGAACCTCTCCATAGCAGCCACTTCACTATAATGGCTGGCACATTTTGGTAATTGCCCCTGAGTGGCTTCACACGTACCATATTCAGTGCAGTGCTGTCAATAACAATGGAATTAGGTGGCTCTCCTGGCACAGTACTCATCAGAGACCGATGAGAGAGGCTCGTAACAAATTCTTCTAAAGAGTCAGTTTCTGAAAACATGCAGTTAACATTATAGCTGGTGATTCACAACAGAATTAACCCACTGGAGCTGTGGCGGGTGCCTGGCCTCATTGAAAGCACCATAAATTATTACAATTCTGAAAATGTTAGTAATTAGTGATTATTTAAGTTTAAAAAGCCTCCCAGCTATTAAAAACAATTTGATCAATTTTGAAATAAGCATTACAGCACTTATGTGTACTGTAACAGCTATCATTTTTATACCAGTAGAGTTTTGAAATGTTTTGTGCTTCTTTTGCCTTAGATTCAAGCTAGTGATAGTGACAAAGTGTACAAAGAAGGCTTACTGTACAGAAAGGTCACCATGGGGTTAGAAGGAAAGAAAAGTGAGTTATACCTAATATGCCAGCAAATGTTCTTGTTAATCAAGATGATAATTGTGCCTTTTTTTTGTTAGTATGTTATTCATGGTCAATTAAAGTTTCAGGACATATAAATCAGGAATATCCTGAATGAAGGTTAGACACCTCATAGGAAAACCTGCTAACCAACCACAAGTATAGAAATATACAGAAAGAACCAATTCAGTGTACACGTGCATCTAGACACAATGCCAAACCTTACCTTTGACTAAGTCTAATTTAAGGCACTGCAATGTACTGTCGAAATGGACCAAATATCTTGCTATTTCTGCATCTAGCTTCATTCAATAAACGTCTTTATCTGTCTTTTAGCGTCAGCTTGGAAAAGAAAATGGATGCCATTTTTTGCAACTCTCAAAGGAATGATACTCTTCCTCCAAAAGGTAAGTGCAGAATTCATGAACTTTTCAATGTTTGGAGCTCTGGTTCTGTTGTTTACAATGTAAAAGAACATGTACAATTTTGTTCATTTGCAGTCAGATGAAATCACCAGCCCAGAACACACAAGGAACTGTTTAGGTGTACACCACTCCTTGGCCAGTCGAGCTACAGATTACATCAAACGGCCCTGTGTTTTTAGATTTGTCACGTCAGACTGGAGAGAGTTCCTTTTTCAAGCAAAGTATGTAGTACTAGTGCATACAAACTGTAACAACCTTTCTAATCTACTGGCTTAACACCGAAAAATTAATTAAAGTGGTAACTCTTCGAATTAAACTGATGGCAGAAGATAACTGAACATACAATTGAGGGGCCAACAGTGGCAACATCACAGAAGTCAACCCTGATACCTGTCGCACTTGTCTCTCAGTGAAGAACTGTGTACCACAAGATCAGGGAAACATGGCTTTGAGATTTGAGCCACATTTAACTTACCAATATAATAACGATGTGGTGCTACAGTAACCCAATTCATGAACGTCTGTTTTGCTACGTCTTAATTACGCCTCAAAAAAATTATGTTTCTTTAAGATTGCAGTATTCCCTATAGGATGAAATGGAGAGTGCAACAAGAAATATTGTTTTCCTATACTGTATGCTATGTGCAGGTTCAGGTGGATAGTGACAGTTTTCAGTCCTTTTCAGCTCTAGCATGTAAATACTGTCCTGATAAGAACTGGTATTAATCTATCTGAGTACACATTGCATGCTCACAATTGGCAATAATATTATCCTCTACCGAGTGGTTGCTCTTTGCAAGTTTATTTACTACAACTGTCTTTTCTTTCTTTCTTTCTTTCCTGTAGGAACCATCATGATATGAATGAGTGGATTGAGGCCATTAATCTTGTAGCTGCCACATACTCAGCTCCCCCCTTACCAGCACCTGTTGGTTCATGGTATAATAACCTGACTTATACATTCTGTGATCAAACCTTTAACCAACGTATCCTTGACTGCTTGACAATAGCAAATTTGAAAAAAGTTTCTCACAGACATATTGTCTACAGAAATTTTAAGGGTTCTGCAATCAGAGACTTTGAAAGCGGGATCATGTCATAGCTTTCATGAGAGAAGACATGTAAGAGGAGAAAAGAGCATCCTTTCTTAGGAGAAGCATCTAACTGTATTAATGTTATGAATCTGTAACAGCCCAGTAAATAATGTAACTTGTTTTCGTCTCGTATTTCTTTTGTAGCAAAAAGTTTCAGCGTCCAGTTCTTCCATTTTCCCGCACTCAGTTGTCACTTGTAAGTTACCTTCATTTCCTGTTCAGTTGTGAAATATTGGAACATTTTGAACCTCTGAGAGTCAGACATCCTTAACTTAAAGCTGTATCCAAATTTAAAGTGTATGAGAGCTGTTTCACATATGGAAGGTCCTTTTGCATGAAAATATACCCCAGACGACCCACTGAGGAACTTTTATATAGGAAAAACCCTGTGACAAACTCCTACTTGTCTTTGTGGGTGTCTTTTTACTAACTTCAGGTATCTTTGTTGTAGTCTGCACTGGTGTTACCCTTGACCGTACTGCTCTTAGCCAGTCAGAATCGAGTAATCATTTCAAAACTGTGTACTATTGAAAAGTCAAGACAAGTTACTAATTATTAATAAACTAAGATTTTGACAAACAGTTATTTTTAATTCAACAGGCCAAGCAGGTGGAACATCATGAAAAAAAAGTGAGTGAACCCTATTCTTAGCGAAATATTGGTATCTTAGAGTGGTTATAAAATATGACATTAAAACACAAGTCTTCCAATTTTCCAAGTTTACATTTTTTGTGAGTAAAAGTACTGCTCCAGAAAGTCAGTATAGCCACAATATGCTCAGCATCGATCAAGACATTGAACACCCAATAATCTGTCACATATTTCAGAGTACAGAAGCAGAAGAGCAACTGATCCAAAGTTTACAAAGTAAACCAAAGAATGGCTCAGCAAGAGAACTTGAGGTACTTGCCATTAAGCTGATTACCTGGTAACTGAACTACTAGTACTGTATGTCTACAACAAATCTTGTGAAGGTTTTGACATTGAGGTTAGGAAAATAAACATGCTGTCATCTCGGGAAAGATGTGTTGACTAGGAACCAAATTCTGCCAAGAATTATGCAAGCAGAGAGTAAGGAGAATTAAGACTGGTCATGGCACTTAAAGTGTTGAATTTAAGATGATTTTTCATGAAGGCAGGAAGCTTCAGGTAATTGAATGTAAAGTCTGGCCCAGTCAGGGCCAAGTGACAGTAGCAGGAGAGTTTTCTTCAATTCTTAGCATGAGCATGGGCCAAATGCAGCAACCCTCAAGAAAAATGTGTGGAGCATGTTCAAATTTGTGAAGAGTGGTTGATACTGTAGTAAAGAGCAGCTGAGAATTTGAACACTTCTTACTATTTCCCTCATTTATCCTAGTCTTCAGTCTAGGGTATTTCAAACATGGTATAATAATATTATTAAAATAGCAATATATAGGTTCAGAGGTTTGCTACCAGAAAAAGTTTCTTTCACTTACTTTATAAACTCTTCTTTGTTTTTAGGAGTGGCAAGAAAAACATGAGTTCTTGGAGTATGAGGTTAGTTCCTGAATCAAGAATACATGTGTATTTCTTTTAATTCTAAGAAGATTCTGATGCATTAAAATTCACGTAATTTACTCATTAATTTTATCTCCTTAGTATAAAAGATACAAGATGTACGTGAATGTTCTGAATGGTTCAAAGCTGGAGAGTAAACTGCGAGAGAAACCCCGTGGCTCTGGCAGGTCTGTTGAGTCTATCATGTTACAGATGAAGCGCTGTAGCTCCCTCGGGGATTTAGATATTTCTAGTGGCTACAAAGGGAGGAATGTGCGAGAGAGCTATGTAATGGCAATTTACAAAGGCTAAGAGACAGATCCTAGAGCTTCTGAAAGTTACTGCAAGGTGTAGCATCAGGAATTTTGCATTATTTCCATTTTTCCTCTTTCGATATCGCCACCAAAACTGTTAGCCTAAGCAAATGCTAAAAATATAGGCAATTTGCTTGCTGCTCATTCAAGGAAGAAAATGGTGTTCACAGTTTTGAAAATAGTCATGTTTACAACAGAGCAGGAAACAACAATAATTTACTCAAGCAGATTTTGTTCATTGCGAATTTTCTAATCTAAAAACAATATAGAATAAGTCGATTAAAAGATTAAATTAATTTATGGAAATCTATTTATTGCGATCAAGGAGATCCCATCAATTGAAAATTGATTACAAGTGGCAAATGGGAGATTCTCAAACATTTTTCCTACATGTATGTATATCATGTGTACTGTACACTGAATTTCATAATGTTTTTTAAATAGGTTTTGTGTTTTGGAATATTTAGATTAGATAAGTTTACTGACCAAACATTTTGCAGTCAGTAAAAAGTAAAACCTAGAATGGTAATTGCTTTTGTATAAAATTGTATAGATAAGATCTATTGCATAGAACTTAGAGTAAAACTACTTAACATATGTGTAACTTGCTTTACAAATTAGTAATTTGCAAATCACATTATTTTCTTGTCCACTGGCATCGTTGCATTGCACAGCCATTAAATATCATGCTTTTTTCATAAGAACTGTAAGTTGTAGACTTTCTCCTTTACACTAATCAATCAGATGAAAGTGTGATAAAACAGAAATTATACTTGAAATTTAAGTAACTAAAATAGTGATAAGCCAGGAGAGTAAGTGTTAAGAACATTTAAAACACTGCCATAGTGAAATCTGATTACGTTTTTGTGCCATTTCCTCCTTGTTCAATTAATCAGAATTTGACTGTCTTGGAACTGCCTCTGCCATCGTTGTAAATGTGTTCTCAAAGACTGAAATAATTGGAACTGTTCTTCATCTAACAGCTCTACAGTAAAACTTGTATCAGACGTTTACATAACTAACTGCTTTTATGTCTCAGACATTAGGTTAATCAATATCAACAATTCCCTAAATAAGTTTCATACCATATTTAATTCTCCTTGCAAGTATTTTTGGGAAAATTTTTCTGGTCTTGCAACTTTAACATGCATGTTCAGACAATTTTCTCTAATTATCGCACGTAAACCATTAGGACCTAAAGCACTTCAAGTGTCCTTCTAGCTAACTCAAGTACGTAAAAAAAGTAAAGTCTGCATATGACTCGAGGGGCCCATTAGGCCAGAGCTTATCCCAGTTTCTGTAGCATGAAGTGAAAAAGAGTGTTTGTACTCCCCCCTGGATGGGATGCTTGTCCATCACAAGGTTACCCCCAGCATTAAGTTCGCCAGTACCCATTTATACACCTGGGTGGAAAGAGGTACTGTGAGAGCAAAGTGTCTTGGCCAAGAACACAATGCAATATCACTGGCCAGGGCTCAAACCCAGACCGCTCAATCCAGAGGTGAGCGCACTAAACATGTGAAAACTGCGCCTCCCACAGCTACAGTAACTCAAGTATTTCTCTTTATTTCTTCCTTTTGAGGGGACTTTCTCTCAGCTACATTACTGAAATGTTAATAAAGTTTCATCATCATTATCATCATCATCATGAGACAGAGTCATTCTGTATGTCGTTATGAGATAGGAGGACACTAGTTTCCCTTCTCGACCATCTTATTTCCTTTCTCTTTACCAGTGACTAAAAATGTCCTGAATTACTTCATGCCATGCTGTGGACACTGACAGGTCAAATGCTGGTCTGATGAGCCACTGGGCTTATAAACATGCTTTCATAATGCTTTGTACTTCTCAAAACATGACTATAGTTTTTTTTACATCAAAGCATTGCATAACAGGTCTGTCCACTGGAAATGTAATTTTTTTTCCCCAATGTTAGCCTTCCTTGGTAAAATACTGATTGTTAATTTGATAATTCCCCAAAGTGTGTCACAAATATAATTTCCATTTAATCACAATGAATATAATTAAGGCTAAGTTAAGTAATTCTCATGTAGTCTGCATTGCACAAAAAAGATCATTTACTGGCGATAAATTGTATCTGTAACTCAGGCTAGTCAGTACTGTTATGTTAATTTAATTTTGGTGAACTAACTGCTTCTGTAACCACTGTCTTTCCTCTTTCTCACATCTTTGCTCCTCTTAATTCCAGCTCAGTCACCTGTGTCTGGTAACAATAGTGCTGAAGATGACGAATCTCTCTCCCTGGACAAGTAATAGCATTCAATCCTACAACTGACCATTAACCCCAGGGGGGGACTCCCATCTGAAAAGGTTGGCAATGCTTGTTCTAACAAAGACCAATCGGGGTGTGACTTGAGCTCTGTTTGATCTAAAAAATAACACTTAAAATGGAATAGGCTCAATTATTAGCTGCTGTTCGGGAAAGGACCCAGTGCTAGCAGATCGGACTCGAGAGACCTGAGGGAATTGAGCCTATAAATGGAAAAATAGCATTTCTTTTATTATTATTTCTTAGAGTGCACCCTAAAAGATATTTTGACAGCTTACAATTGTGGCATTTCGTCACGAACACCATAAGTGAAACCAGAATCTGTGATTTATATCCCCAAGTGAGACACTATACATCTCCAACCTTTTCGTATGGGAGTTCCCCAGGGCTGTTAACAGACAGGACAGATGCTGACTGACATCACACACTTTCTCGTAATGCATGAATTTAAAGTCTTAGAATGTGGATTTTTGATAACAGTCAACGCAGCCCCAGTTTAATGAACTTGCTTGGTTTTGAGCATTTTGTTCATTGCATTAGATTTTGGTTATTATTTGTGAACCTTTCTTACATCAAAATATAATTTGTTATACCAGGTGTCCATCTGAGAGCAATGCAACTGTTTTTGTCAGTAATTTGCCTAATCAATATAAACTGTTGATCTTGAGCTGTATCTAGTGAGATCACTTATCGTGCTCAAAGCAAGGTGCTGCAAGGTGCAATGTCAATGTTCACTTGTCTCATTTAAAATTTTCAATTAGTTTGACAGTTTGGTTTGGACAACATTAATTTATTATTCTTCCTAAGAAGTCCAGTCAAAATCTGTTGACATAACTGTACCACTAGAATCGTTTTTCATCAAGTTGTGCATTCTATTGGAATTCATTAAACTGGGATTGTGCTGTGAGTTGGAAAGGCAGCTTCCAAGAAGTGGTCAAGTGATTTTTAATCTTCTTTGTGGTTCACAAAATATATTGGGTCAAGCTTTCTTAAGAAGACCCAGAAACTTCATGTATGACCAAACAATAGGCCTTTTCTGTTTGGGCGGTTTGTTTTGCCACTATTACAGACCACGCGATATTCTATAGGGAATTTTTCTTTTTATCCATCAAAAAATTATTCATTCATATACATGTGACTATTTGAAAAGTTCACTGCAAGAATTTTTGAGTCTCATTAAATGTTCCGGAATGGGGCAGCCAACTGCCCAAGCTAAAAAGGTCTATTGAACATCCTTCATTCAGGCTTCACTGTCTTAGAATTCTATTCATTTTTTGGAAATAGCAAGTAAGAGAAGTCATTGACAGGTGTATGGTCTGTTATTTTTGGCTTACAAAAATTATTTTTGAACTCCGGTGAGCCTTGATAGCAAGTATATTTCAGGGAGAAATAGAAATTTCATGTGAATGTGTTGGTCTTTTTAGTAGACCTAGGGAACTTTTTGCAGACATTATTTCAAGTGTTTTTTTACATTGTTATTTATTAAAGTTATAGTGATGGAATCTTTACCTTAAACAACTTAGAATTGTATTAGATGTAGTTCTAGCAATAGATTTACAGCATCATAACGGTTTAAGCTTTAAAGTGCAATTAAAAAGAGTTGCAAAATTACTAAAAAAGACATTCATGAAAACAGTTTCCTGTGAGACTACTTTTATATTTGTTACTGAGGATTATAATAACAAAACCTGCAGGTTGAATTTTCATGAAAATGCAACCTCATGGTTAAGATGGTCGAAGACTCCAGATCAGATCACTGACAAGACACTTCACACTTGCATTGTAGGGAAACGAGAATGAAGAGAGCTTGGCGAAAAGATTTCTCAACTACAAATCTCATATTGCCCCTTACCCATCATTGGTCATATGGCAGAAATGAAAACATGAGGGTACGTGTTTTCAACGTAAAGGGTACTCTGTCCCAATTCTGACTGTTTATGGATTTCACTGTTTTCCTAACCCTTTGAAAGTAACAAATGCCGGTTGAACACTCATATTTTTGTTTTCGTTGTTTTGTTATTTCAAAGTGGTAAAATTCAGATTTTATCCATTTCGCCTGGAGCCCGAAAAAATCAACCCATGCAAGGGGCTATAGCCAAACCAACCCCTTACCTCCTCCCTCCGTGGTCACTCTAAAATCGGCGATCCAAAATACAAATGAATAGAGGCGGTAAGTTTCTAAAGAAACTGTGGTGCTGCGTCGGTGGGGAGTATAACAAGATAATTTGGTTTTATCAAATGGGTTGATAATGTGAATTGGCCACCGTAAAGAGATTCAAAAGATTTCGAATCTCTTTACGGTGGCCAATTTACATTATCAACCCAGTTGATAACACCAAATGATCTAAAATACAGTTGAACACCCATAGAGTGTTTTCACTCACGTGGCCAGCAGCAAAGCAAATGTTTGCAACAAAAGGAAGTGTTTGCATAAGAAAAGAGTTCAACTCCCACGGCATCGGTTTGGTACACCAACATGGCCGCCGTATCATTGTTTTGGACCACCAATATGGCTGCCGTGACGTCATGTGAAAACACCCTGTTGAGCTTCATCTCTTTGTGACCATCGAAAGCAAAGAGAAATCTTCACCAGCAGGGTTAACATGACTATCCTTTTAAACACTGCTTGGTGTTTCTTCTTTCCATTTTAAGGCCAAATTAAAGGAGGTAATTATCTGTGTTATGAACGAAAACAAGACCTTGAAAGCTTGTAAATTTGCGCAAGAAGCGTACGGACGGACAATCACGTGACAACCAAATTTGTTTACCCGGATTAGGTATGGGGTTCCGCTCGTACGCCTTTGAGGCACATGAACTCCGCTACTATATAAAGATTTGTTAAAAAATAGGAAGAAAAAAGAATTTTTCCTGTCAAAATTGATGAGAGCATCGAAAAGCCGTGAACATTTTTCGAAGTTGAAAGGCTGCCAGTTGGAACATCTTTTCTTCCGGCTACTTCAAAAAGCAGAAATGTCAGCCGCCATGTTGTGACGTAACTGCACACATACAATTTTGTATGTGTTTTGTTATTTCAGTGAAGTACACTGTAATTACTACACTGTAATTAGCTGTTATTGTTCAGAAAGTCACAAGTCCGAACAATAGAGAAGTTGACAACAAAGCAGAAAAAAATCCCACTCACCTTACACGGGCTGCTTCAACATAATAGTAAAAATGACTTCTCGCTTCAACGAAAAAGTACGCACATACACACGTATCATTTCAAGTTAAAGATGAAGTTTATTTCTCTTTTTTTTGGTACGTGAACTCTTCCTGTTGGTGATCTTCAAGTCTATTAGATCGTTTGTTGACACACAGCATTCAGCATAGCCGCGCCGTCGCAGTGGAATACTCTTCCGAAAAACATCACTATAATTATTGTAAACCTATTTGTCAATTTTTAGATCTGAAAACTTTTTAGCCTTTTAGTATTGTAAAGTAGTATTGTAATGTTAGTGAATCGACTTCGATTGCATAGGCGAAACGTCTTCGATGTAGGCGAATCGACTTGAAGACGAAACAACTTGTAGGCGAAACGACCGGTTACCCGCCACTGTGGTGGACGAGGCTTGTGATTACCATAAGAGACTTTTTCTCGAGGCCTGGTATTCTCAGGGAGACCGAAATGCGGGCAATGAACACTTTTACCTCAATTGCTACTAATCTCGCAATCTGATTGGCTAATTTGCCGTTGTCGATAAGAGTCCAGACAACGCTGCCCTCGTCAATGTGTCGCGCAATGCATTTTTTCTGCTCGCGCTCTGAAAAAACATCTTCTTTGACGTTGATATTGTGGTAAAAAACAAATCGAAATGTGGTTTAGCGTGGTCTGTACTCTTATCGACAACGATGCGCGTCATCACAGTGATCAAAATTTGTTGTGGACTCACTCGGCTGCGTCTCGTGAGTTCACAACATTTTGACTACTGTGATGACGCGTATCGTTGTCGATAAGAGTACAGACAACGCTAAACCACATTCGATTTGTTAAATCGACATTCGGATAAAAATTTACAAGTCACAGACGTGATTTGTTATGTCGCGCAGCGTTCGCTCGTTATATTTCGCTGGCGTAGCACGCGCAGAACCGTGAACCGTTAGATAGCCAGTAATTTCAGCTGGCTTTTTAAACCGACGAAGACCGAAGTTGTTCGGTCGAAACGTCTTTGCATAAGTAGCTATAAACGTTGTTTCATCGTTTTAGTATTGTTTGTGTATTTGAAATCCAACTTCGAATACCGTTTAAAACAATGAACAGCTTGCGTTACTTGTGTTGTTAGTAGTGCGTGCGTTACAGTGAGCGTGCATTGTGCCGCGCGCGCTTATACAGCGTTTGTGACGTGAATTGACCATTCTCGTAGAGACATGTGTTGTGTTATCTGAATGAGATAGCAATAACGCCATAATGGAAAAGAAAAAAGCTTTCAGAGTGATTCTATTGAGTATCTTGGTATCATACACGGTTTGCGAAGGTAAGATTCATCTTTGCAGTAATTATTTAAGAACAAATAAGCTTTAACTGTTGCCGCAAATTCAAATTAGCGTTCTGATTGCTTGTTAGCAACACTTTCGGTGTCTTGCAATCTAGTTTTCTCTTGCTTCGTTACAAGACAAAAACCGTATTTTTAAAGGAATTTGTTTCCAGCCCTCTCGTCGATGAAAACACAAACGAAGTACCGTATTTTCTCAATTAAAGGCCCCCGGCATTTATTTCAAACTTAGTTCCGTTGATTTGGCCTTTATTTCACTTTTGCAATGTATTCGAGGCTGGAGTTTTTTTACAATTTTTATTCATTAATTTATTCTTCAGAGCTAAATATCTTATACTACCTTAAGTTTGTTTTACCTCAATTATGAATTCCTTGAGGGTCTTTTTTACAAATCTGCCTGGAAGACCGGGCTTTAATTCGGGACCCGAAGTTTAATCGAGAAAAGACGGTACTCAGTTTTAATTTGCAGTTTTTAAAGTTTACGTATAAAACTATAGTTCCGACAAGTTGATGAGGCATCTAATTCGTCGTTAATATGATCGTGAAATTTTAATCGCGCAGTAGAAATCATAAGTTATGAAAGAACCAATCTCGCTTAAATCTTTTGCATTACCTAAAATAACCGGGCAGTGGTAAAACTGAAAAAAAAAAAAAACGTAAACGTTCGTAGGGCCATTGCTTTTACTGACAAATGGTTGAAAAAATTGCAGAATTCGACAGCAAGTTCTTCCAGCTCAGCTATACTCTATCCAATGTGATCAACATTTTCTGGTTGGCTGTGGCCTCAGAACAGCATTTAAATTTTACCGAAGATATTTGACATCAGGCTCTCTCTCCGTTATTAATCATAAAGAGCTAGCGCTCTTTCGCGCAATCTTTGCAACAGCGAAAAAAACAAAAAGGGTGTATTAAAGATACATGAGATGAATTTGCTCCTCAGCTCGGTAGGCAGCCGGACATTCGACTTTCTTCGAATTTTCTTAGCGATCATGTGGATGTCACGCTTAAAGGAGTCCAGTCAGTATTTTGGCCACGTACAAAACTTACCTTTAAATTAAAGGAACCCTGAAAATAGCCATAGAGCCATAGAGAAAAATACCAAAGAGTTAATAATAAACCCTAAAGAAACAAGGATGGTTAAAAATGGAGAAGATTAAAATGGATCACAAACGACGAACTTGAAGAATTTAGGTTAAACTTTTCAAGAGCGAAACAATAACCTAGCTCCTCTAATTCAACCTGTCGCCTTGTTTCAGTTGCAGAGGATCCTAACCATCTATTCACAGAGTCTTCAACTGGAGTAACCGGATTCAAGGATCTTTCAGCAATACATGCTGATGTACCGCTTCGCTCCAGACAACATAATTTTCCCGGCCAAACATCGGATTCATTCTCATCTGATGATGAACGAATCGGCTCACTGGATGGAAGAGTTTTATCGGCGTCGAAGAACGCCCAAAATTCCACACTATGGACTACAGATGACAAGATCAAAAACGTCTCAACTATGCCAAAGCTTAAGTTCGCCATGCGCCGCTTGGCAAGGAGACATCACGTCTTAAAATCATCACATGGTACTGGAATGCCTTCATCAGCTTTTATTTTGGAAGACAGCAAAGACAAGGAGGCATGTACGTACCAGAAAAATCTGCCATCATCTATCACGGGTTTAACATATCAGACGAATATCACAGCGCCTTTCAGGTTGACGATTTTGTCAACTGAGGAAACGGTTATTCCGTCAGTCCATACGGCTGATGCAGAATCAGACTGGATTTCAAAATTTGACAATTCTACTCAACAAGATGATCGGAAATCTTCACACTTTAATGATAAGGAGGACTATTCTTCACCTCATGGTGAACCAAGGGTGACTGGACACGAAGGGTCAACAAGCCATACCGGCACATCAGCGATGCCACAACACAAGATGTCTGTTCATCCTGGGCTAAAGGCATCTTCAGGGCTTCGTTGGAAAGCGGCTTACGATCCCGTCAAGTTAGACGATAGAAAGAAAGGAAAGCACTTCAAAAACAAGAGGAAGAAATCACATTCGGTGAATGAAGAGCCAGTAGATTCGAGTTCATCGGCAGCCACTGTTGCAGGAATCTTGGCTGGGATTTTGATGTTATTGTTTATTTTCACCGGTGTTCCACTTCTGTGGTAAGTTTTAGATTCTGTTATTAAATTACATATTTATTTACTTGCTCATTTTTAATACACCACTAAATTCTCAAAAGTAGAATTAACTCATCTGTGTAACATTCAGTCAGGAGAATCACTTATCTGATCAGCACAGAGAGGAAGACTTTTTGAAATTTCTCCAAACATCTTTTGGTAACAATTTAGTCAATTAAAATCAATGGACATGCGTATGTATTGATGGATTTACATTACGAAGGAGCCAAAACTCTTGTTACGTGGTTGCAAAATTTATAGACTCCTGACTAAAAGTCTTAAACGAGTTAAGCATATAACAGAGATTTATTTATTAGTACATTTAACGGTATTCAACTAAGACTTAAACTAACAATAAAAAAGTAAAGTCTCAGTAATATCCAGGTCTCAATATCAATGTAAAATTTTATAATTAGATCATGATTTTACAATTAGACTATGGTTTTACAATTAGATTAAGTTTCTTAGCCTCCACACATTTTTTATGCAGGAGAATTTTTAACAAGCGGTGGCGACGGCGTCATGAACTGGGATCAAATTTACCTTCAACTGATGAGGAGCTGAGCGAGAAGGGAATCATTTTTGACAGACCAGGCTTGGAGCGTAACAAGGAATCATCAAAGGATGCCTGTTCAAGAACCACACCAGAGACATCTTTAGGAAGACCACAATCAGCCTCTTCATCTTATCAGTCGCCTGATCACCCGACACAAGAACACAAAATATGGACACTGACCGACACTTCAAAATCAACTTCGATTATGGCTCATCCTTCACTCGATGACGCGAACAGAACAGATGTTTGGACGGTTAATGAGGTTCCTGAGACAAAATCCTTGGATTCTTCATTCCCGACATCATCTCTGTCTGACTTATCAACTGGAAAACCGACTGAAACACCCCGCTCTGAATCTTTGACATCTGTGTCTTCAATGTCTCAGGCATCAGAGACGGAAGTTTGTGATTTTCCAACCGTGACCTATTCATCAGCTTCAAGCTATGATCTGACAGACAAACCTGCTCTCAGTTCTTTTCCGTTTACAACTCAATCGAGTGTTGGTCCATCTACATCATCAGAAGAGACAATCTCGGAGTCTTCACTGTCGCCACACCCATCTTTACCCGGCTTTTCTCTACTGCCTACCGCTTCAGAAGAATCCACGCGAAACGTGTCCATGGCGACCAATAGTAGATCTTCTACAGGCTCCTGTAAGACACCCGTTGCTGTTACTGTACGTAATGAAGCTGCGATAACCAAGGACGATGAGGGCGATAGTACCTCCACAAGTTGGAAATCACAAGACGAAGTGCTGCGAGTGGTGAAAGATGCCGGCAAAGAATCACGCAAAGCAGAAATGATGATTACGATGGGGGTTGATGATGATGAGGAATCTTCGGTGATATCTGATTCTGAGTCGTCTACAGGAGAAGTGATTTACACGAGTCAGGAAGCAGAAATTAAAAATGTAACAAAAGGTGATGATATCCTCGATATTATGGGAAGAGATAAGGACAACGAAGAAACGTCTGTCATCAACGAGAAGTCCAACGATGGTAAGTTGCTATTGGTTACATCAAGACGTTAATTACAATTTCCACGTAAAATTTGTGTTTGACATTCACACAACCTCTCAACCTCAACCGCACAACAAATGCGGGAATAAGCTAGGAGGGAATGGTAGAACCCCAGCCGTCCTCTTCCCTCCCCCTCTAAGGAAGAATTGATAGTGATGATTACTCTTCTCCTGTCAAATTTGTGCTCAACATTCATGCAGCTTTAAAGCTTTCAACCTCAATCCTTCAACAGATTTCAGGAGTTAGGGAGGGAATGGTAAAACCCCAGCCCTTTTTCTTCCCTCCTCCCTCTTAGGTTATGCAATAAGAGAAAGTATTGAAGTGATGAAAACTAGCAAAAGGATCTTAGAATCTCAAAAGGGGTGGGAGTTTTTAAAAATCGCACGAACTTAAAAGACATAATTTTACTCAACAGGCCACGCACAGCCAAGAGATGCCGTGAGGCCTAAGGCCAAGCGTGAGGTACGATGGGAAGACGAAACTTCAAACCCTGTGGATACAGGCGCTTCAACTAGCAACAAGCCAAAGATAAGGGTGTTGAACCACAAGGATTACAAAACATGGAAGGTCAGAATTGGAAGTATTTACGCTTGCAGTAGCATAAAAGGCTTTTTTGAGCCAGTGCTCGTATTTCAAAAATATCTTTTTGCCTGTGACAGGAACAAACAAACCTCATATACCTTAAACAAAATTAGGCATTAACTTGCTCATCTTTTGTTAGCTAGCGTCAGTGCCGATCGTTTTAGTGTAGGCGATTTAAACACCAATGTAGCGGGGGGTATAAAATGAAGCGGGCATGGGTATAAAACTTACCCTTTAACAGGGACGACAACTGAAAGACTCTTAAATTTCTGAAAACAGGAACGTCAGAAGGATATTAAGATGAAGAAGGCACAAGGAATCAAGCCACGTGACGTGTTACCAGGCTTGCAGGCCATTCGAGATATTTATAATTTGCCTCGCATTCCTGTTGATCCAGAAGGTGAATGTCTCTGCTATTACTGTAAAAAGCACATCAAGAGAGCTCGATGGGAGAAGTTTTTCAAACTGCCTAGGTACGTTTTTATTCCCCCGTTTCATCATAGTTTTCAGTTGCAAATTTCTGTAGTGGTTAAATTCAGTTGTCATGAAACCTTAATTTCAATTCAAACATGAAGCTTGAGCTCCAAACAAACCGTGATCGTAAATCTGAAACAAGTACTGGTACCAACCGTTAAGATTTCAAATTTTGTAGTCAATGTAGTTAATAAATGCAAATAATGCAAATGCAAATGATGATAATGATAACAACCAAGAGACTATATAATAACTTTATTAATGTGTCGAAATTGTTTTAGTCCAGGGATAACCCTGTACTAATAGAGGACACCTGCCTAAAAAGAAATTACAAAAACTAAGAATAATTTCAAACTTAGTCTATTTACAGGTTACAAAAACCTAAAAATAACTTTAAAATTAGTCTATTTACAAGTTTCATGAAAATAAAAGCATTTAAAAAACCTAATTAATTAATTATTTCATAAATCGCAGCTACGGCATCCCTCATCCAGTAGAGTTTCCAGGTTCATCTTACGTATATGACACAAAAAACGTAATTACGGTACCTGTAAACACTAGAGATCTAAAAGAAAGTTGCTCGAAAGTCTAGTTCTAAAAACTACTTGGTGGACTACAACTACCATTGGCATTCTTCTGACTCCGGTTGTTCGAAGACTGGATAACGTTCACCACCGGATAAATCACTATCCAGTAAATAAGTGTTAACCAAACAAACCACGCTTAGCGTTATCTACCTGTCGAACAACGTAATCCGGTCTGATGCTGTGGCTGTATTTCTGTTTTGTTTCCGCAACAGTAAGCTGTTTTCCTTCAAATCAAAATCTCTTGCTAATGAATCCCCGTCAGGCTCAGAGAGTTCATCTTCCACGAACTCTGCTGCAAAGATAAGGGTCTTGAATCACAAGGATTACAAAACATGGAAGGTTAGTTACAAATACCTACGCCTAAACACGCCCTTTAGGCACGCTTTGGCAGCATATCACGAGAACTTTGGTCACACCATAGTTCAATAGTTCATATTCTAATTTATTATATTCCTGAGAAAATTACTTCCTTGTGATTGGCGGAGAGCGGGTCAATTCATAGTTAATTCTTAATTTGCTCTGTAGTGCAAATTAACGCGAGTGCGTTCACAATTTTCTCAGTCATATGATAAAATGAGTAATCGTATGAAAGCTCAAGCAATTAAGGATTAACACTACTTGTGACATTTGAAAATTCTTTAAAAAAGCACTCACCTAAAGGCTCGTGAAATTTGGAGAGAATTTTCAAATATCACTGGTAGTGTAAATCCCTGATTGGACTCGCACTCATACGATTACTTCTACTAATTCCCCTGAAGCGCGCTAGAATGCAACATTCGCAGGTCGCAGAAACTTGAATAAAAAACCTCTGTCCGATTATCCGGGACAAAAAGAAATTTGATTTGTAAATTAGCAAAACTTTGGTATGACTAAAAGGAACAAGCATATTTCTGATATCCAACAAATGCAAACTTAAAATGGATAAAAAATTTAGGTACATTAGGTAATAACCACCTTATCAAAATTCCACCAAAAGTCATGCGTTATCAGGTCAGCGGCCTTCTATTGCTGGAAATCATGATCAAGAGAGTAGAATCAAAAGTTAAAAGTGGAAACTCGTGACATTGGTTTTTAGCCTTCGTAGCTGGCCAGAATTTGCGCACGAAAACTTTGTTTCGGCGGGGAAGCCCAATAACCAAAATGCGAGGGAATTTCGCGAGTAGCGAAGCCGTGATGGGGGGCTCGATCCAAACTTAACTACTCCCCATTCTTCCCGCTCTGAATTTAGCTGAGAGCATGCGCTTACTGAGAATTAACCCATGCATAGTGCTAAAAACTCGAATCGCGTCCTCATGGAAAACACGTTTTTTTTTTAAATAGGAGCTTCAGAAGGATATTAAGATGAAGAAGGCACAAGGAATCGAGCCACGCGACGTGTTACCAGGCTTGCAGGCCATTCGAGATATTTATAATTTGCCTCGCATTCCAGTTGATCCTAAAGGTGAATGTCTCTGCTATTACTGTGAAAAGCACATCAAGAGAGCTCGACGGGGAAAGTTTTTCAAACTGCCCAGGTACTTTTGTGAGATAGTTTTCTGCTATAAATTTCTGTAGTGATTTAAGTTTAGTTACGATAAGACAGAGTTCGAGCTTGAAACAAACGGCATCGTAATCTGTCAATGTAACTACTAAATACAACTAAACACACAAAAAAGATGTACTTACAGTGCCCAGAAAAGACCAGAGTGCTTTTTATACATTATATGCGTCGGAGGCTACTGTAGGTTATGTGTTCATTTTAAGAAGTAGTGTTGCGATGTTTCTTTCCTTACAAACAATTATTTTGAGGCAGCGAAAAGTTGAGTTTTTTTCAAAATAACTTAATCTCGTAACATTTTTTTCTAATAAAATTAATGCGAGCCAATGGTTTCTTTCCTTGAAATAATTTCAAGAGCCACTTTGTGTTTCGTTTATTCTCTTTAACAAACTAACAAAACGCCTGAGGTAACTTTTACACTAACATCCTCTCCAAAGGAGAAGCGATACTTCTGAAGGCTCCATGTTACCAAATCCGAATTAAAGCGCAGTCCCTCTACGCCGGAGGAATTTGAAAACGCAGCTTTATTTCCACGGTCAGGCCTACCATCCACACTAATCCGTCACGAAAACGGAGCGTTTCGAAAACGCTCTTCAAACCGGATGAATTTGAAAACGGCAGCTTTGCGTTTTAGTGCGGACGGAGAACATTTTGAAAACGGAGCTTTTCGAAAACGATGACATCACGATAATTAGGTAATTTCTCTGCCAAAGTTTTCCTCAAACACGGTGATTGTTGCGTTTTCAAATCCTCCGGCCTACTGTGGGCGGGACTTAAGTACAAGCAGTGAATTGTGGACCAATGGGTGCGTAAAGGCTTACACTTAAAAAAACAGGTTTATTAACAGGGAGTTATGTTTTCCTTTTTTTCTTCAGATTTGACCGCTAAATGACTTGTGCTTGATATGCGAAGACAGTTACATAATATTGTTCAGTGAACGGGCATCTTTGACGACAAAGAGTATTTGATTTAATATTTTATCAATGTTTTTGTAACAAACCAACAAACATTTCGTCTCTATAATTTAGATGTATACAGAAACAGAAACATGAAATATAGATCATTCCATTGCATGGAAAAGTGTCTAATAAGAAATGTTTTTTTTTTTGTGAAAAAAATGATGTGTTTTATAGATTTTTGTTTTGGAATCCACTTTCACCAGAACAAATCCAAATACAAGACTCAGAAGGCGGAGGTCAATTTTCCTGTGGGAAGGGGGCTGACGCCCTGGCCTCAGATTAAGAAGCCCTTCGATACGGGTTACATCGTGTTGCATTTTTAATCAAGTCACTTTTACAACACTTTACGTTACCCAAAAATATAATAGATCAAGTTAAATTGTCAGGACCCCCAGGGGAATTGAAATACTGGGGGTAGCCTCCTCTCCTCCGACTGAAATATCATTACTCCTAGTCACTATGGTAACAAGCGAGAGACTCCGGTTTCCCGCGTTGAGTAACAGTTCTCGGCCTTTTCATTTTCGAAGAAACGGAAAAAAGAGAAACCATCCCTACTCTCCTCGCCTTAAAATTATCATCTAGTCAAAATTTTTTGTAATGAGCGTAAAATTCTTAGATGCTGGACGTGTGTTTTACTTTTTCACTTTTCACTAACCCTGAGGTCAGTAATCGTTTGGCGCGTACTCGTAAAAGTCATCTCACAACGCGCATGGTTTGCAGTTCTAAATAAAACCTTTTAGCCATTTGCTATTTAGTTCAGTTTGGGACCCGCTCTCGTGTGAGTAATTTCAATCCTCTGATTCATACGAAAACGCATCAGTGTGGACAGGTGAAAACAAACCCAAAACGCTAGGGTGGGCGAAAATATTTTGTTTCGTTTTCGTTTAGACGAAAATGCGTACTTTTAAAAACGCATTACTGTGGTCGCGGCCTAAATAAGCCTAATGAGCCTATGCTGTAAAGTTATAATAGAAACTTCTCAAAATCTTTGTGATCAGATTCAAATATCACGAGTTGGCTTGAAAGCCATTTTAATTTTCTCTGTTTCATACAATCGTGTGTATTGATATTTCATCCATTTGTCTGTGTTTTGAAAGAATAAGCAAAGGCACAGTTGCCAGACATCACTTTTCAAAATTCCCTGACTTTTCTCTGATAAAAATAGCATTTCCCTGACCAAAAAAAGACATAAGTATTACTAGTAGAAGTATTCAATTGTCAAAATTGTTGCCAGTCTCCTCAAGTATATAGCAAACCAGTGGATAGTGCTTTTCAGGCATTCTCGCAGCACGGTTTCTTAGTTCCCAACCGTACAGAAAAAATTTTAGCATTCTACGAGGGTAAAGTAAGGTAAAGTCTGTATACGAGCCGAGTGGCCCATCAGGCCGGTGCTTATCCCGGTTTCCGTAGCATGAAGCGGCTAGGAGTATTTCTACTCCCCCCTGGATGGGATGCTAGTCCGTTGCCAGGTTAACCCAGCATTAAGTTCGCCGGTACCCATTTATAGACCTGGGTGGAGAGAGGCACTGTGAGAGTAAAGTGTCTTGCCGAAGAACACAACACAATGTTCCCGGCCAGGGCTCGAACCCGGACCGCTCGATCCGGAGACGAGCGCCCTAACCATGAGGCCACCACGCCTCCACATTAACACAAAGGAAGCTACAAATTCGGCTGCAGTATTTTCAAATACGGTTTTATTATTTTTAATGGTGAGATTATCGGCGAAAACCGACACCAAACTATTTTCTTCCAATAGCAATTTACAGCAACTTCGACAAAACAACTCAAGTGCTATTGTTTGGAGGTCAGCGAAATTAAAGCAATGAAATTCACAAAATTTCTTACAACATGGTTTCAAATCTGAAGATTTATAGATTTAAACCTCCAGAAGGGCACTTGAAAGCTATGCACACTCAAAGTAGTAGAAAAACTTGATTGCATGTGAAAGAAAAAAGTAAAATTATAATATAACTTCTCAAGTTCAGATTTTTATTTTCGTTACAATAGAGAGAAGCAGTAAAGAGATCTTTTGTAACTACTTAATTAGATCCCTCACTATTAATATCATGCAACTGTGATTTATTTCATAAATCAAAAATCTAAACCAGAAAAAAACTTATTATACCCACGGCATACTTCATGTACACGTAGTTAGCTGTAGCCGTAACAGTTAATCCATTTACATTGTGATGGTTTTGAAAACTATAATTAACATTACTGGCTAAAATTCATTTAATAAGTACGTATAATTTTATTTCTTAAATCTTAAATCTGTAACATCAACTCTAGCGACGTTGTCCCATACTATGTGCGAACTTTCCTAAAAGAAGCGAAAAAACAGCAAATCAATATTAAAATTACTTAGAGGTAAAGGAGGAGATTTACGCTAATCCAAAAAAGTTGATTTAATGTAAATGGTTTGAACCCAGGAGTATCAGTAGCTCGTATAGTGTGACCGTCCGGGTGAGGGTAGTTCTGAAAAGAACTGTTGTTGGTGACGTGACTGACGTGAATAGTGAATAGTGTTTGTCAGTCGACGATGTTACAAGTCTGGTCCGTTGAAAGTGACAGGTCAGTTTAGCAGTGACGGTATTGGCTGAAAGACCCGTGTAAAGTTGGCCAACAGTCATTGGTCGGTTCTCGTAAGTTTCGATCCGTCTATTGTTAGTCAAATCAAGTCAGTCTGTTGGAGATCGTTTATATTGTGAATAAGTCGTTTGTAAGGTGCCGGTTGACATCTTCCAAGATCATTCGTTGAAAATAGTTTGTATTGCAATTTAAGCATTGAGCAGACTCCCGGTCAAGTTAGGTTAGTTGATGTTATCCACCAATGTGATTGTTGGCATCACTATTTCTCGGGGCTTGTTTGTGTTCAGTCAGTCTCGGGTTAAGGTTTCTGCCAGTCTCACCAATGTGGGAAGCCTGACAGTCGGAGAATTTGATCTTGTAAACTGCTCCCTGTCTGTTGTTGGATTCGTCCCTGTCTTTAACGTTGGTCAGCAAGTGTCGTTACTTAGTAGTAGGTTAAGGGCTGTAGGACCCGCGTGATGGTCTAAAAAGTGTCCTTAATGTAAGGTATTGTCACTGTAGTAACACGTGTCGGGTTTTCGTTCGTTTGTTTCGTTAGTTTCAGCAGATCAGTGTTTTGTCTAACAAAGTCAGCGTTGTGGGATGGAAAGTATATTAAAGATTGTTGTTAGCTCAGCCTTACCTCGTATAACGGAGGCTCTTTAGGGTGTGGGTGAAACCCTGGCTTTTTACAGTTCAAAATAAACTGAAGGCCATAACCCGGAGTCAGTGAAAAAACACCAGTTCTACAAAATAATAACACTTTCATCAGTACATGAGAAAATAACATCCAAATAAAATCTACTTATCCCGGACGACCGGATGGCACTTCTTTCGAGCTCTGTGTTTAACTATACTCACTCGCTAAACTTTGGAGAACAGACAATAGCAATTGCTTCAGGCATGATCAGTTGATAACTGCAGTGTGTGTGTAGATCGACACTTGACATGAAGCTGGTCTGTGATGGGTGTGTCTGAAAAAAAAAAAAAAAAAAACCATTAGTTTTCATGTGAAGATGCCGCGGAAACCTTAAAACTGTTCATGTTGAAAATAATTTTTTCCTTCAGAAATTTTATTTTGTCACTATGAATCAGAGATAATCACAATAGATTTATTCCACAAAAACAAGCCTCAAGTTCCAAAAATTAATTAGTAAGAAATGAGATTCCGAAGCAGAGTCAATGTTTTAGTGATCACAAGTTTTCGACCTTGTCACAGCCTCTTTCTCTAGCGAATATGGCGTGAATTTATTTGGCACGTGAGCTTGGGTGAACCAAATCACGTGCCAAAACATCCCCGTATACACCCACGGTCTTGATTGAGCGTCGACGGGGACTGGCACAGAATTTCCAAGGCTTCACGAATACTCCTTCTGAAGTTGTTTTCTTCTCTAGTTCTGATAGCCGCCTTACTCTCTTCCAACCTTTGGCCTGTGTCCTTAAGGAGAAGGTCACTCCAAAAAACGTATATATTTTGTCTACGTTAATAAAAACCTTGCACTAAGTTTAACCACTCACCGAAATTTCAGCCTCTTAAGTGCAGGTTTTCCTTATGAAATTCGTATCCAAAGAAGCCCAAAATTCGACATCGTTGCCGCCATTTTGAAAAGAATTCAGTGGCCAGGCCGCAGTCCGTCTAAGAGATTTTGTCCAAATGGCTTCCGACAAGCCTTTTAACTAGCACTCTGGATTATGGTCGCTCTTGAGCCACATTATTTTGAGCCAAACATGCTTCAAACTCCGAAATGATAGCATTGAAGATAGTGAAGTGGACAATCGCTTGGAAAAAATAGAATTTGCCGGCCTTGTGAAGGATGCAAAGTCAGTTGCAGGTTTTTCTCCTTCCTTCGAGTCGAGTCGGATAGGGTGACGTCACATAAACACGGCGTGGCTGCCAAGACAGTTTCAAAATGGCGGTCTCCGAAGTCGCTTCTTCGAGAAGAATTTCTTCAGGATAGCGGGCACTTCAGAGACTGAAACTTTGGTGACTGGAAAAGCTGAATGTTTACTTGCTATAGGCGGAGGAAAAAAAATAAGTTTTTCGGGTTTTTGACCTGAGACTCCTCACTTATCTGGAACACTGTATTTGAACCGTAGATACGACTGTATTGACTTTCTGCAATGCCACGCCTAACAAAGGACTACTGACAGTGTACAGTATACTCACATGTATCCAGCCCAACGTAATAAGATTGTGGGAATCTTGGAACTCAAAGAGTTCTTCTTCACTCAAAGTTGTGCAGGAATCTGAAGTGGAGGTTTGCTTTGGAATCAACAGATGAGTGATGCAGAACATATTGTTTTGCTAATAAATAAAAGACAAATCGATTAAAAATACTAATTAAAAACCTTCTAACCTACACGAAGTTTTGATTTAATGAGACTGAACGGAATGTTGTACTTTTGTTACTTAGTAACAGGAATTCCATACATGTACATGTATGTAACTTTTTTAATCAGTTCTATACACAGTACTGCTCAAAGGTAAGTTACCACCCTCTTGCAGGACGAGAATCTCGTCTGGCGAGACGAGACGAGACGAGACTTCTCGAGAGACGAGACTCTCATCTCGAGAGGCAATACTCTCATATCTCAAGACGAGACACTCCTCTTGTGGGAGCTTTAAAAACTGTAAGTATGACTGCTTGAACTTCTTGCAAGTTTGTAAAGCAAACATGCAGCTAGCCTGCAGAGCAGGCGAGATTTTTTCGAGCGAGCGTTCACATCGTAAAAAGTTTAGCCGCCATCTTGAATTTTTCATGCAGTGGAAGACTGGGGAGAGAAAGAAAGTTTTACCAAGGGGGTGAATGATAGGCAAGAGGAAGGATAGGGGAGGGGTGGAGCGAAGAAAATCTTCTCATTTTTCCCCTCCCCAATCCCCCACCGTCTAACATGGTGGTCCAAAAAGGCGGTCGCAAGGTTGTAACTCTAACTCGCCCCAATAAGACGCCTGCACTGCAGGCTAACATGCAGCAAAAATGCAACAAAACTTGGGTATTGAAAAAATGACTGACTGAACAATAAAGAAGTTGAAAATCACCTGTTGATCAGAAGTTCTAACTATTTGAATCACAATCTGTTAAAATATTCCGATCAAAATATAGCTCAATTTGCATTTACAGGCAATATTTAAAATTAAAAACTTAACTGCTAATTGACACTACATACTCTTGACTAGCAGATTTTCTATCTCGGACACCAAAGGAAACTGTGCTACTTACAAGACGACCAGCAAGAATGCCACAAGTCTCAAGGTTCTTTCTTGTGTTGTCCGATGCAAGTCGTAGAAAATGACTGATAAGCTCACCAGGAATGTGAACTTTTCTAAGTCCATGTGGAGTTGTATCTTTATGTAACAAAGAGAAAGAGCGGCTAAGAACATTACTGTAATTCAATTTTAGTGTCATGCGCATAGCAGCCATTTTTCAGCAATCTTTAGCCAGAGGTTTCACTATGGGCTGGACTAGGAATATTCACAAATTGTATTAGGATAATTTTGCCCACCTGGTTTGAGAATCTAGGGAAATGTTTTTCTCTGGTAAAAAAGTTTTTTTCAGTCTGCAAAAACCAGTTGCCTTCCTGTTGACAAAGTTATTTAATGAAACCCGTCTTTAGCCCACATCACAGACAGTGTGCACCACCAATATAATGGTACCATCTTTCGGAATGCAAATGAAACCAGGCTTAAGTCTGAAAGCATTAAGTTCTATCTGATTCTAGTACTGCTGGACTTGAATTTTTGGATAGGAGGGGAATATGCAGTTATTCTGTGAATGATACACTTCATATCAACTTTTATATACAACAAAATATGGTAAATCACCATACCCACCCGCAGCCATGACTGGTTTAGTTGACCTGTCAACTGATGGGGTACTGGAAAAAACACCAATCATGATAATTGCTTAGCAAGAGCATACTATTAATGGGTATTAAGTAAAAAGTTAGTGGAGGACCTTGTGAGATGACGAGACTTAATAAACACATTTTCTGATCGCCTGACAATTTCTGAGCCTTGAAAAAGAATGGAAGACTCAACAAGAACATTGCAAAAAAAATAGTACTTACAAGATTGTGAGGCCTGTGAAATTTGACAAAGTACTTAATGCTTTAAGGACTATTTAGCAGCCCTATTTCAAGTTGTGATTGCAAGATCTTGTCTAAATCAATATCACATTGTGTCCAAGAACACAATCAGTAACTGCCATTAAACTGCCACTTTAATTAACACTAAAAACCACCTCAAATTCCTTTCCTATACCTTGGAGTGGGCACAGAAAACAGTGAGGAGTAGCTAGGTGGCCGTGGCATAGTACTGTGCGTCTGTTCATTTGGGGCTCCATGTTCACGTTGATTACTACCCACTGTTGACTCATTACGGCCAGTTGGTGGGGCAGGATAATCGCCAATTAATGGAGGGGCACTAGGAATGACCCTTGGGATCTCGGCATGATGCGTTGACACACTACTCTGGTGTTGCGCTATTTTTTGGGCTTCCTGTTCTCTCCGTGCTCTTTCTTCAGCTTCCCTTCTCTCATATTCTTTCCTTCTGCCTTCTTCTTCTTCTTTCTATAATACAAAAGTACAAGTTGTGTTTATAGAGACTCTATCACAATACCTTTGTCACCATGAAGCTGGTTTCTGTGTGCTTTTAAACAAACTTTCTTTAATGGATGATCATTGCATGATGCTCACAATTTGACAAAACAACCACAAACATACCACAGACTTTTCTAAGCAAATTGATTTATTGAAAGAATTTTACATTTCACGATTTAAAAAAGAATGGTAATTGAGCTTCCTGTTTAGCACTTCCCTCCTCATGTACATTTCCCACCCTCCTTACATTTTCTACACACCTCCATAACAAAGTATCATAAAACTTAGAATTGAAATAAAAAACTTATTTATTAACTAGTAAAGAAAGATTAAGTATTTCTGTCTATTTATTACCTTTCTGGCCTCTTCAGTGATGAACTGTTGGTATTCTTGTTGATATCTTTCTTTTAAAATTCCTTTGAGTTCCTCCGCCATGCTGAATACCCTTCTGAGGCTCTTAAGGATCAAGACATGGATACATAAAGGATATTACATGGTAGCGAGGTGATAACAATTTTATGTTTGAGTGGGAAGAAGTGTTCTTGCCACGAGAACATAAAATTCATATCTCCGAGCCAACGTGTATCTTTTATGTATCTTTTTATTGTATAGACAAACTGATGATGGTGTTTTTGACGATTTCCTGAAGATTTCCAACCACTTTCCAAAGATTTCCAAAGATTCTCCAAAACTTGTCCGAAGGTCACACGAATGTTGCCGAACATTTTCTGAAAATTTCCAAAGATTACCAAAGATTTCCAAAGACTTGCGAAGATTACTGGAGATTATGGAAGTTTGCCGAAGACTTTTGAGGAACACCTGAGGATGTTTTGATGATACACCAACGAATTTCAGAACAATTTAAGAGACAAACTTGATATCAGTGAAATCATCAATATCTTCACTATTGAGGATATGGAAAATATGCCACTCGAGTCCCGGATGTCATTCCGTATGAATTTTACGAGCGATGTATTTTCCATTAAAACTCGTGTCTATATAAGAAAGGATGGTTATAAGGAAACTGTGATTGTCCCATAATGATTGTACATTTTTATATATTTGATCTTTATATTTTGTATAATCACTGTATATATGTTGTTGGTCAAAATGAAATTCAGGTTAAAATGATTTAAACCTAGGTTGATTCTCAATTTCCTTTGTCTTCTAACCCTAATTATTCATGAACTTGAATAACAATTAGGGTTAAGAGACAAAGGAATTTCAATTTAACCTGAATTTCATTTTGACCTACACTAGTTTGATTCTCAATTTTCTTTGTCTTCTAACCCTAATTATTCATGATCCATGATATTTTAAGTAGGGTTAAGAGACAAAGGAATTTCAATTTACCGGTAACCTAAATTTCATTTTGACCTACAATATATACATGTGTATATATACCCCTGATTCACATCAGCCTTTGGGTGCCTTTGTCATACATATATTTTAACCTGCATTATCAAATAAAGGATTGAATGATTGACTGACTGACTGACTGACTGACTGACTGACTGACTGTCTGACTGTCTGACTGACTGACTGATTGATTGATTGATTGATTTACCACTACAGCTAACAAATTTTAAATTTTCCTTGAATTAAATTTCAAACAAAGCTATAATGCAGTTAGGAGTTACATAGCAACCACTCTTGAAAACCAAGTTCATCGAACAAATTCTGAATACTAAATAGACAAATGAAATACTCCTATATTGAAAAAGATGTCCAATGCACACATGTAATCGCTCTAAGGAGGTTGCACAATAAGGGTCTGGAGCAATACATTTGTGGCAATTTTTATCATGCTAACTCCTCAAAAAGATTTGTAAATTTGCGAATAATTTTGTTTTCAATGGGTGGCCTTGGTTGGAATGGTCATATCATAACTTGACTTGCCCGTTTTGATCTTCTTTCAAGCTTTTTATTCCTGTTGGGTTTTACCTTTTTGTTCGTTGCTTTATCCACTGGTGCTGTCTTGGCATATTCTGGATGTGCAGGAAGCTTTTCAACAAACAACCTAACAGGACATCACAATATCAAAGTAATTAAAGAGAGAGATTGTAAATCATGTGACTCATCACATTTTCATGGAACTAAATGTTTCAATGCTCTACTTACGTGATGAATTTTGAATATAAAATGAATGCACTTTCCAAGTTTCCCTCATCATGGTAAATCTTTGCCTAAGTTTGGGATAAGAAAGGAAACATATTAAATAAACAATCATGCGTAAACATTTATATTACACTGACCATAGTAACCTTCTCTGATGATTTTACAGATAAGACCATCATTAAGGCAAATATTTGATGATTTTCGAGTTTCCTAGTACATGTTCAAGTGAAGTGAAGTGAAGTGAAGTGAAGTGAAGTGAAGTGAAGTGAAGTGAAGTGAAGTGAAGTGAAGTGAAGTGAAGTGAAGTGAAGTGAAGTGAAGTGAAGTGAAGTGAAGTGAAATGAAGTGAAATAAAGTAAAGAAGACATTCCAAAATGAAAAATGCCATTACTTTTTATTATGAAAAGCCTTGCAAATAAGCAGAAATTATTTTTCATTTCATGACACATTGACCAACATGAAAATTTGGTGGAGACAAGATTTGTTGTAATCTTTGTCAGAGCACAACAAATTTTATCAGCCCAGTACAGATGGAAGCTTAGCCTGCATAGCTGGTGGTTTCATTGTCACCAGGGCAAATGTCATGTACATAACGTGTGTTGGAGCCACAAAAACAATAACATAACTTTTAACTGGTTGTTGGAACAATCAAATTGTAATTTAAGGGGGCTCCCTATAGTTTTACAATCGCATGTGCACTTAGAGTGAAACCTCAAACGTCAGTGTTTTTCAATATTTTATGATGTCAACATGAGCACAAAAAGAAAAACTGACAGTGAATTTTCTCGTGTTCCCTTTGGTGAAATATTTCCATAAAATTTGGTAGGCGGGTACTTGTAATAAATACTTTACTGTAGTTGGAGCTCATTTTTCAGGGAAATCTATCTGACCCTTTTTTCACAGTGCTACAAAACATAAAGTTGCAAAAATCTAAAAACTGTCTTTACAAACCCTACTTTATTTCATGTTTAAAATTCACATCCTGCCAGATTTTTAGAAGATTTCATCGAAGGAAATTAAAAAAAATCACAATTAACACCATAAAAACGGTAAAAAACACATTTGTTTGGGCATTTAATAATTCAAGATGGAAAGCCAAGATTTTAACTGAGATGATAGTAAATCAGTATATCATCATTGCTTATTACATGTAATAAGTTTGAGAGGACTGATTGTTTAAACAAATGCAAAAACAGCTTTTAAAACATAACACTAGAGTGTGGAATGTGATAAATCATCACCCTATTGAGCCACCTTAACCAAACCTATTTAAACATAATCATTTGCTATCACATTACACATAAACTCCCATCATGGAATAGTGCTGTTCCACCTTATCATTAAAATGACCAGAAACCCAAAAATGGTCGGGAAAAACATGGAAGTAACCAACTATCAACTGTACAGTGAAACCTGTATTAAGTGGACCCCATAATAAGTGGACACCCTCTATTAAGCGGACACCAGCTTGAGCCCCTAAATTTTCTTCCCACATTCACTGTGAAATAAACCTGCAGTCAGCAGACACCTCTTTCTAGTGGACGCGGCTTGTTGCACAAAACCTGCAATAAGCAGACACTTCAAGGGCATTTTACCTCTAGAGGTTCAGCTGAGACTCCTTTAACATTGTTCAGCGATGTCATTTTAAAGCTAAGTGATTATTCCAGATTGACGCATTGACTGACTGGACATTATGCTACATGTATGAGCAGTCTTTGATCTCAAACTGTGTTACACTGTGTTACGAGAGGGTTAATAATTAACTATTATTGCACAACATATTAGAACCTGTTTTGAGTGGATACCCTGCATTTAACAGACACTAATGACAGACCCCAAGGGTGTCCGCTTAATACAGGTCTCACTGTATGTTAGTTGCACAAGTATCAGTAGTGTAAGCTATGTACTGGCTGTATTGTATACAAATAAAAGATAATATTAAAAAAAAAATTAAAAGAAACTATCATCAACCAAAATACTACAAAAATGCATCTCACAGGGTTGGAAAACCTTGAAATGCCACAATTCAATTTGAAAATTACTGAAATGCCACATGAAAAATTGCCCAATACTGCAATACTGCAAACCCTATAAAATAATGATCTCCTCTTTTACAGAAACAAAGTCCAAGCTCACAAAAAATGCTAGTTTAGTAGGCTTCGAGTTTTTCTGTAATCAGCAGATCTCCCAAATGGGAGAGAGTAAAAACACGCTGTATCTGGATATGCTCAATACAGATGTGTTCATTTCTTTATTTGGAAGATGACATCACTTATTAGTTCACGGGAATAGCAGTAGAGCACCAAAGCGAAAAGGAAACTATACTTTTTGCAATCCTCATACCTTAGGCTACTGATGGAAATTAAACACATACGTAGGTTATGCTGCACGACAAGCTGGATGTGAATGTTGAATTGGTCGTTCTGAATCGTTCGATCTCGATCGGGACAATCATCAGCACCAGTTTCGACCCTTTTTTACCTAGCAGTACTTGCACAGATGAGTTGATACTTACCATTCTTTCCATCTCCACACCTGATCTAAAGTATTTTTTGGGTGCTATGCTATTATCAACCTCTACTTGACCAGCAAACTGAACAAGTTTTCGCACTCTCTCAGCTGGATCTCGCTCGTCCGCCATCTTGATGTTTTCATTACCACTAACTCTACCCAGTCTCCTTGAGTCCGGGCTGAGCCCGGAGATTGTCAGCTACTATGCAATAGAAAAAATCATACGTTATGTATCGTGCACGAAATTATTTGTAATGATGGCGGAAGTTAGTTCGCAGCTCCAGAATTTCAAGGGTGCTTTTTTGCAAAATACTCGCGTTTGGACGTAAGGGATTCCAACCATAGCTCAACCTTACTTAAAGGACTTTATGGTTTCTACAAAGAGCAAAAATACTGCGATGTTGCCCTTAAAATCAGCGACGAGCAGAAGATTCTAGTTCACCGGGTTGTGCTCGCGACGGCAAGTCGCTATTTTGATTCGTTGTTCGGTAGTCAATTTATTGAGGCGAACAACGATGAAGTAGAACTACGTAGTTTCGATGGAAGTATCATGAATTGTTTGATCGAGTTTGCCTACACAGGAAACATTCGCATTGATGCTGAGAATGGTTTCGCTCTGCTACACGCGGCCAATTATTTTGGCGTTGAGTTCGTGGAGAACTCGTGCGTAGAATTTCTAAAACCTTGTATTGACGACAGATCCTGCCTGATGATTTTGCAAATCGCGGATACCTTCGCTTTGGAACATTTGAGGGAAGTCGCAAAACGACATGCCTTAAGAAACTTCACAAACACACTCCTCAAAGAATTACTTAGGAGCGAGGAGATCTGTGTTGTGGCTGAAGATCTTATTCCTTACGAAGATGAGAGGGAAAAGATTTTGTTACAAGTGGTATTGATGTATGTTGAACATGACCCAGCCAGTCGGGTTCAATGTCTGCATGAGCTTGTGTCTCTTATCAGACTTTCACCAGGCGTCGACAAAATCTGGACCGGACCGGACCGGACCGGATCACGGATCGGATCACGGATCGGATCAGGATCGGATCACGGATCGGATCACAGAAAAAAAAAAAAAAAAAGTTTTAAAGAAAAAAAATCCCCCCCCCCCCCAAATCAAATCGTTTATAAGATAATGATAAATAAAAAATAAAAGTAGAAGACTAAAATATGTTAAATGAAAATAAGAATCACGAATTTGACGCAATGACATGTTAATTACAGAGAATGACGAGGTCATTTAAAAAGCCACATAACTGCTTAATTTACGACGAATTTAAATTGTAATGAACTGGCAGATGTAGTTATATCTGAACGTTAGTTGGCTCGAAGCTAGCGTGAACCTCCCATTCTCGTTTTTGAAATTGTTGTTCGTATCAGTAGCTAATTCTCAGCTACATTTTCGAGTCAGATGTGAGCGTTACAGTTGGCGTTACAGTTAATGAGAAAACTTACGTACGAAAACTTATGGACATAGCTTGCTTTAAAGGAGCTACGTCACGATTTGCGCGTCTTGAAAAAACTAGCCTAGTTTTTCAAGTTCTTCATTTGCAGTCCTCGTTAATCTTTGCCATCCTTAACGATCCTCATTCCATTTTGATTTGTTCTTGCCCCTTAAGTGTTTTCTGTCCTAGAACACGATCATTTTAAGGTTTTATTCTATTTAAAGGCAACTCTTTACGACCCTAAAAATGACTCTAAAAATCGTGACGTAACTCCTAAAATGTTGTTTATTCTCGGGTTGCGTTATCGTTCACACTAACGATGTTATTCCTATAATTTTTTGTAAAACAGATATATTTCCTTGAAATACAAATGGTTTGTTTCGTTTTATTCCAGTGCGAAATATCGTATTCCAAACTCACATCTTGTAAAAGTATAGACTTGCCTCAACAACGGAAATTGTTTGAAATCATCAGGAGTTTAATTTTTTTACTGTTTTTAGTTTTTGTTTTTCGATTCATACGTTCGTCCTATTATTAACATGCTGACTCGTTTTATGACAGTTTAATTACCTTTGATGCAAGTGAATATACGAATATCATTTATCTGAACTGCGGAGAAAGATATGAAGACATGATTGATCATCGTAATTATACACACAACTTAAAGTGCCACTATGATGAAATTCTCGATATCCATTTCTTTACATTTTCGTACACATTAGGTCTTTCCTAGATATCTTGCCAAATTTCAATTTTCTACGAACATTAAAACTCGTGGTTTTTGGACCTTAATTTCCGAGAATTTCCGGCCGCCATTAATTTTCCTTGTTCCAAGTCTTGGTTGAAAATTTGAGAAAATGACGTCATTTTCTCAAATTCTCAACCAAGAACAAGGAAACTTAATGGCGGCCGTAAATTCTCGGAAATATAGGTCCAAACGACATGGGTTCTAATGTTCGTAATAGATTGAAATTTGGCAAAAAATCTAGGAAAGACCTATTGTGTGCGAAAATGTAAAAAAATGGGTATGGAGAATTTGATCATAGTGGCACTTTCAGCAGTCGTGAAATTAAAGCCTGAAAAAAAATTCAGGCCTGAACGGGACTCGAACCCATGACCTCTGCGATACCGGTGCAATACTCTACCAACTGAGCTATCAAGCCAACTGGGAGTTGGTCACATTGTGACTTCGTAATATACCCGTAGATGGTGAAGAGTGCTAGTGAATATACGAAATATCATATAGTTGAACTGCGGGGAAAGATATGAAGACATGATTGATCATCGCATTCAAAACCCAACAGCCTGAAGAAAATTCATCTTTGACCAGCTCCCAGTTGGCTTGATATCATAAAAGAATAAAGGAATATCACACCTGAATTAAATAAAACGTTCTTCTCACAGTAGTCACTTTAGTGTAATTTCCTCAACAAAATTTTGAATTTTGAATTTTTTTCCTTGATCCGATCCGATCCGTGATCCGATCTGTGATCCGATCCGTGATCCGGTCCGTGATCCGATCCGCGATCCAGTCTGTGAATCTGGTCCGTGATCCGATCCGTGATCCGGTCCGATCCAGGTTTTGTCGACGCCAGACTTTCACCTGAAACAATAACTTGTTACATCCAAACCATGGCAAGTCAGAGTCTCTTTGGAAGCTTTTGTGACAGTAAATTGAACAAGATCAGGGAAAAATCAAGTGATGGAGAAAGCTGGGTTAGCGCTAGGAAGTTTGTCAGGTCTGTGGTCATTAAGGGACGTACCTTGGGGTAATGCGGACAAGTGGAATTTATACCTAGAGAAGCAGCCGATGACGAAAGCCGTTATGTCAAGGACATGAAGGTGTGGGTAGAGCACCAGGGTGAGAGAACAACACTGACAGGTTTGAAAGTCATTTACAGTCATGGTTATCCCAGGAAACTAGTTGTTGGTACAAAGATTAGGCAGAAGTATGAATTCCATCTACAGGAAAATGAGAAGATTGTCAAAGCTGACATTCAAATGAGGTGGGAGGGAATAGATCAGGTTACGTTTTACACCAACAAGCAAGATGTCAAGGGGAATGGAAAAGCATATGGACCTTATGGTGAGGGTTCAAGTGGAGTGTATTGAGAATTTCCAGCTGGATCATATGGCTACCTAGCTGGGGTGTCTGCTGCCTGTAGTGGTACATATATGAGTCTACAGTTTACATGGAGGGCATTTGTCTTCCCTGGTGAGCTTGAGCTGTCTCACACTTCATAGAAGGTCAATGATCGTGTCCTTGCTCGCACAGTTGACAACTTATATTTCCCTAGTGTAGTCAAAACAATGGAGAATGGCCAAGTACGTATCCTGTTTGATGATGGAGATGCAATGACACACTCTGCTGCAGACATTTCTGCGGTCATCCCAGACAAACTGCCTGATCCTATGACACTAAAAAGGACCAGTCATGTGATCGTTTCATGTGAAAGCCCTTTTCACCACATTGGGTTTGTCGACACCGGTAATCATGATGGTAACGTTGGAGTTGTGTGCGATCAATGTGGGGATATATGTATCCCTGTAAGTAAAGTGAGGCTGTTCGCTCAGCAAACAATCCCACATGAAGTTGGTGCCAGAGTATTTGCCTGGTGGACGAATGGTGTGTATTACCATGGTTTCATCACCAGTGCAAGTGACTTGAATGTGTTTGTTAACTATGATGATGGGGACACCGTAACACTGGATAAGCCAGACAGGACTGCAGTCATCCTTGATGTCATACCACAAATGACAGAAATCTTACTGAATGAACATGTGATCGGGTTCCAGCCTGGTTGCACTGGATTCTATCCTGGACACGTGACCAGTATTGACGCTGTCAATCAGAAATTTGACATGCTGTTCGATGTTGGAGGCAGGCATATTGAGTCACTCTTTGAGATTCGTCTTATTCTCAGGGAATAACTGTCACAATAACGGCTTTGATTATGCACAGCCTTATCACAGGCAATCGAGGCTTGAAGTGTGTACTTGATAATACACTATTGCTGTTTTACTAAAACTGCCAAGAATTGGTGGTTGTCACTGCACGTTACCGGTCATTTAGCCCCCAAGTTGATTAGTCCCTAGCCGGTTAGCCCCCTGAACCAGAAGTCGATTAATCCCCATATTCACGCTTAAAGAAAGAGAAATAGACACTATTTTCGACTTCTAATTGGGGGCTAACCGACTAGGGGCTAATCGACTTGAGGGCTATAAGACCAGTAACCCGTAGTCAGGACGGTCAATTCTTGGCAGTTTTCTTGGCAGTAAACGGCTGGTTACAGGACTGCGAATTCAGGCTTCCACTACAGCTGCAAGCATATTTCTCTCTTCTTTTAAACTCTTCATCCGTAGTACACATATATGAAGCATTCGTTGTTGTGTTCATTGTCACAAATCTTGTCCCTGATCTCTTGCGGGGTGGTACACAAGTATGACAGTATACTGCATGGAGGTAGTTTTCCCATCACGCAATTTGTCGTCTACATGTAACAACAAAGATCGGCGCAATGAACACGAAATTGAAACTAAAACTAAATTACGATCACGCAAAAACCTGATTCTTGAGATATCCACTTCAGATTGTTTAATTATATTTTCGTGTCCTGCCTTCACGTTACACTTTGTGCTGGTCACGCAATCTATCCTTTCACGAGAGGAGTACGAGAGGACTGCTGGGCCCCAATGATTGAGTTATGGACAAAAAAGTAGGTAGTGTGTAGTATCGTTCATTAGAAAGGAATGTTAGTAGTGTAAGTTATCTTAGTATTGTATGTAAAGGAAGTATCGCAAGTAACGGTACGGTTTTGGAAGTGATGTCGCTGTGCTATTGTAAGTAATGTTGGTATAGCCAGTAACGTTATTATTGTAAATAATTATAGTCAGTATCGTTAATGTGTGTATTCCAATAAGAAAAATAATAATAAAAAAATAAGTTCGATTTTTCATCATCCTTGTTCCCTCTACCGAGCCATCATGCAGCCATACTGCAGCCATTGGAATCTTTTTTCAACCCGTGTAAAGAGATTTGGGCTCTATTCATGTACTCACCTAAACAATTTAATTTTCAAGTACCAAATGAAGAAATAAAGAAGTGCTCTCGTATTAGAGGTTTCAAGAAATCAGTGCCTTAAATGTCGGAATCTGCTTGTTGTGGAATGCAGTCCGGCCCAGTATTCAGGAAAAAGACAGGATGACAAGTTACCGCGAGCAGGCTCTTAGCGGAGAAAAAAAAATGATGTGACGATTTAGATTTTCTTAATGCAATTTTATTGTGGTGGAACACTAAGGACACTACATCTGAAACTAAAAAGCTTGAAAGCTGGATTTGGACATGGCATAGTCACCGGCACTACTATGAAGCATGAAATATTTTACCTTAACAATAACTAGACGTTCTAAGAGCGTTTACTCGGGCTTCGTAACGCAATTATCAAGTTGTACTTTACAAGTAAGCTTATTGAACACGGTAAAAACAAATAAAAGAATCAGGATATTTCAGCAACAAGAGTTACGTTTAGATATTTACTATTCAAGTTGCTTCTTTGAGTATCCTCTTCATCCAATTGCTTGTTGTTTGCCTTATCTTCGTAGTTCTGTTTGCGACAATTCTTGATTTTTTAACATCTAAGGTGTTCATCTCAGCATGGGAATGGTCGCTCCTCTCACCAAGCCTCTCTCATCTTTTTCCTCTCCGTCGTTTTTTCGTTCTCCGCGTCAACAACCTGAACGCCTGAAAGAGGCTACTTCGATTCTTCCATCACGTTATATTAGTCTGAAGAGGAGCAAATCCACGCTTAATATTCAACAACCGCGTTTTAGTAAGACATTCTTTTGCACGTCAAACGCTCCCTTGGTCAGTTGAGTCATTTTCTTCCTCAAAGAATTCCCAGTCGAAATTCTGAAAGGAAAAACAAAATTTTGAATCCTTCATGTGTTCACTTGTGAGCAGCTTGTTTCTTTCTATGTCATCAACACACTGTTTAGTAAACAGCTTAAGAGAATAAAGAAAATATCAGCAATTTTCCCTTTTAAATTTTCAAAACTGGGGTTCCGATGTACAGATTTTTTTAAAACTTTGCCAAAAGCTGCGTGTTATCCTGCTAATCAAAATTTGATCAGTAGATTAAATTTCACACTGCCGTTTTCGAATTATAAGCCCTCAAAGCTATAATTAAGGGTGCTTTAGAAGGTCTTACTATTGCTAATCTATTGTTACACGAAAATGGTAACAAGGTGTTTTCCAATGATTGGGCAGCATTTTGATACCATAATGACCCATCAAAATCTAAGTCTTGGAAAGTGCTGGAAACTGTTTTGAGCCGCCTTTAATAAAGGGTGACTGTTGTAAGGGAATAACGTAACAGTGATGGCAAAGAAAGCCCAAAACGGTAGAGATCACCAAATCCAGAACGGACACACAGAGTGGATAAGTTTTATCAACCTTACATGTAATATTTAGCGTTTTAAATCGACCATATTTCGTTCCCCACACAAAACCTAACACCGCGTCAGTTCAGACTCAACAGGGCAGTAGTATATAACACCGGGCTCGCGCGTTTCTAATTTGCCGCACTCCTTTGTTGTCAGTCCCACTGCCCTTGTTTCACCTCACGGGGCGGTTGAAACCGGTTTGAACCGGTTCTTTCCAGTGGCCGCGGCCACTGGAAAGAACCGATTCAAACCGGTTTCAACCGCCCCGTGAGGTGAAACAAGGGCAGTGGGACTGACAACAAAGGAGTGCGGCAAATTAGAAACGCGCGAGCCCGGTGTCATGCCGTGAGAGCCGGAATGACTCGAGCGCCAAACAAGTGCGGGTGGCTGAAGCGGGGCCGGAAAGAAAGCTGCGGAAAGCGCTGTTACGGGGCGTATTGCGGGCAGCACAACTACCAGCTGAAGAAAGGAATGCGAACGCCAGAGCCTTGCAGAGTTTGCGGAGTCGGACTTCTGTGTGACTACCGTCTTTGCAAGCCCTGCGGCGGGGGCGCGCTAAAACAACGTCTTTACCGCAAACAAGAAAAAGCAAAAAAACAATTTGAACGTGTTTTGCTCGAGCTGAAAAAAAGAAACACACCAGTTAGAGAAACGCATCTTCGATTATAACGCAAGGCACTATGGCTTCCACCGACCAGGAAAGGTTGGAAGAAGAGCTGGCAAGAATAGATCCCGCTGTATTGCGTTATTTCGATGAACTTCTTGCAGAAAACGCGCCAGCGGTAAGAAAGGTTGTCCAGAACGTGCTGGATGAGCCAATTTCTGAAGAAACGCAGGCGCGTCTGCAAAAGCCGCTTCTTCCGAAGCGTTACGAGCCAAGAGCCCCACCACGCCAAAGAAGGTTAAGAAGAGCGCAAGCGAACCGAAGAAGAGCGCAAGCGATCCTGAGAGAGTACGACCCCTTGTACGATGACGAAGAGAAAGAAGTGAGAGAGGTTACAACAGGCCGGCGTTTCATTCGGTGGCGCTTCATGAAACGACTGGGGAGAAACCTCACGCCAGACTTTATGGTGAAGATACGCGAAAGAGTAACCACGTCTTTCTACATGAGGCGCGTTTACGCATACCAGTTGCGCAACATTGAGGATGGAACGATAATTGTGTACTACTCGAACCCAAAAGGCTCACAGTGGTTTGACAAACTGGAAGACGCGGGAAAATGGCTTAACCGCGAGGAAGAACAGCGTCTCGGCCTTGAAAAAACCGACAGGCCCAACACGAAGTGGGTGTTTGAAAGCTTTTTCGGCGTAGACGTGAAGGTTGTGCTTGACAGGAAGCCTTTGGTGGGAACAGGGCCATTGCCCGACTGACTGCGCAACCTTGCCCATAGCCGGGCGATGGTATCTTTGGACGTGTATAACGACAACCTGTGCCTATGGCGATGCCTCGCTGTGCACGGAGGGGCGCGCACAGATCGTTGTACAAAAGAAGTCCGAAGACTGGCCCAGAGTTTCTACAAACTAAATACAATTCCAGAAAACTTCGGAAAAACGTCTCTGGATGAGTTGGAAAAGGTCGAAGCCCATCTGAATGAGGGCTTACCCGTCGCATCTTGGCTTGGAATTCGTGTCTACGAGCCTCAGCGTTTGGTTGACGGTGAAGTGGTATGGCATTTCAGAACAAACCCGAACCCCAAACTAAAAAACATTTTGACGATAGGTGTCTACGAAGGCCACGCTTTCTTGATAAAAGACATCACAAAGCTAGCGAAAACCTATGCATGCACCCATTGCGGCCAGAGATTCACAAAAATCTGCAATCTGCAACGCCACCATGAAACCTGCAGCGCAGGAAAAACGGTTATCTTTTGCCCGGGGACAAAAGTGGAAGCCCCGGAGACAGCTTTCGAGAGAGTGATGTACCAAAAAGGCTCAGCGTCGGCGCAAGCGATTTTGTGGCTGGAGCGAGAAGCAAAGCGGCGGGGCACACACATCCACCACGCGATGTGCGGGCACGGGGGCGAGAGATGGCTTCCTCGAGAAGGCGGGAAAATGAAGTCTTTTCCTGTCGACGGGTACCACCACAAAACGAGGACGGTATTCCAATACCACGGCTGCGCCTTCCACGGATGCCCAAAATGTTATCCTAACCGACAGGAGGTCATAACAAACGGTAAAACAGCCGAACAACTGTACCAAGCCACAGTGAACCGTTCCGCATTTCTGCGAAAGAGCGGCTACAAAGTTATCAAGGCCTGGTCTTGCGAAGTTGGACATCTCAAGGGGGAACTCCCGAGGAAGCAAACGAAAACATACCCGCACGCGATCTTGTACGATTTCGAGGCGTATGGCGACAAAAATTATCGGAAAGAGCCGACAGGCGCGTTAACGATAGAAAGCGCGCACGTGCCGATCTCTGTGAGCGTCGGGGCTCTCTTGAAAGAGAGCCCACCCACATCTGCGAAAGAAACCCCGTGGAGTTGGTCCGCAAGTTTCTGAAAGAGCTGGAGAGACGCGAGAAAAACATCCAGGACCAGGTGCGCGCGGAGTTTGTGCCAGAAGACATGTACCTCCTGACAAAAGACCAGCAGCAAAAAATTAATGAATGGTGCAACCAGGTCCCTGTCGTGGGCTTCAACTCAGGCTCGTACGACCTGAATCTGATCAAGAACCACTTCGCCAGCACTCTCGCCGAAGTATCAAAAAAAGTCAAAGTGGCCAAGAAGGGGAACAAAACCATGTTCCTGCTCACCTGGGCGGCCCGTTTCCTCGATATCATCAACTATCTGGGCCCGGGCACGAGCTACGCGAAATGGGTGAAAGCATACAGAAGTGAGTCCGAGAAATCCTGGTTCCCTTACGAATGGTTCGACGCGCCCGAAAAGCTGGATTTCCCTGGGCTCCCAGAATACGAGGCCTGGTATTCGAAGCTGAAGGGCGGATACGTTCTCACGCGGAAGGAGTGGGAGGAGTGAAAGCGGCTGTTCAAAGAAAAGGGGATGCGGATCTTCGCAGACTGGCTGCGCTATTACAACAATCTTGATGTCGCTCCCGGCCTCGAGGCGCTGGAAAAGATGAAAAGCTTCTACAGCGAGAGAGGAATCGACATTCTGAAAGACGCGGTGAGCCTGCCAGGGGTGAGTTTGCATTATTTGCTCCGAGGGGCAATCGAGCGCGGAGCAGACCTTTACAGCCCAAGCAAAGAGGCTTACGAAATGCTCAAAGGGGCGGTTGTTGGCGGACCGAGCCTGGTTTTCACAAGACGGCACGAGGCCGGTGTGACACGGATAAGGTCGCATCAGTTCGAAGAACCGCGTCTTTGCAAAAAGATTCTCGGTTTCGACGCCAGCGCTCTCTATCTCTCGACCATGCTCAGAGAAATGCCTTGCGGGAAGGAGAAGGTCGTGCACTACAGCGATGACCGCCAAGCGGAAGCGGCCGAAGTTCTGATTCGCCGGTTGAAAGCCGGGGAGTGGTTCGGCTTCGCCGAAGTCCGCATAGAGATCCCAGAACGTTTGCGGCCAATGTTCGAGGAGATGTGCCCTTTCTTTTACAACAAAAGGGTTCCCGCCGAAGCTGTGCCGGAACACATGAAAGAGTACTGGGGGAGAACGGGCAGAAAGTGCGGAGACGGAAAAAAACTTGTGGCGGCGCTGTCCGCAGAACGGATGCTGGTGTACGCCCCTCTGCTGCGGTGGTACGGGAACCATGGAGCGGTTGTCACGAAGGTTTCCAGACCAATCGACTACGAACCGGGCAAGATCTTCACCTGGTTCGTGGAACAGGTGACGGAGGCGCGCCGGACAGGAGACGTGGACAGAAGCAAGGCGCTGCTCGCCGAAGTGTTCAAACTGCTCGGAAACAGCGCTTAGGGGAAACTGATAGAAGCTCTGGAGCGGCAAACGAACGTGATATACACGAAAGACGAGAAGGTCGTCGACAGAGCGCTGCGGAGTGCGTATTTCGAAGACCTCGACGAGATCGGGGAGGCCTACGAGCTGGAAAGCCGCAAGCCTCGGATCACGATCAAGCGGCCGTTCCAGATCGGAATCGCCGTCTACCAGCTGGCGAAGCTGCGGATGCTGGAATTTTACTACGACTTTCTCGACAAGTACGTCGACAGAAGAGATTTCGAACTGATCCAGATGGACACGGACAGCAACTACATGGCGATCTCGGGCGAGCGGCTCGAGGACGTCGTCCGGCCAGAGCTGAAGCAAGAATTCGAAGCGGAAAAAAATCAGTGGCTGTCTTGGGACAAGTGGAGCGGCCGCACCCCAGGTCTCTTCAAGCTTGAGTGCGAGGGCAGCCGGATGATCGCGCTCTGCTCGAAGTGTTATTATGTCGACGAAGGAGAGGGCGAAAAAAAGAAGTTCAGCACGAAGGGGATGTCGAAAACGCAGAAGGAGCTGACCTGGCAGCGTTTTAATAAAGCGCTGGAAGGAAGCAAGGACATGGCCACCAACAGAGGTTTCAGGATGCGGGACGGGCAGATGGTCACTTACGAGCAGCAGAAGCTGGGGCTGAGCGCTTATTACGACAAGCGGTGGGTGCTGTCCGACGGGATACACACCGAACCGATCGAATATCACATCTAGTTCACGTCAGCCGGAGGAAGAGTAGTGTTCGGGGAGGAGTATTTTAGCCATTTCAAAAATTTTATTAAGAGAGTGTTCTTGTTATATTGCGATCTGTACACGATCCAGTCGATAAGGTTAATGGGCGCGTACTTGTATTGTTCTAGAGCGTTTTCATACTCCGTGGCCGTCTCGCCAACCAAGAAAAGTTCTTTTCCGTGGCTGAGAAAAAATTCATTGAAACGCTCAACGAAATACTTGCTTTCTTCGTGGAAGCTCTTCCCTTTTTCTTTCGCAGAAAACTGAATGGCCCAGTGAAGAATATCCTCGGCAGGCACACCGTCTGGCATGGTGAGATATAATTGATTTATTTTTCTTTAAAACGAAAAAATCCTGTGCGCATTCATGGAAGCCAAAGTTTCAAAGTTGCTCTGGGGGTAATTGTGTGTTTGGAGGAACAACCAGCAGCTCTTCGCGCACGAAGCCGCGCTTGGGCCCGTCGCGCAGATAGTAGAGAACGGGTTGATCCGGTTTGATGAAAGACCTTTCAATGTTGTAAACTTTCAAAGACCAGATTGGGTCTGTGGCTCTTTTCACGCCCCCTTCAAGCTCGCCGGGCTGGTAGAGATAACGAACTTGGACAAAAGAGGGGAGGATTTTTTCGCGTTTTCCGACAGGCCTCGTGTAAGGTGTCGACGGCCTTGCATAAACAGATTTTTCTTTGATGGCGACGGAGGGTTTTTTGCCGATAAGGCTTGTGACCTCGTTGTTCAAAGCCGAGACAACTTCAGGAAGTCTCTTCACCCAGGCGGTGGACCGCTGGCCCTCAGGGAGAAGCATTTCCACGGCGTACTGGTGGCCGAACAAGCGCTCCGCCAGGGTGCGGTTGAAACGTTCGACAATGGCCTGGTCGCGGTGAATGTCGACGCGCCCGCGCCGGATGAAGGTTTTGTGCTTGTCCATCTCTTGTGTGACAGCGCCCATGAATCCGCGCCCGGGGTCAACCTGCAGCATTTCAGGCCATTCGAGAGGCGAGCGTTTGTAAATCTTCTGAAAGGCCTGGGCGACCTCATCAGAATTCATCGAAGTCAGGGGTTCGGCCTCTTTGTAGCGGCTGGCCACGTCGACAACGGTCAGCGCGTATTTGAAAACTTTGCGGCCGCGAGGAAGCTTGTCGTGCGGCAGAAAAAGAAGGTCCGCCTGATGGACCTTGTTGGGCGTGGGAACGTCAAATTTCGGCCGAGGAATCCGCTTCGGCGCGGGAAGGTATATCTGCCAGAGCGCTTGCCTGATCAGCCACTTTTTTGCGGCTTCTTCAGGTACCTTGGCGGCTTCGGCTAATTTTTTGATCGCGGCGATTCCTTTCCAGTAGCCCCCGGGGCCGTAGTATATCTTTGCGAGTTTGGCGTCCATACAAGTAAGGCGTAAAAAAGTTTAAAGGAACCGGAAAGCCGCGTAGCCCAGAACGAGAGCGCCGGCGCCCACGAACGCGAGTTCACCGTTTTTCTGCTGCTCGCTTGGCTGATAGAAATCTGAGAACTTGGGCTCCTTGGGGGGCACCATCTGTTCGTCAGGATGCGCCTGGTTGTAGAGTTTGAAGGCGTAGTCCGTGTTGGTCATGTTCTGCTTGGCCTGCTCTTTTGTTTGCGCATTGGTCGCGATCCAGTCGAGAAGTTGTGTTCGGTCGCGCGTGTATTTGGCGTAAGCGGTTTGATAATCTTCGAGAGCTTTGTCGTGGCGCTTTTTTTCTTCAAGAGCGGCTTTGTCGCCCCCGCCGAGCGCCCTCGCCAGATAATTGCCGCCGATAAAAGCAGTGGCGTTCAACACAGCCCCGCCAATCATGATCGCGATGCTCGCCTTTGTATATGTTGTAATATTTTTTCTTTCTAAACGTTTTCTAAACGATGCCCGCGGCTAATCCCGTGAGAGTTGCGGCGTCAATGACGGTCTTGACAAGCTTGTTGTCGGACATGGCGCGCTTGATATAAAGAAAGAACGAAAGTTTAAAACAAAATTAATTGGGGGTGTCTGTATTTTCACCTCTTTCACGAATTTTTTGATTTTATCCTCAAGTTCAATTTTTCGCCGCATTTCTTCCTCTTCAAGAAGAATTTCGTCGGTAAGACGTCTCACCATCCTCCAAGTCTTGAAGGTGAAATCGACCCAAAAAAGCGTAATCCCTCCGATTGCTGCTGTATGGATGAGAAATTGCGCAAGGCTCGGCATCGTGGTATAAATTACACGCAAATGTTCAAAGCATTTTTTTTTTTAATCAAGCATTCTTCTTAATCCTTTTTTTGGCTGTGTCACGCGAACAGGTTCTGGCTCGACATTCGCGGGCTCCGGCGTTTTGAATTTGTCGAACGCGGTCTTGGCCATTGCCTTGAGCTCTTCACGCTTGTAATAGATCCCGAGTAGGGAAACGCCGATGCCGCCAATAGCGATCCATTGGTTGGCGCTGAGGCCGCCGCTCTTTGGGCTTTCACCTTCTGTAGACGCGGCTGGCACAGGGGCCTCTGGGGCGGCGGCTTTATCTTTCTTTCCCGCTTGATAAGCCTCGGCCGCTTTCTTCTGTTCTTCCCGGGCCAGCCGCGTTCTTTCGGCAACCATTTTTCCGGCGGCCACACGCTTGGGTTTTTTTACGCGCTGCGTGGTTGCAGTCGGAGTCGTCGCTTGCTGTGTGACATCGGCGGCGGCGGCAGGCGCTGCCTTGGTCTCTACCTGAGGCGCAGTGACGGCGGCAGGCGCGCTCTCGGATTGTTCGGTTGACATTCTGAAGCGAACCGTATTATAAGCAAATGAAAGAAGTTTAATTGTTAACAAATTGTCAGCAAGACCTCAGCATTTGTTGATGAATGGTGACCATTTATTCTGCAGTTGCTGAGCCAGGTACTCCATCAACGCCCTCAAGAGGGTAGCCGTTTTCATCACGAGAAGGGTGGCTCTGCACGGGCAACTGTGGACTAAAAAAATCAATATGTTTTGTGGTGATCAGCGCCGCGTTGGCCGCGGCAAGAAACCGGCCGCACTTCAAAGCAAGGTTGCCGGCCAGATTGGAGAGCTCTTTGTTCAAGATGTAGTCGTTTCTGAGCTCTTTTTGGTAAGCCTCGATGTCTTTGATTTTGGCGGTCATTCCGACCAATTTGGTTGTAAGAAAAATAAAGCTGTCGATCAGGCTTTCTGTTGTCTTCGAGCCCACGTACGTCTCGTAGCGTTTGGTGAATTTCTCGACCTCTTTGTCGCTCAGGCGCTTCACCTGCTCGTGGGTCAGCTGCACTTCGATGGCCTCTTTGGCTTTGCCTGTGGACACCAGCACGGCCAGCTGCTCGCGAAGGGCGGGAATGTCAGGTCCGGAATGTCAGCTTCAACCACCTTTCCACGTAGTGCTGCTCACAGACTATCACATCCATTCTCGGATCGTTTTCGCCAAGCCGGTGGTAGGTCTTGTTGTGCGTGAACGTCGGGCAGATGAGCACGATGTAGTCGAACTTTCCGCGGAAAGGGCCGTAGAGCTGGTCCACCACGAGCCTCGATTTGCCCGAATTAGTCAGCCCCACGATGAGAGCGTTGAAGGGTATCTTGCTTGGGTCCATGTTATATTCAATTCTGTACAGATTCCAGCTGCCTGTCCATAATGTTGAACTGGGAGTCGGCGATGACGAATACGTGGCAGTTCACGTTGCCTGAGCCTTCGGCTTTCCTCTCTATTTCCAGCTGGACCCCGTCCGTACTGTTCACAATGCGCTTGCCACTTCCATGAATTTCTTGGTCCGCCATGGAGCGCATATCAATCAGAAGCCCGAAATTATCTCCGGTGTAAAACTTTGTCACATCCATGTGCTCGGTTTTATTTTTTCCTTCACGAAGAAGCGTTGGGCCTCTTCCCACATGTCCTTGCCTTCGACGCCGTTGTTGTAAATCATGTTGGGCGAGCCGTTGATTGTGACGCTGACTTTCGTCAGATCCGGAAAGATGTATTTTTCCGAATCTCTGGCTCCGTCGGTATAAGGCTCTATGAACAGTAGCAGGAGGGCTTTTAGCGATCTTTTTTGGGCATCGATTTTGATGTTCTTCCTCGTGTCGGTGTCTTTTTTGAAGGTCACCACTTGGGAACGCATCACGTGGTCATAGGCGAACTCTTTTCCGCTGGAGTAAACGCTATGCGCCTCGTCTGCCAGAGTCTTGCTGCTGCTTGTATTTCAGCTTGGTTGTATCGGAGCCATTGACCACATGTGCAGCTTCAGCCAGGGTTATTTCGAACGTGAGGTCTTCGTAAAGGGCCTGGGGGTAGAAAACGCCGTGATCGGTTAGGATCTGATGGTCCAGCCTGATCCGGTACTTGCTTCCGTACACCTCATTCAGTTTGTTTTCAGCGTCGACGCCAGAGGTTTCCTTGTCTCCCGCGCCTGAGCGGATCTTGCATAGTTTCTCACTCTGAATACCTTCGAGGATCCTGTTGTCTCTTTCTTCCTGCGAAAGGAAAAGGTCATCAAAGATTTTGTAGATGCCATAGCCAACCGTGTCATGCAGGGTAGTGCTTCCAAACTTCACGTGCAGCCTGTCAACGAGCGCTCGCGTGACGTTCTGGACAAGGAAGTTGTTGGCGTACCCTCCAGAAAGGTCGATGTTAAAGACAAGCGCTAGCGAGCCCGGCACCAGAACCTCGTTCGCGTTCAGCTTGGGCACGTAAACGTACAGAGTATCGCCGGGGTTGGCTTCAGTGCGGGAAAAGGTGATCCGCTTGACCGCGCGCTCGGCCTGCATGCCTTGTAATGTTTTTTTTGCTGTATGTTGCGCGAAGGTTCTCTGGAACTGACATTGTGTATAACACTCCGGCGATTATTTCTAATTTGAAAAATAATAGGCTTGAAATATATTGCTATGTCGGAAGGCGAAGGAACAAGCTTTGAAAACCCTGCTTATGACCCATACGGTTTGGGTGACGATGACGATGATGAAGGCGGAGATGCCAACGAAACGACTCCTTTTATCCCAGAAAATTCGTCTACGCCACACGGTAAAGAAGAAGAAATTCCAATGAAGACAATGCAGCACGAAAAAAGTGGGTTGCCTGCAACTTCTTTTGCTGAAACCTCTTTCACCGGGGCTCAGACCCTGAGTGAACAAGCGTGGGTTGCTACAAAAGATATCTACCCGGACATGCGCTCAAGCGAGCTTGAGGTGTCATACAGCTCGAAGGGGAAGCTCCAAGTCAAAATGTTTGGAGCTGGCAAAAAAACATATGACCTGTTTACCAAAAACAGGAAAACGGGAAGAGATCAGATCAATCCAAACCTTTCAAAAGAAATAAAAGATGCTCTCGGGCCTTCCAAATACGAGAAGGTTCAACAAACGGTATACGAAAAACGAAAAGAGCTCAAAGAGAAGCAATACGAAGAAAGAGAAAAAAATAAAAAATAAATGGATGAAATAAGAGAAGCCATAAAGAAGAAACAAAGCCAGATAGAAGCTCTTGAAAATGCAGATGGTTCGTAAGAGGAAATTGACAAACTAAAAAGAGAATTCAGAAGTCTTGAAACAGAACATCAAAAGGTTAGTGAAAAACATATTCAAAAGTTCGCAGAACAACAGGCGGAGAGAAATATTCAGTTGATCGAAGATTCAGAAGCTGCAGATTTTGAAGAAGAAGAAGAAGAAAATGCGAGTGAAGCTCTCAAAGCAATAAGAAAACGAAAAGAGGCACTGGACTGGCGAATCAGGCTTGAAAGAAACAAGGCTTTAGACCCTGATACGCCGCCCGAACAGATAGAAGACGCAAAAAACAAACTTGCGGAGCTTCAAGAAAGTTATGCAAAAATAACCGAAGAAGAAAAAGTTTTCCAAACGAAACTTGGTGTGAAAAAAGCCGCCTTGGGAAAAGAAATAAAAAATCTACAAATGGACAGAGAAGAGCTGGAAAAAGACAATAAAGAAGATGCGCAGATTTTAAAAGATGAAAATGCCGCACCTGAAGAAAAAGAGGCCGCGCGGGAGAGAATAGAGACACGCAATGAAGAGATAAGGTCGATAACGGCTTGGCTTGAAGAATTGGGCGGAGAAAAGCCTCTTTTGGAAAGGGTCAAGGAGATCTTCAAAAACTACGGGGTGACGCTAACGGCAATATTTATCGCCGCCGGGACCACAATCGGCGCTGTCATCGGGGTCCTCACCAGAGGTTTAAAAGCCACCGGCAAAGCTTTGGGAAATGGCCTCAAAGATATTGCCGCGAAACTCGGTTCTCTGCTGCCCGGGCTGATTGGCTCGATTGTGAGTTTTCTTTTCAAAGCTGCCGGCCAAGTCGTCGGGTTTCTGGCCGAGCACACCTGGCTGCTCATTCTTGCCGCTGTGGCCTTTTTGTTCGAAGAATATTTCAAGAAGCAGCGTTAACTTCCGCCAAGCCATAAACAGCAACGCCGATAATCCAACTACACCGACAATTACCGCCGTTTTGTTAATTTCGTGTTGCGGTGTTTTATCCGGAGCCGTGGGCTCAATTTTTTTTATTATTATTTGAACACAATTTTATTTGTTGAATATAAAAATGGTTGTTCTCACTGTTGTCACGCAACAGAACGGAGAGACTATCTATTTTGAAGAACCGCTCCCAGGAGCAAGCTATGTCAGACTTTTGAGTTGTTTTTTTTTCAACTCGTGGCATAATCTGAGTTCTGTTGGCAGAATGTTTTTTAAAGGAACCAACGATGTGGTTGCATCATTGCCTGAAGGACATTACAATGCCGATAGCATCGTAAAAGAACTGCAATCCAGTTTTGAATATTACAAGAAAAAAGGAAAATTGGTCTTAGAAACGAATAACCCCAATTCTGTTCTTAAAATTACAACCGTCGCTGCTAATTTAGGCAACACTAATCAAGCGAAAGAAGTTTCTGTTGATTACAGTTTGGCCAATTTTCTTGGAATCGGGAGAAATATGAGGAAAGAAGAATATATCAAAAAGCTTAACAGCCCGAGTTGCTACTTTATCCACTGCGATCTCATCGACTCGACAAAAAACTTTTTGAATGGAAAGAAGTCAGACCTTCTTGCCAAGGTTGACGTCAGAGGAAAGCCTTATGAAAAAGTCAGCTATAACATGGACTCATCGCGAAATGCTTTTCGTGACGCTTCTACAGACAAGTTCATAAATAGCATCACCATTAAAGTCAAAGATGAAAATGGCGAACTCTTTGATTTCAATGGCCTGCCGCTTCTTTTTGAATTAGAGTTAAATTAAATTTCTTTATATACCCAATGTCTTCGGCGAATCTGTTGCCACCAAGCGCGCCGCCTGCCGAGAATGAAAGAAGAATCTATCCAAGCCTTCCCGAAACGATGAATGCCGAGAATTTCCGCTAACCGAGATAAGCAGAATTGAAAAAGAAATATCTGCTGAGGTCGAGCATTACAGGCTTGTGTTAAAAAAAATACAAAAAAGCTCGGAAAGCGCTTCATTATTCCCTGGTTGGACTTGGCGCCTTCACAGCAGTTCTGTCTTCTGGGGCTGTCGCAACATCACTCACTGGTGTTGGAATTGTTGTCGGCGCGCCTGTTGCCGGGATAGTCGCTTTATCTGGCGCAGTTTCCACTGGCCTGTCCGTTGTCAACAAGAAGCTTGAACACAAAGTCAATAAGCACTCGAGAATCCATTCTCTGGCTATTGCAAAACATGACTCGATAAACTGCTCTGTCTCACAGGCTCTTAATGATTATCGGGTTTCTGACACGGAGTTTCAACTGATCACACGTGAAATGCAGAAATATCGCCAGCTTAAAGACTTAACGCTCGAACTTTGCGCAAATGCAGACAAGTCCAATCCAGCCAGATATCGAAAAAATAAGAAACCAGGTTCGGGACCAGGTTCGGGAAGAATATAGAAAAAAACTTGCAGATTAAACAGCAGATTTGAACTAAATTTTGAGCGAAAAAACACGAAACTATCTCTTAGTCTTATCAAAAACAGGTGATTGAACTTTCCAGAAGGTTACTCACTTTACGCAGTCAAGTGCGAAATTGGGAAAACCCCCCGATCAGCTGTTTCTTTTTATCGCTCTAGTTAAATCTCTTTGTTCTACCACGTATTCTAACAAACAATGGACAAAAAATAGAAATCTGCCTGTAAAATTCCTCTTGGCTTCAACATTCCTGATGGCTTTGAAAATTCCTGGTGGCTTCAACTGAAGCCAAGAGGAATGCAACCAGCTTTAACTGAAGCCTTCAGGAATTCGCAACGGGAAGCTGTTGTCTGAAAGCCTCAAACAACCGGAAGCGCGTCATGAAAGCAATCAACAACTTCGCGTGTGATATCACGCACATGTCTCTGCCAGTCAGGCGTGAAATATTCATTCACAAGAAACGCAATCAAGTGAACACTGAGAAGCATGTTTTTGTCATATGCAAATGAAGCCGTGGATTTTAAATGTAATTCGACCGGTGGTTATACCGCCGCCGCCTTTTTCGCTAACGCTCCCTGCCAAAAAGGAACCACTCATGCCAATCGTAACCATCCCCGGAGCATACTTTTAAAAAATTCTTGTACTCAGGGGTGGCTTCTACGAGAGGTATTATCGGCTGGCTTAGCGTTGCTTTATGAGCAGTTCCCTCCTTTTCGAAACAGGGTAAACAACACTCCTCGAAATAACAGTCCAGATATTCTAAACAAATAACCATCGGCACAATCTGCTGCTTGAGTTCGCAGAATGGCAGTTTTAAAATATTCTTGTGTACCTTGTCCCACCCCATTTCATTTTTTTCCTTTATTTTTGTCACTATGTACTCCTTGAGAATCATCTCACGAAGCTCTGGAGGGAGATTTTGGATGGCCTCGGAAAGCTCGCAGCTTTCTTTCCGGCCCCGCTTCAGCCACCCGCACTTGTTTGGCGCTCGAGTCATTCCGGCTCTCACGGTATAACACCGGGCTCGCGCGTTTCTAATTTGCCGCACTCCTTTGTTGTCAGTCCCACTGCCCTTGTTTCACCTCACGGGGCGGTTGAAACCGGTTTGAACCGGTTCTTTCCAGTGGCCGCGGCCACCTCTCGTGGCGGGACAACGGCGCTCCGCGCACCACTCCGCCGCCCCTCGTTTGGCGGGGCGCTGCGCAGGGGTACCACTGTTGTGAGTAGTATATAGGGAGTCAATCAAATACTATTTCGCAGAGGGAGCCGAATTTCACCGTTTCGCAGCCCCCCATGTTCAACCGGTCCGAGCTTGTGAGGGCCGGTTGAACATGGGGGGCTGCGAAACGGTGAAATGAGGCTCCCTCTGCGAAATGGTATTTGATTGACTCCCCATATACTACTAGGGCTCTTTCTGCTCTGGACCCACACATTCCGTGACGTTTTCATGAATAAATACGCACGTGTCACTTTTCTCGAGACGTGAGCTTGGGACACCTGTGATCAAACATTTGCCTGTAAGTTAATTTCTGCGTGACACTAGTATCGGGGGAACGTATCTCCCGAGAACTGGACGAATTCCCGAATACACACCATGTTGCAACAGACTTGAAATAACTGAGACGATGAACACTGACAAACTAAACACGGGACTAAAAGGTCTGCCGTCTGTAGTCAGCGTATCTGTCAATCAACTTTCCGTTACGGTTTAGCGACCTTCACATTTCATTCTTAATGCGCGCGTTGTTGTTATCGTTCATGTTGTTTGCAATTGTTTCAGTATCATATTTCTGGCGGAGCTGTATCCCTAGCGAGAATAGGCAATCGTTAAAGTTTATATTGACAACATGTAGCGTGACGTAAGTTTATAAAAATCTCCTTTAGGTCTTGATGAGGACTTAGTGAACGAAATTAAACGGTTCCAATGGTACAGAAAATTTGCTAGACTTCCAAATTTGCCAAATAATTTAGCATCAAGAGGAAGATCAAATCTTGGAAACGAAATTTCGAAAATGTCCATTCCACTAGAGATTCCAGGCGATTGAAGTTATGTTGACCATTTCCATTTGCGTGATTCCGGCGGTGGCGACTGGAAACGAGGATGTAACAGACAGGACTGTATGCATTCTTCTGGTGGAAGATGACGGCCTTGAACGATCTCAAATGGTACACTACATTCGTTTTTCTGATAGGAGCCATTTTAGGCCTTGCCGATCCCATCACAGACGCCCTCACACTGGCTGAATTCCACAAAGAAAATCACATGGAATGGTTTAGAGTGGGGCTGGCCTTGATGTTACTTCCTTGCTACCTATACTTCATGGTTAACAATCAGACATGGAACATTTTCACTGTGCGTGGAGTAACAACAGATTCCCTTCTGAGGGCTTTCAGTTTCAATCCGTTCTCTCCTGCTTTGGCGTCGCTTAAAGCATTTGTTTTCTGCCTAAAGAACTTCAAAAAACTCTGGCGCCGCGAGGAAGTTGACTGTGGAAACAGTGGCGTGGACGAAGTTAATCGCTTTCTCTTGTATGTCAAGCTTCTTTCGTTTGCGGAGGCAACCACGGAGTCGATTCCTCAGTTCATTATTCAGCTTTACGCAGCTAATGTCCAAGAGGAGCCAGTCAAGATAATTCAGATAATTTCATTATCGGTGTCTTGCCTAAGTATTGTCTGGGCATTTACGGGCACTGACGAACTTCTACACGAGGGAGAATTTGAGATGAAGATAAAACACAGAGTGCTATTCTTCGTAGCAAATTTGTTTGTTTTGACTGGTCGACTGTTCGCCATAAGCTACTTTATTTTAGGATTTCGGAAATGGGTCGCCATCGTTTTGGGCCCTCATACTCTCATCTTAGCATTAGTTGATTGCATATCTCCTTGTCCGGCATGCGACGAGCGATGTATGTTATGGTCCGTGTTTTTTCTTTACTCGCGCTGGATCAGAGATGATCTGTGTGTACCGCTCGAGGAAGAGGACATAGGAAGACGGAGGAGACGGGTTAGAAGAATGCAATGGCTATCTCACGTCATGTTTGTAGTGGAAAATTTCGCTATGATCTTACTCTTCTTTTATCTCAGCACATTCTCCAATGCCTGGTACGCCTTTCCAGTGACAGTGTATGTTTGTATAGCGAGTATTCTTGGCTCATCGATCAGGCTCATTCACTTCAGGTTCTTATTAAAAGGTCCAGTAGCGCCTGAAGAGGCTGCGGGCCCAGCAATTCAACAGGGGGAGACGCCGAATGTATTTGTTACTGTACGGCCGGCGTGGGAGCAGCCCTTGTAAATTCGAACTGGCTTCCCCCGTCCCCTTCTTCCTCGATTTTTTTGAAGGAAGGGGGTGGATGTAGACAGGCTGGTACAGGCGCGGCAGTCAGCCTATGAACGTTGAATACACTAAGATTAGTCAGTTCACCTCGTGTGGTAAGCGAACTCCTGATCGGGAGAGGAAAGATTGTAAGACTATTTGTACTATATTCATTTCAGTATTCAGCCATGAATATTTAAGTGCCAAATGAAGAAATTTGTTGGAGCCTGCTTCTGAACGCAAGGGTTTTTGCCCGCTTCCATTCTTATTGATATCAGTCGGTTGATATTTAGAACTAAAACGAAATGTATTCTCTGCGTTGTTTCTTTGCGTTGTTGCGTTTAGTCGGCAAAGAGCTTGACAAGGAGCGCAGTGCTTGATGGTTAGCCTGCGTGGGAAGCGTTTTTGTAAGAACGCCACGCAAAAATTGGGGCGAGAACAAAAAAATCGCCAAAGTACCTCCGACTCCGTCTTGGTTTTGCTCTCGCCCCAATTAATAATCAGTAATCTGTGACAACAAATTTACAAATATGCTAATGGAAGACGTTGTCCGCTTTGCTGTAAACCCACCTATTACCACTCGTGCAAATAACTTCGACGAGAAGTGATTAACCAGATTACTTTGATGTAAATAGGAATTGTAAGTATTTTGCATTTGTTGTCAGTTGAGCCAGAATAAAGTTGTAAATTGTATATTTATTTATCAACTGAGAAGTCTTTCGACATTTTATACGCGTTAGAATACATGTTAGAATATTGATAGATCGAACGTGGCCAATTGTACAATGATGTGACGATTAGCTACGCACATAATTTCTGACTAATTCGTCCCTCAATCGTAAGAAATTACATTTCTTCTACGTCACAGTCTTCCTCAATCTTTGCTCTCGGAAAACTGTTCGCTTCTCGGAGCGGATATGATTTAAGCGAAACGATGAACACAGATAAAGGCTTGTGACCGCCAACTTTTAGGTCCTCTGAAAGGGGAGCCGAGCGAGACTGAATGGAAAGGCCTTATGGTAGAGAAAATTTGCACGACATCAGAATTTACACAAAAAGACAGCGTCACGAAGTTGGAAATGAATTTGCGAGATATTCCCGGTGCAGTCGATTTTGTACCGGAATTCTGAAAGGCTCTCCTCTCTAGCTAGGCGTTTTGTTTACCATTTCCATTTGAGTGATTCTGGCGGTGGCGACTGGAAACGAGGATGTCTTGTCGAAGATGACGGCCTTGAACGACCTCAAATGGTACACTACATTCTTTTTTCTGATAGGAGCCACTTTAAGCTTTGCCGATCCGGTCACAGATACCTTCACACTGGCTGAATACTACAAAGAAAATCATCTGAGATGGTTTAAGTGGGGGGTAACTTTTATTATTGTTCCTTGTCTCGCCTTCGGGATACTTACCCTCGTGAACCACGATAGATTAACAGCACTAGTTCGGAGGGTTAATCCGTTTTCTCCTGCCTGGGCGTCGTTGAAAGCATTTCTTTTGTGCTTGAAGAACTTCAAAAAACTCTGGCGCGGCGAGCATGCTGACTGTGAAGACCACGAAATCGACGACGTCAATCGTTTAATTGCGTATGTCAAGCTTGCTCCGTTTACGGAGGCAATCATGGAGCCAATTCCTCAGTTCATTATTCAGCTTTACGCAGCTACTGTCCAAGAGGAGCCAGTCAAGATAATTCAGATAATATCACTATCGGTGTCGTGTCTAAGTATTGTCTGGGCATTTACAGCTGCTGACGAATTTCTTCACGAGGGAGAAATCGAGGTGAAGATTAAAGACAAAGTTCTATTTTTCGTAGGAAATTTTTTTTTTTCTGACTAGTCGACTGCTCGCCATATGCTACGTCATTTTGGGATCTCGGATTTCCTTCCCCGTTATTGTGCTGTTTCATTCTCTTATCGTAACAGCCTTTGATTGCTATCCTTGTGAGAGGTCCCGTGAGAGACGTATGCTTGAAATGTTTTTTCTTCTGTTCCACTGGATCAGAGATGATCTGTGTGTACCGTTTGACGAGGAGCATTTAGGAAGCAGGAGGAGACGGCTTAGAAGAATACAATGGCTATCTCACGTCATGTTTGTTATGGAAAATTTCGCTATGATCTTACTCTTCTTTTATCTCAGTAAATTCTCCAATACCTGGTACGCCTTTCCAGTGACGATGTATGTTTGTACAGCGAGCATTCTTGGCTCATTCATCAGGCTCGTTCACTTCAGGTTTTTGTTAAAAGGTCGAGTTGCGCCTGAAGCAAATGTCACAAGCGAAGAGTTAGAAGCTGTAGGCCTTGCAATTCAACGGGAGCTAATGAATGCATTCGCTTTTGCACAGGCGTGGCAGTCGGCTCATCAACGTTGAATACCCTAAAGTTTCCACGTTCGAATCTGATTTTCAGACGTGCTTATGGCTCGTCTCGTACCCCTTTCTCCTGAAAGGATAGATTGTGTGTCTAGCCCAAAGTGTAACGTAAAGGCAGGACAGGAAAATATAATCAAACAATCTCAAGTGAATAAGTGGATATCTCAAAAATCAGGTTTTTGTGTGACTGCAATTTAGTTTTAGTTTCAATTTTGTGTTCATTGCGCTGATCTTTGTTGTTACATGTAGACGACAAATTGCGTGACGAGCGGACTGCTGGGCTCCAGTGACCTGATAATTTAAGATCGAGTTATGGGCAAAAATGTAAGTAGTGTGTAGTTTTCTTAATTAGTAAGGAGTGTTAGTAGTGTAAGTTATTTTAGTATTGTAAGTAAAGTTAGTATGGCCAGTAATGGTACGGTTTTGTAAGTAATGTCGCTATTGTCTTGTAAGTAATAGTCCATGGGCCAGGACCCCAAAAAGTAACATTTCGGTACCACTCAGGGGGAGTAATGCTACCATATATTTTTGAAAACTGCAATTACTCTAGTTTCATATTATGTATGATAGGAATGCTAAATGAGTAGCTTAATAGGATTTATCCCGTGACAAAGTGACGTCACTCATTTCTACAGAATCATCAGGATACAAGCAATGACTACTTAAAAGTAGTATTTCCCTACCCAATAACCATACGTAAAGGGTGTTTCTGCCAGATGAGTTTTTAAACAACTTAGTTAAAACTTACATGAGCTTTTAGGATTTTGTTTCCATGGCAATGCTGAAAAATATTTAAATTTCAACAAAAAAAACTTTTAAGTATTTTTTTTTAATGCATTGATCTCGCAGAATTTTCACCAAACGAAAGCAGGAGAAAATAAGTGATTCACAACTAATGATTTGATGAGATGCAATTGCTACCAAGACAGTGGTTTTCAATTAATACCTGTCGGCCATCTTGGATCCGCCATTTTGGATCCGCCATCTTCGCTATTAAAACACCATCATTCTAAAGCAGAATGTGGCAAAAGTGTTTGAAAATTGAAAGAATTTTCCCTTTTGATTCAAAGCACTCATTATGAAATTAAACAAAACTTTTGAAAAGCTCCCTTATGTTGAAGAAGCCCAAAAATTTATAAGAAATTGGGAAATATTACCATAAAAAGAAAGCATAATTTACGAGGAGGAGTAATGGTTTCACAATTTCCTCAACGCTACCTTCTTGGTCTAGCTTAACGGATTATTTCTATTGATATTTAAAGTGCCTTAATTTTCCTGATCCTCCTCGTCATCAGAGTATTGTTCATCAAGAATCTCCTCCTCGTCAGTACTATTAGGGAGTTTAAGAAAACCACGACGGCAACGGCAACGAGAACGTCACCAAACAAACGGTTTAATAAGCAAAACAATTAGAGACCTTAAGCAAAGCACGACGTACACGGCAACAAGAACGTTACCAAACAAAAGATTTAATGACCAGAACAATGGCTGTGCACGTGCGTTATAAATTTTTGTACATTTCTTTGCCGTCCTCTACAAAATAACAACGTGGAATGACCAAATTCTGCGTCACTGAACGTGGACGACGACGGCTAATTTTTCGTATTTCCATTTGGAATTGAACGCTGTCATTGCATATTTAGCTTGAGCACGTTTTTAGAGCCATCGGCGCACCAAACAGATCTAGACAATCGCGAATTTCGCTGGTAAAATATAAATTCATTTTTTACTAGGCGTCGTCCTCGTCGTTGCTTAAGCTCCCTACTGTTGCAGTCACGAAGGCGGCACATATCGGTGCATTTGAGGTCATTTGTAAGGCAAGTCGGCACGTGGACACTTTGCATGATCTTGCACAAAAACAGGAGAGAAACTCAAGAAGAACTGCAGGGGAGGGTTTGTCATTCATCCATTTGATGGATAAGTAGCAGTACTCCTCGACCCATCCTTGACCAACTGTTGAAGGGACTTGAGGGCAGCTCTGTAAACGTCTCCAAATAGCTGCTTGCAATTGGTAGTTTGCTCTCAAGGAGCACATCCTTAAACAACAGAAACAATCTGCACAGGGAGGTAGCTGGTTCGAGTCAACTTTGCCTTGTTTGAAAGAGAATATCCTACAACAAAGTCAAATGGCGTTACAGACTCCACAACCATGCGATAATAATAATAAAAAGTTTTAGACGTAATAACTACAGCTCTGTATGTGCTGCATGGAGAAACACTCTAATACCTGCTTCCCCGTGCGTCGACCTTAGCTCCTCCCTTACTGTTACTCCGATTGAGGAGAGTTCATAGCAGTAATCCTCGGTCGTTACGAAAATTGTCTTTCCAGTGAACCTCTTCCTGTGCCTCTCATTTTGCCACTTTTCTGAAATAAATTTGCGCAGGAGTGATTTATTCTTGGAATTGGGTAAGAATGTCCGCCATTGATGCATCCTGTAGTCTGCCTTGAAGTTTCTGACTTTATGACCGCTTTCTGAGCGTCTCTTCTCTCTCTTGTGGTTTTTGATCGAATTTTTTCTGTAAACGTCGAAGACCACGTCAATACGCTGTCCGTCTGTTCCTTCATGCAAAACCGTGGACATCATACTGTCAGCCAATTCAGCAAATGTTTTCTGGTCGCCTCTTATCTTCTGGACCATTACCACTCCGTCAAAAATTCGCCCGCACGGCTGAGGAATCATATCTGCTGCTGTCATATTCTTCTGGCTGGCTCCTTGGCAAAGTGATGATTTGCTGGTTCTCCTCAGCAATCTATCAGCCTTGTCAAGGGCCCAAGGGCGAGGTCCGAGAAGGTGATTCAGTACATCAGTCATCTCCAACGTTCTGCTCTCAACAGCAATGATCATTTGAGCAAACTGCGCACGATCCGCTTTAATGATTACTTCCTTGCTTGACCCTATTTGTCCTTTCATCTTCTTGTTTAAGCTTTGAGGTTCGTAATTTTGTCGCAGAATGTCACCTTACGTTGATCAGACTCAAGCCTGTCATGACAAAATGTCTTATAAGCCGTCTCTCCGAAAGCCTCTGCCGGAAGCATTGAGATCATTCTCTATCTCAGGAGTTGCGAGGTTGTCGGTAGATAGACAGCTAGGTCTTGCCTTTCTCCCTTTAAAAGGATTGATCCAGCTTCCTTTGAGCATGGACATCATCAATTTCATGTCTTCTTCGTGTCGTGCGATCACCAGCGTTATATGGAGGTACAAGCGAGATGATTGGAGGATCAATGTTTCTTTTCCTTGTCCTAGCTTGCTCAGTTCCAGGGGGCGGAAGGAGGTTCCGGGACCAAAATGCCTGACTTAGACAGCTATGACATTTACTCGATGAGATGTTAAGCGTCCCTTCTATTCTATCAATATTATCCCACGCAAGCGTTGCCTGAATATTTTTCGGCAAAGGAACATCATTATCAGGCGTCAAGGCCATTTTCTGCAGGCAAAGCTGGCTGTGTATATTTCCTCAATTTGCGTATAGCCAATCCTATGCCCACATCGGCTTAACATCTGTATAAGCTCAACATTCTGTATAAGCTCAACATTGCGGTTTGCAAAGTTTTTACTGGGTATGGTAATAGCATTTGCTTGGAAGGTTTTCCTCCAGTTACCCCGTAGATATTGTCTTGCCCAAAAGAGTTGCCAACAAGGCACCGGTGGCGATGAGGATATTTCGTTGGGATTTCTGATTTGCTTGTTAGAAGAGTATATAGAAAGGCATCTAGTTCTGCTGGGAGATTGATTGCATTCTCACATAGTTCAGAAGATTTCGGTGGCCATGCCATTTCAGTATTATTTGAAAGAAATACATTACAGATGTACAGTCCAACTTGCTATTTTCCTTGACTTTACACGGAGTCAGCTCTGTTGTCGAATCGCTGAGATAAAGTTACTATCTCTCTGGCCAGTTGAGCATTTGAAAAATTTTTGGAAAGAACAAAAACTTTATTATTGTTCGGGAGATCTTCAAATTGTAACAAGTCGCCGAGATCGTTTTCTAACTTTCTTCAGAAATGTCTTTTTCGTTGATTCGGATATTTCAGTAGCGCCCATTGATCGCATGGAGATTCCTGCTTCTCTCTCAGATCAACCATCTAAATAAGCCTGGAATTTAATAAATCTGATCAAATAAACTGAAACAGTTTGTCATACGCTTGCGACTCGATATCAAAAAAATTAGTTTTCATCCGAGTCCGGTTCACTGCTTTCCAAATCAGTGTACTTACTCGCTTTATCTGGTCAGGTACAATCTAAAAAAAAACGACCATGGTAACACGCTTCAGCTGCTACCAAATCATGACAGGCAAGGCCAATAAGCGTGCTATCACCCGCAGCAATAGCAGCTTTTCTAAAGCATCTAAATACAAGTCAACCTACAGAGTCAAAGGGATCGCATGTTCTTGTACATGCAGTCTTATTTTCGCAAAAAGTGTACATTTTCGAGCAAGTTCTTCTTGTGCTTGGCTCTTGCCGACGAGATCTTTGCCCTTCGCTTTCCAAATTAAACTTCAAAATCTGTTTCGCGGCCGTTGTTTGAGAAATGCTCTCCAACTAATCGCGCTTCATGCTAAAAAGACTACGGCATTTCCTGTGACATATGACTTGGGGAATTTCTCCTTCCTTGGTATTCTCTGCCAATGAATAAAGCAATGGCCCATGACTTTTAATTGTAGTCGCCTACAATAAATATTTTAAAGAGTCGAGATCTTTTTTTAAAATAGGACTAATTAGCCGACTTTTATCATATGAGCAGTGAATAATACAAGTTGTAAAAGCAGGTCGTTTAGTTTGGTCTATAGGAATAAAACAACAATTGAAATTGTGCATAGCAGTCAAGTTTCCTTGAGTCGAACAGAGACTCTTGAATGTTTGTATTTTGTTCAGTGAGCATAAAAATATTAAGTGTTCCCCGTTTCTCTGTATTACTTGATAAAAAGCGTGCAAACTGCGAAAATTTGGTAAGAATTTTGAAGTATTTACCATGCAGCGAGACCGTCCGTCTTAGACGTTACCCATGATGCTTTTCGAGTTTGAGCTGCATGGTTTCATTTAAGTTTTTCTTTTTCAAATCAACTTATAAATTTTAGTTTTTAACCTTATGTTAAAAAAGCTGTTTACTGTACAATGTAGTAATTATTAATATTATTAACGCATTTAAAATAACTGTTTTAACGTGAGCCTCGTTTCCATGTCGCAGCTCTATTTTTGAAAAAACAGAAGTACGCAAAAAATACTGAAAGCTACTCTTTCACGATTGCTATCAAGTAAATTTGAAAAGTCTTCATACAACCTTTCATCAGATATCACTCACATTTTCTCCCCCCGAGTGGTACCGAGAACCTGCCCTGGCCCATGGATTATATAGCCAGTAACGCTAGTATTGTAAATATTTATAGTTAATATTGTTTGTGTGTATTCCACTAAAAAAAAGATAAGTTCGATTTTTCAACATCCCGGTTCCCTCTACCGAGCCATCATGCAGCTATACTGCAGCCATTGCAATCTTTTTTCAACCCGTGCCAAGAGGTTTGGGCTATATCCATATATTCACCTAAACAATTTTATCTTCAAGCACCAATTGGAGAAAAAGAAATGCTCTCGCAATGGAAGTTTCAAGAAATGCCCTAAATGTCCGAACCTTTCTACTGTGGAAATCAGTCTAGTCCAGAATTTCAGGAAAAAGACGTTGGGAGTTTGGCACGCCATGCAAGAGACACCAATTGTCATGATGTGACGATTTAGATTTTCATATAGCAATTTTATTGCGGTAAATCACTAAGGACTATACAGCATAACTATCTAAAACTAAAAAGCTTGACAGCTTGATATGGACATGACACAATCACTAATAAAACTTCGACTACTATGTAGCTTAAAATGTCTCACAATTTAACAATAAAAACCTTGCGTACAAACAGTTTTTTTTCCGTTTTAGAACATGAAACTTGTTCAACAGACAGTGCCTGAGTAGTCATTCAGTTTGCGAAATTGTCGGTCATTAGCAGCTTGGCGGTGTTCATAATTGTGTCTCTCCTCTGCCAGGCGTTCACTCAACGGTTGGCGCGCAGCGCGAAAAATGGCGCGGCGCGCAAGGTCGCTGTTCGCACTAAGCCTCTGTGTCCTATATTTCCCTCCCCCGTTTTCTTGCCCTTGCGCCCCAACTATCTGAACGCCTGGAAGAGGTTAATTCGATTCTTTCATCACGTTATGTCAGTCTGAAGAGGAGCAAATCCACGCTTAATATTCAACAACCGCGTTTTAGTAAGACTTTCTTTTGCACATCAAACGCTCTCTTGGTCAGTTGAGCTATTTTCTTCCTCAAGGAATTCCCAGTCGAAATTCTGAAAAGGAAAACAAAAATTTGAATCTTTCATGTGCCCACTTGTGATCAGCAGCTGATTTCGTTCTACGTAATCAACACACTGTCAAGTAAACAGGTACTGAGAATAAAAAAAAATGATCAGCCTGTAGCATGAAGCGTATCATTACTCTGCCTGGATGGAATACTAGCTAACTGCGGAACAAATCATGAACATTACCATACCTCCGTCTCACTGATCTGATCAATCTTCAATTTGTTTATCAATCCGGCAAACCTGCAAAGTACGAAAGTAGAAGTGTGAGAATACATAAAAGCAAAACGTTTTTCACACCAAAAGTCATTCCCAGCTTGGGTGTGTCAATGAGGCTTCGGAACCACAGCAGCAATAACGTCTGAATGATATGCGTAAGCTTATGGACTAGACTCTCGTTGCAGGAAACTTGAAATGATTTTTTTTTTCTGCGAGAAAGTTGTCGGCATGAAAATAAAGCCGCTTGTCTTGGGCAACGCGGCCTCCAGCAACGACGGACAGTAATAATAAACGGTTTGCCTCGCTTTCGCGTTCGCCTGAGATGAAGGTTCTGACTTCTCGGCCAATCAAACTACAGATCAACCTTGACACGGCTCAAGCGACTTTCCCGCGCTTTCGTTTTGAGGTTTAGCTCCTCTGCGCACACCCTCGATGCTTGGTTATGTTGCACGGACGTAATTTCAGAAAAAGGTTTCCCAGAAACCTGGCTAAATTACCCAGCTAAATTATTACGTTTTGACTTACTTTTCAAAGGATCTAGAGCTCTCCTCAATTAGAACAACGGATTGTGTACTGAGACTAAAAAGGAAATGCAGTAAGTTGTAAGTGCTTCTTAATGTCTCATCTACGATCACAAAAAGACACAAAATGATTGCCAACGAAAACTTAAACACAAAGTTTAGGATTCAGTTATTTGATTTAACGAATTTTGCCCAAAACAAGAACAGAAACTTAAATTCGGAACAAATAGTAACATACCAAGAAGTTGTGAGTGAAGAAATTGATGTATGTGGACTGCTTGACGAACGATTCTGTTCTCTTTGCCTCTAAAGTAAAAAGAAAGAAATCGTGAATTGATGTTGTCTTTTCTTTATCAGAAGTGCTTACTGTATAAGTGGGCTCATACACCCACAACAAAATAACCAAAATACAAAGCACACTCGGATGGGTCGATGCCCCTTGCTCACTCGAAAGGGCCAGTGACTGCGTAAAATGTGGCGATCTTACCCGATCACGGAGCTATTAAACGGTTTAATGTTCATGTTTTTAAAACCCTTAACAAAACACTTAAATAACAACCTTTGATTGGAGAAGTCTCCACAGGTCAACTTGTCTTTGCTTCTGCATCTGAGAAAACAAAACAACAACGAAAAAAAACTAACAATTCTTGTCATGTTTGGAAACTTTGTCAGTAGTTATCAGCTTCTTTCCTCTTGTCTGCACCCAAAATTTGACTCGTTTCCTCTTGTTATAAGCCGCTCAAAACTCTGGAGTATCAACTGCTAAGAAGTTGGTAAAACCCAAAGCAAAATTGAAAAACATCTAATTAGCTTTAACAGTCACTGGATACCATAATTTGACTATTATCGCAAGGATGCTTAACACTAAATAAAGTCATTGAAAGTCATATCGCTCAGTAAATTACCGGAAAATCCGTTGGGAACATTTGCTCAAAATGTCCAGTTTCGAGTCTTCTATCAACGCCAGAAAAACAAAAACTCCAAACGAAATATAAAAGGTGAAGGCCATCTAATTCTAATTCGGTTGGTTTGATGATGGACAAACCTTTACCAGGATTCATGTCAAACAGCTGGTTCGCTCAAATTATAAACACTCATGAAAACTGCCTTCCTGATTGCTCCGTGCCAGTTGTGTTTACACGAACTCACCTCTGTGAGCTCATCTGCTCTGGTGATAAGTTTCTCCTTGACCTGTATAACACGATACATGAGTTTGCGGATCTCTCTTCTGCAGGACATCACTTCACTGCGAAGAAATTCACCGACAAGAAACAGAAATCAACTTCTGTAAGTCATGTCCCGTTAGATGTAGAGGATAAGAACATGAATGGTTAGATAGCTTTCCACTGCTCACATTCACTCCGGTTCTTGTAGCATGGAGCGACTAGGTGTAACTCTACTCATACTTAATGAGATGCTAGTCCATCACACTTACTTCCCCCCTCCTGTCCCACCAAGTATTTTTGCCATGGGTGAGTGGAGAGAAGCACCATGAGGTGCCTTGTCCAAAACACAAGATACTGGCCGAGCCCTCACCTGCTCCTCTCCAATGCCCTAAATAACCAATCATTACTTCTCAATCTGCACTGAAAGAGATCAAGTTTCCTAACAACCAAGCTAACCTTAAGAGGTTCTAAGGTGGGCTCACAGTCGTTTCTCGAGTGACCCATTTTGGCTTAAGTGCACTGCTATTTACTGTCACTGAGTAACTAATTTTCCAGATTATTTCATAGTTTAGAGTTTTTTATGTCACAAGTACACGTTTCCAAAAGTACGTACGTTACCTTAACTGAGTACAAATATCCCTATGCAGTTTCTCTCTCTGTGCAAGGATCTGTAAGATAATCGTGGCCATTGGCTGACTGTCCGCGGGTCGTCTGTCGCCTTCAAAACACAAGATCCTTTCATTATGAAACCTAAGCCTCCTATTATCTTAAACTCAGGGATTTGACATCTTGTCGGTGTAGTTTGGGTAGTGTTAAAGTTAGGTGTCTAGCGATTCATTGTCTAACTGTAAAGTTCTCAAAGTAACAATCGTGACCAAAACACAACCTATACTGACTTCATGAAATATCAATGAAACAGTCCAGTGACGTAATATGTACTTATTGACTGAGTGGGAGAGAATGTTTGGCCCGAGGTCATGAAATACTGACCAAGCAAAGAGAGGCCCGTGCGTCCTGACTGAAAGCCAAATGTTTTCTCGTCCGGCCCGACCGAACTGAGTCAATGAGCATTTTATCATATGACCGCTTTTGTTTACTTCTTCATTAATGAGGAGTTTTGACTTTCTTCCTGTGCTTTCGGAGCAAGTGGCAACTGAAGTAGTTCTGCATCGGACAGCTCGCCAAGATAGTTAATTTCCCTATCAGAATGTTCACTTTCTTCACTCGTATTGAAGAAAACAAGGTTTTTCGCGGCCGTAGTGTTTCTAGTAGGGCCGTGCGCCTTTTTCTTGCCCAATTACTTCCACGCCTGCGGCTTCATACAGGACCATTGTTCTTATGGTTTTCCAAGGAAGTAGCGCGCGGGGCCGTGCGGGTCATATGACGGTTCTCCCAAGGGTCGTTATTCCACGAGGGTCCAATTGTACAGATATAGAAGATTGATCGACGTTATTCAAGTTGATAAAGTTGTGTTCTGAAGTTTCTTTTAACACTAAATCAGGATGAAGCATTTAGCTTACAAAAATATTGACAAATTGCACGACTTGGCTCATGAAAGATGCTTCCCTTTAAGGAAAGAACGAAAACAAATACCAAACACAGCCGGATTTTAAATGGAGAACCTTACTTTGTTTCAGCTTCTCGTAAAGTTTGACAGCACAGTCGTACCTGCGAAGATAGAGAGCAACTTTTCATCAAAAAATGACAATCGCGGGTTGGTGGACACGATAACAAAACAACCGTGTAGAGACACCATTTACCGAAACTTCAACTTCTCACTGGTTTTCAAAACAAGATTATTAGAAAACGTCAAGACTGCTTAAGGTGGCCGAACACAGTTTTCACGCGCGCTTTTGCTGATGCAATTCAGTGCGGGCACAAGGATTGCAAAAAACAAACATGCCGTCAATAGAGCGATGATTTTGTTTACTCAACACGCGCACTATCTGTGCTATTTTTCTCTATAATTGAACGCGGTGTGTTGATGGCTTTAGTCTTTTATTACAAAGATATGTAACGGTGCAAAGAACCCAGCAATTCTCAGCTTTTTCTTTGTTACTGAAAGAACCCAGTTCAATGCAGCGCATGGGTAGTAAGTAAAAAAATTGCGTTTGAATGAAAAATTGCACTCTCAGAAATACGCCTATTTCTCGAGAACCACTCATTAGAATTTCACGAAATTTGGCACGAAAATACTACAGGAAATAAGTAACTGGACTATTGAAAATAATTGAACTTTAACAAAGGAAATTCTAGATACTCCAGCGAACCTTCAACAAGGGATACTTAAAGATCTCTGTTAAATCATTAGCAAAATGGTGTTAACTTGTGAGAATCGTTACAAGCTTGTTGCATGCAAATTACAACGAAAATCTAATTACTAGATTTTCTCCAAATAAACAAAACTGATTTTAAAGGCTTGTTTATATTTATTCATGTGACCATGGCAACGGCACATACGTCAGCTTAACCATCAAAAAACCAAAGTTTGTGTTGTTAACTTGCTTGCTGCCATTTTTGGCGACCGAAGGATCAAGGGTTTCAGAGAAAAAGGTGAATGAAACACAGGTATCAAAAACTGTGTTCAGCCACCTTAACAAGTGTTGAGCCATGATGGACAGTTCAGTTCCTGTTTTGGAACTCCAAAATGGCCGTTATCAAAATACTTTCAGTCTCTTAGAGTTACTGTTTGTCAAGTTAACCTTACTGTTGTACCTCATTCCATCAGGTTTAGATTTCGATTGCGTTCCACTTGTGTATGGACTCTTCTGCAGCTCAACAACTTTAGTCTGTACTGCTGCTGTGAACTCTTTCAGTTGTGTTACATCATTCTAAATGGGATCACAAAAGCATGGTTGGACTAAGATTTATGCAAGGTAAAGAAGAGATGAAGCGAAACAAAATTTTACTGCGAACAATTGTACGCAAGAGATACGCAAGTAATAAATTCAATACGTTTTTCAGCACAAAGATTAAACATGAATAATGGAGACGAATTCTTGTCTTGAAAGAAGAGTTTTAAAAAGTTCTTTTCTGAAAAGGAAGTTCCGTTTTGAACGGAGAGGGTTCCTTTCTTGAAAACAGAACTTCTTTTCTTGGAAGAAAAGGTCTTTCTTAAGTATTTTCTTTCTTGGAAGAGGAATGTCTCTTCTTAGTAGAAGAATGTCTTTTCTTGGTAGAAGAATGTCTTTTATTGGGAAAGGAATGTCTTTTACTGGTAGAAGAATGTATTTTCTTGGTAGTCGAAAGTCTTTTATTGGTAGAAGAATGTCTTTTCTTAGTAGAAGAATGTCTTCTCTCGGTAGAAGAATGTCTTATATTGGTAGAAGAATCTCTTTTCTTGGTAGACGAATGTCTTTTCTTTGTACAAGAATATTTTTGCTTAGTAAAAGAATGTCTTTTCTTTGTACAAGAATATCTTTGCTTAGTAGAAGAATGTCTTTCCTTTGTACAAGAATATCTTTGCTTGGTAGAAGAATGTCTTTTCCTGGTGGAAGAATGTCTTTCTTTGTACAAGAATGCCGTTTTTCGAAAGAAGAATTTCATTTCTTTTCTTTTCTTGGTAAAAGGATTTCATAGCTGACAAGAGGGTGTCCATTCTTGGTAGAAGGTTCTCTTTTCTCGGCAAAGAACTTTTTCCTAGGCAGAACTAGTTCCATTCTTGGCTGAAGAGGGTCTCTCCTTTGTAGAATGTTCTTTGGCGTTTCTTGATCAGGCTTCATAGTTGGATATTAGGCCACACACACACACACACACACACAAAAAAAAAACAACAACAACAAAACAAAACAAAACAAAACCGGCGGGAAAGGAAATGATAAGCGAACTAAATCGGTGTACACAAAAGCTCCCTCTCCGACAAGCGCTCGGCACGTTTGGTTTGCCGATTTCTCTTCGCGAAACTCCACTAGAAAGCTTCACAGACCTCTTTCGGAAAGAAGTTCTTTATAAATTGATAATGGCTGGTAGGTTAATTGATTACAAGATGTTTTATTAAAAGTTAAATATTTATATTTAGATATCACAGCTCGATACCATAAATATTGTCGTACAGATACATTATCTAACATTTCGCCTTACATTCTGAAACGACTCCACCTTTTTCTGCGCCCGTTTCCAGTTTCTGAGCAGTTTATCATCTGAAAGTAACAAAAGCTAAACTTAATAAACTGTTTTCATTCACACACCGAAAAACAACATATTATTAAATTTGCAATTAAATATTTAACCAGGCATTTCAAACTCACTTTTTACAAGGTTGATATTATCAGCATAAATTTCTAAATCAGTCTGTAAACTGAAGAAAAAGATCATGATTAATTACTAGGGGCGGACCATTTAAGGGGGTATAGGCATGAATTTTTCAAACCCTTTCATGTACTAGAAATTTTATTTTTCTCGGGACGTGTGTGTATGACATTTGTTTTCCAAGTATGCTTACAGGATATGGTTTTGTCAAAATCACCTCCCCTCCCTTAAGTGTCAAATGGCCCGCTCCTAAGAACGCATTATTACGTAAGATTTTGTTGACATAAATTAAAATGCTGCGCTGCACCGCTGCCGTTGACAAAGTTTGTGATAAATTTTTGACCTCTTTCAGACTACTCTTTTAATTTGCCAACCAAACTGGAAAAAGTGAGAGAAACGGAGTTCACAATGGTCAAACGGAAACCATCAGAGGGTGGTCAAAAGAACATTAAAGTTGTGAAAAAATCAGTCGAAACCTTTGTCAAGTAGCAAAGGTACGGCGCAAAGCAATGTAATTAACGAGCCTTTCCCAATACAATTACAAAACTGCACATTCAAGATACCTGGAGTTGAAAAAGTCTATTTTTGCCTCCAGTTTGTTGGATTCAGTTAGAAGTTCAGACTTGAGCTGTCCAAGTTTGGAATTAAGAACTAACAATGAAATCCTGAGCGTTGGAAGAGAAAAAGAAAACTATTGATGTTAGTAGAACATATGACGGCACAGTAGAAAAAAACACTAACGAAAATGGAGACAAATTTTAGAATACTCCATTTTCAGCACAATTTTATCAACGAATGGAAAAGAAACTAGCTTTTGAGAACTTTGAACAATAGGAAACTTTTACAATCACAGAATGCAAATGCGGCTGTCTGTCATCATGTAATATCAGTATGTGCGATGTGTATGCCATGGGAAGCTTCTCATAGTCGAACGAATGACGAACAAGAGGTGCGAGCATTCTTTTTCTATAATTACTATGACTTAGCACAAAAATTAAAAAAAGAATCTCTCAACTCACTGTGCCGCTCTAAAGCCTTCAATCAGCAGCTGATTTATCTTTGTCTGTTCACGGCAAAAGTTCACGCCCTGAGCAAAGGCCCTTTTCAATTCCTGAAAAACAAAGTGTTTTGAAACTTTAAGACAGACTGTCACCTCATCAAATAAGCTAACTGTATGTCCTTGACATACTGAGTAACTTGTTCCACAATTGAATTTCTAAACCCTGATGCTAAATGTATTAAATTACCTCGTACGACATCAGCGTTTTCTGCTCAGTGACTGAAACAAAAGGTATTTAGACGAGATGAGTTACTAAACTTAAATATTTGAACGAAAAGTGTAATTGCCGACATGCACAGGAACAACTGTATATGAAGCTTGTCTGCATTGTAATGAGTATGAGTCTTAGAGGGCGACTGGTACATGTACCCACGAAAACCTTAACAACGCTCATAAAGACGTACACAAAAGTTCTATCATCTTCAAATCTAGTATATACACAATGTCGTTAGTACAGAGACAAATATTCCAAAAGTATGTGTTTCCTTTTGCCTTATGGGCTGTGTTAGGCTCGCATGGTATTGTAGTAAAATGCACAGCGGGCATCTTCTCTCCAACGGAGGATAGAACGTTGCCTAGCCTCCGTGAAAAGAAATAGTGGACGTACACAGGCAGGCTAAGCTTTGTCTTGATGTTTGGGACCGAAACGACCTCGACTGTATCTGCAAATAACAACCGACCCACTATCAACAATGACGTCACGGCTATAGCTTAGTAGTACAGAGGCCACGGATTAAATCTCGTAGAAGTCTTTGTTACTTTAGGTTTTACTGAGGACAGCTTTTTGTGCTATCGTACGTTGCTTACAAAGGCTGCATCTTACCCATTCCTTGAACTGTAGGTGGCAAAGTGTACAATGGCCGTGTGGATTTTGGTTCAACACTTGTTGGCAAAAGGAACAGAGCGCAATCATCTCCAATCTTCACATGCATATGCAACAAAACAGACATTAGCTTGATGTAGTACGCAAGTTTGTTTTGGTGACAGAATGTTCTCTCGTTGAAAGGCTTTGTCTCCCATGTCTTTGATAACATATCCATGTTGAAAGAGAGTTCGTTTGTTTCATTGAAAAAGGTACATACAAGAAGATTATTGAGACATGAAGTACCGAGAGAACCTACGAATAAACCACAAGGCTTTCAGTATAAGTCCCTCTCACTATTTACAACATTAAAAATCTGGACAAGACCACGTGGGCGGTGCGATGAGGGCAGAGAGATTGAGGTAACAATATCTAGAGGATCTACAAGTGAACTGTGGAGGCGGCGTGACCTAGTGGTTAGGGCGCTGGATTTGTAATCTGGAGGTCCCGAGTTCAAATCCTTCTCCCTGCCACTAGATGGATTTGTGCCTGGTGGTCAAAGAGTCAACTCCTCCACGCTTTGTAAATAGCCAACTGGTCAGCCTCCCACCAGTTGGGATTTTTAACAAGTTTGCGTTTAATTTACAATATCTGTTTTCTTATTTCAGTGTCCACAATTAGCACAGTAGTGCTAAACACTTCGACAATTAAATAAAGTGATTTATTTTTTATTGTATTTTTACTGTGAAATCGCGAGTAATCTATTCAGTTGTCATAACTTAAAATCAACTTATAGCGTGAACAACAATACCACATAAACGATAAACACAACAACAGCAATTACACTGATAACGAAGAGTTTCATTATTTCTGACCTGATCATCCTTGATGCAATCCATGACAAGTGTATTTGGCTTAACAGCCTGCCCTGAAGCCAACAGCAATTCCTGCTCCTTAACATCGACTCCAGTTGCCTCAGATAATTTCACTTGCAGATCCTCTATCCTGAAACAAGAACAAAAAAGAAAAAAAACTTAGGTTACAAAAACTTCTCAACCTTGTTTCACGGAGTTGTGGCATGATAACTGTTTCAGGTCCGTTCTGGTATAAGATAAATTTAAACTTTCCTTTCATTCACAAGCACTGTTCTACTCAAGGCGTAAAAGACATCTGTTCTGAAAACAGATTCGCAATAGGTCATTTCCAAGTTGCATTTTGCCTCTGCGTCAAGACGATTCTTGGTGAAAAACCATCCATAGACTCCATATGAATTTTAGTTTCACCTGGACGTTCATTTTCATGCAAAGTCAAGCCGTTTTCACTTGAAACGTCTTAGACGTGAATTCAATTGGCCTTATGGAATGAGAAGCAGGCAGAGAGACCGGCTACGAGAACGATTTTGCCTGTCCGATTTGACTTTCTCGAGGATTTTTTTTTTCTGAGTGAGAAGTTCAACAAGATTTACATGCCTGTGAAAACAATTTGCTCTCCTGCAATTTGAGCAACAATCAATGAAACAAAACTTACGTTTCACTTGGTAATACTTCAAATGGAATCGCCACTGCTGAGCTGACTAAGAATACACGGACTATCTACAAAATGAACAAGCCAGTTCCGTGTATTAAGAAATTCATAACACTACGTTTAAACATAACCCCTACGCTTTTAAAGACACTAGGTCGCTGTTACATTTTATTCAGTCACTGGAAATTGCCAGTTACAAGAATTACCACAGTATTGAAGATCTTTTCAAGCACATCAAAGCACTCCCTCTTGCCACTTTCAAGAACTGATCCTCCACGTGCTTGAGGGTCCCACAACAACAGCAGTCGAAGAAGGGCAACAAACTTGTCTTGAAGTTGCCTGATACGAAAGAAAAAAGTGTCATACTATTTCAATCACTCGGGATCATAAAGTTCCTTCCCTGACATGATGGCAGGCAAACGCCACTTACCTGCAGAGGGAATTGGGAGTCGGCAGAACAGAAGAGAACTGTATTTCCTCTGAAACAAAGTCAAATGTAAGTCAGCATTACAGCAGAGTACAACAAACTACAGAATCGTAACATGCAGCAAGGCACTAGTAAACCTGTACAGCGCTACATTTGCTTTATATGTTTATTTCATTATGACAAAGTTTGTTAAATACAGTAACAGGGAATGTCATGTATAATGCAAGCCGTGGTGCACCACGGTGCACCACGGTGGACCACGGTGGACTATTGTATATCAACACAAATGAGACAGCCTCATAAAATCAAATTCAAATCCGTCTTAGGAGGCGTTCTAAGTGGTGGCATGCCTGCTGACTTTATATGGTAGTCTAACCTAAGAAGGACAACCTGTTGCCATGTACCAAAACAACGCTTTAGATACTCCCAAACATTTGGATGGACTATGTCCTACATGCAGCTAGAGACAGAACCAGGAAGAAAATAGAGTCCAACCACCATGATAATGATTACATATTTGTGCCTTCCGCCTTTTAATACACACTTCCCCCTTTGCACCGTTTTTTTAATAGGCAACCCGTTTCCGATAAATACCCACTTCCAATAAGCACTCCTATAGTAAAGATGGCATTTGAGATATTGACATACACTGTCGGGTAGATTGATTAGCCAAACAAATTATGTGGTGTGCTTTTTCATTAGAATGTAACATCAAACATATTGATTTTGAATAATGCAAGCAAGATTCATGGCAAAATTATCTAAAAACAACGGCACAACTAGGATTCATCGAGCATTTAGGACCCACGAACACCAGCAAATGCAGGTAACCCCATTTGGACTTTGTAATTCACCATGGACCTTCCAGAGGCTTATTGAGCCACAGGTCAACGTGGGGGTAACCCTGCAATGGATCTGCATCCCATCCAGGGAGGAGTAGCAATATTCCTTGTTGTTTCATGCTACAGAATTGAAACAATTATAAGCTCTGGCCTAATGGACCACTTGGTTTGTATGCAGACTTAACCTTTTACCTTCTACTATGTAAGCGGCTCAATTATTTTTGACAGTTATGTAACAGACAATTCAACGTTTACAATAACAGCACGTCCCTATTCTTATCCTTGGTGGAATTTTTGCTTTATTGGTTTCAAAACATATTATATCATTTTAAGTGATTGTGACCTGCACTTTTGTTCACGAGCATCAAGATACAAAATGTTGTAATTATGAAACTTTTAGTACAACCTTTCACTTATTGATTGCACTGTATAACCCAAACTGACTAACGAAACAACACACAGCTTTTAAATGTAATAAGCCTCAAGTGAGCCCTGCACCTTGACTTGCCTATTGTGCAAAGATTTAATGCAGTTAAATGCAATTTAACGGAGTTAACAACAAAGAGCGCCAGTGTTGTCTGGAGTCAGCGGCGTTTCATACATGGGCATGCGCCAGATCCCATGTGCTCGTTGACTGAAGTGTGTTTAGCGTTACAGGCGCTAGCGTGTTATTTGCGTGGCAGTTCATGGGACCTCATCTTCAAGGCTTCCTCCCTGAGTAGCGTGTGCATTATTTTTTCTTCGTTCGTCGTTTTTCGAATCTTGCCGTTGTTTCTTTCGTTTGGTATGGCACATCGTCGTGCAACAAACAACAGTGTGGCCGCCATGTTGGATTCAAGTCAGCCTTCTTCTTCCGCCGATTCTCCCTCTTCGGTCGTACGTCCTCCCATTTCTTCGACTCCGGTGTCCACTCCGCCCTCCTTCGTCCTCTCTCAACAGGACCTCAGTCAAGCGTTTTCACAAGCCTTGGGGGATACGTTACCTCGCATTTTGGCGGCTTTGCAAAGTCACTCATCGAGTTCTTCGACAGCGGGAAACGCGGCGTCGGGCACGACGTCATCCGGTTCTGTTGTCATTAACCAACCACTGCCTTCTTCTGCAGGCCAGTCCTCAGGTAATTTGGTCGTTCCTCCCTTTATTTCAACATACTGCACGTTAGGCAATTCTTCTTTATCTTCGCCATCGTTGTTTGGTTCTCGTGGTGCTGCGAATGGATTGCCATCTTCCAACCAGTCTTTCACGCCATTGGTCTCCTTTGGTTCTAATTCCTCCATCGCCTCTACCTCAACATCCCTGAATAGGCCGTTTGTTGTTGGCCCCGGTTATTCCCCTATCCCGGAGAAGCTGGTGACAAAAATTAGGTCTGGCCAATTTGTGGATCTTGCTGACTTGCTAGCAGAGAACTTGAAAGCCCAGGAGACAGAGCCCCAAACGTACCTTGATGGCAAACTTCTCGTGAGTTCTTCCAAGAAAAGGGTGCAAGAGATCACTGATATCGTGACATGGGTTGAAGCATTCACTGTGTACTCGTGGATCTTCTGCTGTGCTCATTCTTCCAGATGGCAGGACATGACACAATACAAGCTGCTAATTCTCAAGACGTTGCGCCAGTTCCCTGGGAAGGCTTGGCTCCATTACGATGTTGTATTCCGCAAGGACGCAGCTGCTGCAGGTTTGGTGGACTGGTCTCACATGAACCATGATTTGTACAACTTCCATACTCTTTCGTCACCTCTTCCCCAGTCAAGCCAGCAGCCAACCACTTCGTCTTCAGCTTCAATTTCGATAGCCGGTTCATCCACCTTTTGCCGATCTTGGAATGATGGCATCTGTCGCTGGACCTTTGGTCAATGCTGGTACCTCCATCGCTGTGAGAAATGTGAAGGTGATCATCCACGTGTCAACTGTCCATTTCGGGCCTCAACCTCTTCCTACCGGCGCTCCCAGTCAACTCCCCCATTCCAAAGCAAACGTCTGCGGCGTTGAAGTGGGATCCAAACCATATGTAAATAGCGTACATTCATCTTGTTCAGTTTCCTTTTCAAATTTGTTGATTCCTGTTCCTGTTAATGTTGTTGTTCCTGCACCACAAGATGCTTTTGGTAATGACATGCCCTCCGAAGTGGCACACCATGCTTTGCCCTCTTGTTCTTTGTCCATTTTGGGCGCCCCGCAGCAAGACCTGGTCCCCCCATCCAGAGTAACCCCCATAGACGCGGAGGAACTTCGGCATGAACTGTGTTCTTACCCCGACCAAACGCAAGTGGAGTACGTGATTTCAGGTCTCACAAATGGTTTTCAGCTGGGTTTTGACCCTCGGGCGGTATCTTTAAAATCGGAGAATAAAAATATGCCTTCAGCATCCCTTCAGCCTTCAGTCATCGACCAGTATCTCCTCACGGAACTCGACAAAGGCCGTGTAGCTGGCCCCTTTGCTATAGCCCCTATCCCAAACCTCCATGTGAGTCGCTTTGGAATTATCCCGAAGAAGTACCAGCCTGGAAAATGGCGGCTTATCTTGGATCTGTCTAGTCCTTTAGGCCATAGTGTCAATGATGGCATTCCAAAAGAACCCTTTTCAGTGCAGTACATGAAGGTTGATGATATCATCGATGGGATCATGCTTCACGGCAGAGGAACGCTGTTGGCAAAGTTCGATGTGGAAAGTGCTTACCGTAATGTCCCTGTCCATTCTGATGATCGTTACCTACTTGGTATGAAGTGGCGTGGGAAATATTTTATTGATATGGCGCTTCCATTTGGACTACGCTCTGCTCCTTTCATCTTCTCGTCCATTGCAGATATGCTCGAGTGGATCCTCAAACACAATTATAATGTGAATTTTCTTTTACACTACCTGGATGACTTCCATACATTGGGCCCTCCTAACTCACCTGTTTGCCAGAACAATATTGATACTTGTGTTAAGCTATTTAAAAAGTGGGGTATTCCTCTTCACCCGAACAAATTGGAGGGGCCATCCACTTGTTTAACTGTGCTCGGTATTGAGCTCGATTCTCTCTCACTTCAGGCCCGTCTGCCGCAGGATAAGTTTGATCGTATTGCTACACTTCTGGAAGCCTGGTCCCTCAAACAACATTGCACACGGAAGGAGCTGGAATCTCTCATTGGCAATCTCCAACACGCATGTAAAGTAGTTCCTCAGAGGCGTACCTTCTTGAGACGCATGATCAATTTATTGTCAGCCTTTCGACGTGATAGCCACCCAATTAGGATCAACCAAGACTTTCGCTTAGACCTCCGTTGGTGGCGAGAATTTTTCCATTCTTGGGGTGGTCTCAGTTTCCTGCTTTCCCCACAGTGGGCGACCTTGCCTGAATTTTACGTTTCCTCAGATGCTGCTGGTGCTCGGGGTTATGGTGCAATTTGTGATCATGAATGGTTTGTGGGTGAATGGTCAGCTGTTCAGCATCCCTTGGCAATTGCCTACAAAGAGTTGTTTCCGGTGGTTATTGCAGCTTCCCTATGGGGCCACCGATGGGCTTCTAAACGAGTTGAGTTCTGCTCCGACAACATGGCAGTCGTTAGTGTTTTGCGTTCGGGCACCACGAAGGATCCGAACATGATGGTTCTTCTCCGTCACTTGTCACTTGTGGCAGCCCGACATTCCTTTGCCTTTACTGCCTCTCATACGCCGGGTAAAGACAACTCGATTGCTGATGCCTTATCTCGTTTTGATTTTCAGCGTTTCCATCATCTTGCTCCTCATGCAGCTCCTGGGGCGACTCCAATTCCGTTAACGCTGCTGGCTCAGCTGCCCGTAATTTGACAGATAAATGCCAGTTCTATTTGACCAATGGCCTCGCACCTTCTACTCGCCAAGTTTATGCTTCGGCTCAACGTCAGTTCTTAGATTTTTGTAGTCAGGATACTCCCTTCGAGCCAAGTCAGCCTCTTTTACCAGCCAGTGAACAAACTCTGATGCGCTTCTGTACCCATTTAGCAGATCGTCTTCACCATTCTTCCATTAAAGTATATTTGTCTGCAGTCCGTTCTTTACACATTGACTATGGCTTCCCAGACCCAATTGTCAACCGTCTTCAACTTCAGCGTCTCTTACGAGGGATCAAACGTCATCAGGGCCCAAATCTCCCTCAGCGCCAACCAGTGACAGCCGACCTTATGTCTGTTTTGCACAAGTCTTTAGATTTTATCAACCCTGACAGTGTCATGCTATGGGCAGCCTGCTGTCTTGGCTTCTTTGGGTTTCTTAGAGCTGGTGAATTTACAACAAATGGTACCTTTGATCCATCTGTTCATTTGACCGCGGCAGATCTTCAAGTAGATTCCTCCACCAATCCCCAAAGCTTTCGAGTGTTAATCAAGTGTGCAAAGACTGATCCTTTCAGGCAGGGTTGTTTCATCTATCTTGGCCGTGGTTCCCTTCCTCTCTGTCCTGTGACTGCATTAACAAACTACCTTCATCTTCGTGGGCCAGGCACCGGACCTCTCTTTATTCACCAAGATGGCTCTCCTCTTTCTAGATCTCGGCTTTCCTCGTTTCTTCAAACCACTCTACAGGCAGCAGGTATTCCTGGAAAGTTCTCGGGTCATAGTTTTAGAATTGGAGCCGCTACAACTGCTGCCCAGAGAGGTGTTCCTGATCATCTCATTAAGACAATGGGTCGCTGGTCGAGTGATGCTTACTTGTTATATGTGCGCACACCTGTGGAAACCATCCTTTCAGTAGCTGAACGACTTGCCTAACAGGTATGGTTTTTGTCACTAATTTGCCAGTTACTGGGTGCCTACGGATTTGGGCATTTTTATCGGGGCTCTGGCCTCCCCATCCATGAGCCCCTCTCTTCTCCGAGCTGGCTAGCGCGCTGCTCGGAGGTCCTCCGGCTTGGCGTGGGGGCTCATGGCTGGCTTGCCAGGATTTGCCAGCCATGGGAGCAGTCTCCATCTAGGAGCTGGCTGCCAATAGTGGAGGCTCCTGGATATCACAGGCACCCAGCCTCCATTTTGCGATGCAGTTGTTAAATGCAGTTAAATGCAATTTAACGGAGTTAACAACAAAGAGCGCCAGTGTTGTCTGGAGTCAGCGGCGTTTCATACATGGGCATGCGCCAGATCCCATGTGCTCGTTGACTGAAGTGTGTTTAGCGTTACAGGCGCTAGCGTGTTATTTGCGTGGCAGTTCATGGGACCTCATCTTCAAGGCTTCCTCCCTCCCCCCCATTTCCCTCCCTCTTTCCACTGTTCACACAGTGTGACGGGTGCCTGCTCTCCCTTCTGCGTGGGGGCTCATGGCTGGCTTGCCAGGATTTGCCAGCCATGGGAGCAGTCTCCATCTAGGAGCTGGCTGCCAATAGTGGAAGCTCCTGGATATCACAGGCACCCAGCCTCCATTTTGCGATGCAGTTGTTAACTTAATGTTATGCTACGCACAGTGACTTACCTTTTAGATCAAAGTAGGCACAGATGTCATCCGGTCCTTTGCTGCGAACTTTATTATACCTAATGAGGATCAGGCAATGAAACTAAATGATGTAGAAACCACTGCACATAAAATTTTATTACATGGATTATTTTTACACATTTGACCACTGTTTGTGGTACAACGGATCCAGTCACATTCAGAACCAGCCTAGTGGCTGGTTTAGGTTCTATCGAAAATTCTTTAGAACCAAAATGTCACCAACAAGAGCTATTTTATAAATCAGTCAACGGCAGTGCTGTGCTCCCAATGCCAACTTGCTTAAATGTGTCAGCAGCCCATTATAACAATACAAGTTCTCACGATTCCTTCATAAATCACAGTGTCTCAGGGAATATGAATATGAAATAAATTAAATAAATTATTTCCCTTGTTGTGATGTGCAACCTTCACCAAGTAACAGTGCACAGCGTAGGTAAAAATCAATGTAAAAATTGACTGGGGCAAACCGCTTTAGAAATAAACTTAACCTAAGTCAAGTCTGTGTAACAATGTGAGACAACTTTTAACTGACGGAACCATCAAAGATGAAATCACCAGAGTCTGATTTACAGTTTATAAATTCTTCATACCACTGGACTGGAGATAGTTCGGTAAGAAAAGGCCGCATTCCAGTAATGCATTCAAACAAGACTGTGCCAAAACTCCAATAATCCACCTGCAATAGTTAACGTTAAATATTATTATTGACTACATCTGTTTTAGCTCTGGTCTTGAACAACCACTCACTTCAGTGAATCCTCCTAGTACTGTCAAGTGTACTACCTGAATCATTCACTGGATGAGCAAGTAAACTAAAGAATGAATGTACATGTAGGATCAAGGAAGGGAATATAAAAAAGAAAGAAAGAAAATTGACAAAAAAATAAATGAAGGAAGGGAGAGAGGAAAACTAAACTTAGTCCTGATAGAAAAGATACAATGTGAGCTGGACAAGATATCTTATGTTTAAGCTATTAGTAAATTTGTCTTACCGTTTTTGTGTATTGCACCTTGTCAAGCAGTTCAGGGGCCTGTGAATCAAAGGGAAACAAAAGTGGACATCAAAAACACAGTAATAACTAAACAACACACATTTTCGTAAATGAAGAAAAATGCTGAGCAAATCATATAAGCACTTCATCCTGGAGTCAAATAGCTTCAGGTAAGCATTCAGGTAACTTTCGCTTTAATTAACTTATTCTCACTAAAATGAAATGCAAGCAAGTCAAGCAAGTCTATAAAAGGATTAAATTTCAGAAGTTCTTATTTTGAAATGATAACTCTCATCCTCCTAAACTAGTTCAAATATTAAACACTGTAATTTGTCAATTGGAGGTGGGATATATAAAATGTGTGATCTGATTTCTGATATCAATCATTAAAAAATCTATTCTAAAAATCAATTCAAGCCTTGTCAAGAAACAATTTCACCAGTTAAATACCAGATATTTTAGAGTCCCGACAAAAGTGGTAGCCAGACTTCCTTGGTCCAGTTCTTTTGCATAGCCAAGATCTATCAGTTTGTAAACTACCTAGAGGAATCAAATATATCAAATATGATTATAACTTTGAACTTTGAGCACATCATTTATTAAGCCCCCATAACTGAAATACCATGTTCTTAGAGTGGACCCAAATAGGGCTTGCCTCAAACACCATACATCTACATCTCTTATAAGCAATAGCACCATTAACTCATGCATGACCAGATGGGTGTCCAAATCTCAAACACTAAGTGCGAAGACCCTCTCCAAATCTCAAAAACTAAGACCTAAGATCCCCCCCTGAATCTCAAAAACTATAGGATCCCCTCTGAATCTCAAAAACTACGACCTAACAGGGCTGTGCTCTAGAAGTGCCTGGCCACAAGAGACTAACTTTTCCCTTTGGGTGACTTGAAAAACTTACTTTTTCATATAAGCTTAAGTGTTGGGCACCCAGAATTTCATGGTCAGGAACCTTTGGGCAGGAGTTTGCTTTAATCTGAAACTTAAATCAACATCAGGTTTAATTTTTGCCACCCAAAAATTGCTTGCTTGGAGGGGGTCTTAGGTCTTAGATTTTTTGATTCTGAGGGGGTCCTAAGTCTTAGTTTTTGAAATTTGGAGGGGTCTTAGGTCATAGTCTTTTAGATTTGGAGGGGGTTTTAGGTCTTAGTTTTCTAGATTTGTAGGGGGTCATAGGTCTAATAGTTTTTGAGATTCACAGGGGGTCTTGGTCTTAGCTTTTAGATTTGGAAGGGGTCTTAAGTCTTTGTTTTTGAGATTTGGAGGGGGTCTTAGACCTTGGATCTTAGGTCTTTGGTCACCATTATTAGACTCACAAAAATGTGAGTGCTTTCTGCAAGCCAGAATAATGTAGAATGAAGTTTGGAAACCAGAATGATTAAGACTGGCCTGGCCCCATAGCAAACAGTGAAGAAACAAAACTCACTCCTAATCCCTCAAGGCTAGACGTTATATGCTTCTAAAGCATCCAGCTCTGTATTACCTTATTATCCACATGACTTATAACAATGTTTTCAGGTTTTAGATCTCTGTGAATGATGCGGTGGCCATGAAGAAATTCCACTGCAGCAGCTAAAGGATGATAAATAAAAGAACACCAAGGATGCTTCATATGATCATTAAATCCAAATTTTATCTATTTCATGCTTAAGAGCTACCACTTCTTATTTGAAAATTGTCTATGTCATCTTGAGCCCTCTGCTTTCTTTCAGCTAATAAGTTTTCTACAAACATGCAAGCCATTTTTGTTAACTATCACCTGGCCTTATACTTGGCCTAGTCAACAACTGAAAAGGTCTCTCCATTATATTACATTAGCTGACCGACAGAATTCCACCTGAGCTGAGCCTGACCTGTCTTCCAATATGAATTTGGTTATTGTCCAGTTGGTAAATTCTGTGTGACACAGCTGGTACATGGCACATTTGCTTTGTCTACATGAAGCTTATGATTTCAACATGGTGGACATCGATTTTGACTTCTGCAAGTATCCTGGAGATGACAGGTTCACAGTGTGGAAACATTTAGACTTATAGAATACAAGAAAAGATCCCCAGTGCTACTTATTTAAGGGACATATGGAGAAATTATACTTGATCAGCAGACTCATCTGATTATAATCAATGATTGATCATTTGGGACAATCTGGTTATTTTCAATGACTTCTTATGAAATATCAGTGGATCGATTCCCAACAATAAGATGCAAGAGGTTACATGTATTATAAGATGATGTATGTACTAACTGTGTTATTCTATGAATAACATTAAATTATTAAAAACTGAATCATTAGATAATGCAATTCGAGAGTTTTCATGGGCTTAGCCATCATGGGTTATAAATGAGCCATCATACCATGTTCCACAAATATGGTATAAAGCATACAGTCACGTGATTTTTAGGCCGTTTTTGTTTTTACTAATTATTTCAATTAGTTTTCTATATTTTGGGGGCATTTTTAATAAAACAATTATTCCACTTGTGCTTGTTGGATATGAGATGATTATATAGCCAACTCATATCCAACATGCCATCATGGAATAATTGTTAATTTAACAAATTGACGTCAGTTTTTTATGCATCTATCCTCTTATTGATAACAAATTGCGTCATAACATTGTCAAAGTGGCTGTGGAACCACGGGCCGCAGGCGAGTGGTTCCACCGTAAACTTTGACAATGTTATGACACAATTTATTGTCAATAAGAGGACAGATGTATTAAAAAACTGACATCAATTTGTTTTTTACAATAACAAGACCCCAAAATGGTCAAATCCCGGGAATAAATGAGGGGAAAAGACACTGTAAACTTGCTGTAAACAAAGATAAGTGAATTTTATTCAAAAGGATGTGAACAATATCAATAGCTTTTCTCGCTTTTTGATTGGCTACTTAAAAAAAGTCCTTAAAATCTCATTGGTTAAAAAGTTGACAGTTTGTCAGCTGAAAGTTGAACTTGAAAGCTTGCATAGATTAAAATTTTATCTGTCTGTACCCTTATTGATGATAAAAATGAGCCAATCACTGTGCAAGAAATTAGACAGTTATTGTAAAAAATAACATTACACACCAACATCTGAGGCAATCTTCAAAACTGTCTTTTCTTTCAGCCCACAGCAACTTTCTGGGGAATTTAGTACCTAAGGATTTAAAATAAATCATAATTAAGTACATAACTATATCAATATACATGTATAAGATGGAAGCTTGCTGTGGTCAAATTAAGAGTCTGACAATAGACCAATTTCGATATATTAAAATTCATCCTAAAGCAATAGACCCCAGTGCGAGGCTCTGGAGAATAACTACAGAGTTTGTGGGGTTTATTCCCCAGAGCCTCGTGCTGAGGTCTATTGTGTTAGGCTGAATTTTAATATATCGCAATTGGTCGATTAGATGGACTCAGATACCATCTTGGGTCATCTTCAACCTCTTGAAGAACAAATTGGAGGTTACATAGAACATGAAACCTCAGACGATGCGTGCAATGCATGCCAGTTGACAGTCTTTAACTTATGTAATAAATGGAGCGCCACTTTTAGGCTTAGCTAATAAACAATTATTGGATGAGTATTTTGTGATATCTGGAATAATCAAGGTCGAGGTAAGTGTTATCAGCCTCAGCCTTTGGTCTCAGCTGATAAAACTCATTGAGACCTCGATTATTCTGGATATCACAAAAACCGAATCTAATAATTGTTTTATTATACATGGTTTAAAAGAAAATAACGACAAACGCATTATCCCGGAGAACACAGTTTATTTTCAAGACCTTGATTATGATCAATGAACTTGACATTGCTCTTGGAAATGCATTGCATGCACAACCTGCAATTTTCAAGCGATGACCTTCACTCGAGAAGTCCATTTATTTGACTAACTGATAAAATGTTACACACCCAAGTTATGAAACTAATTAGCATATTACACACACATTCCACACGCATACATTCACATGCTCGTTCCACACCTCCCTTTGCAAGTTAAATACATGCAGTTTCAGCAAAGTGAATAACAAAGAAAGTGAAAATAATTGTCAGGCCACAAAGTCTCGGAACTTTGGATTTGGTTTAACCGTCCTTCCATATCTCTTAACACGTCCCTCTGGGCCACTGGGTCTTGTTGGAGTCTTCACGGGAGATCTCTGAGGATTTGGCTCGGGTGGACCACTAGGTCCGGTTGGCGTGTTCACAGGAGACTGCTCAGGTGGAGATTGGGAACAAGGTGGTACCACAGGGGAGGAAGAAACAAAGCGTACGTCGTAATCGGTCGCTGCAGGGCAAGTAAGTTTAGCAGGAGCCGGTTCTGGAACGGACAGGAGTTGTCTTGTTTTCACAGTACTCCTTTCCTTCAGCTTCCACAACGTACGACCGTGGCTGTGGAGCGGGTTGCTTGACAACGCCTACTTTCTGGTACCCTCTGTCAGTCTGAAGTCGCACAACTTGCTGTGAACGGAGAGGCAGGAGAGGTTTGGCATGCTGATCATGGTATGACTTTTGCTGTTGGCATTTAAGCTTCAAATGTGAGGAGACGTGCCTGGTGTTGAGTGCTTTTGGAATAAGCAGTTTCCTCGCAACAGGAAGGACACATCTGGTACACCTCGACATCAACCACTGAGCAGGAGAGCCTTGGACTTGATCCCTTGCAACATTCCTGAGGTTAAGAAGGCCAAGCAAGGGGTCGGAACCATCTTTCTTACACTTCTCAAGCAGGCTCTTGGCTTGTTTGAGTGCATTCTCTGCGAAACTATTGGACTGAGGAAAGTAGGGGCTGCTAGTAACATGCTCGAAGCTCCATTCGCTGGCAAAGCTTCTGAATTCCCTACTTGCAAATTGTGGACCATTGTCCGTTAGCAACTTGGATGGAATTCCATGAACAACAAAATGTTGTTTCATCTTCCTGATCACGCTTCTAGACGATAAGTCGCTGAGAGTGCTCATCTCAAACCAACTGGAGTAGGAGTCGACGAGTATCAGGTACCGCAGTCCACTCCAGTCGAATATGTCTGCGCTCACAAAGGACCAAGGGAGGTCTGGAACCGGGTGAATGAGAAGCGGTTCTTTCTGCTGGTGGGGTCGAGCACTGTTGCAAGGCTGGCACGACGCTACGTTGGAATCGATATCAAGCATCAAAGAAGGCCAATACACGGTTTCTCTTGCTCTCCTCTTTGTAGCGTCCATTCCAGGATGCCCCTTGTGGAGTTGCCTAAGGTACTCCTTACGCAAGGTCTGTGGAACCACAACTCTCAGGCCTTTCAAGATGACTCCATGGTCCACGATAAGCTCATCTCTGATTGGAAAGTAAGGCTGTGCCTGTGGGGGTACACTCTTGGACTTTGCTGTAGGTTGCGCTGTTTCCCAGAATTAACTGTAGGCTTTTAGCCAATGAGTAGACAGATGGTGACTACAATGTATAATAAATCTATATACTAGCTCTATGTATGCATTAGACAGTTTTAGAAGGTCATACTGTAACTGACCTTTCTCAAGTCTCCTCCAGAGCAAAACTCCATGGCCAACAGAGGAAGTTCATCAACACTGACATCCAGTGGTGCTGGAACATCTTTAGCTGACACAAGGTTTGGGTGATCCAGTCTCTTCATTATGTCCACTTCCTGTCGCCATAGCTTCTTGTTTTGAGCATTTAAATCCATGCGACATCTCTTAAGGGCAATCTGTTGCTTGGTAATCTAAAATACAAAGTAATTACAGAGAAAACATTATTGATAGTCTCAAGAAGCTAAGGAAAAGACCTTATTCACAATAATTTAGTTATGATTTGTTATGATGGGTGTTTCCAAGGATACAATGGTCAAGTCTTAGGTCTAGTTCACACCAGCAACACAATGACATAAAAAAGATAACGATTTGCAGTGTGAACATTCTGACATAATGACATAACAGCAACATTACAGTTATGGACATAACAACATAAGGAAAACAACTGACCTTGTCCTTGTCCTTATGTCGATGTTCACATTACCGACAAAAGCGATTATGTTGTTATATGTCATTATGTTGCTAGTGTGAACTAGGCCTTACACCAAGAACTAGCCATGGGTGTATCACAACGTAATGGTCACTACTGTATTCAATGTCCAATATTGCTGTCTTTTTCAGGGGTATTGTTTCAGCTCACTGTGTTGCATTCTTGGTTGTGCAAGATGATTCATTCTGACAGTGCCTCTCAGTGTCCAGATTATCTATGGTTACAGACAACTTATCAAAGATCTATGCACTTACCTTGTTCTCATACAGTGTAACTGTTCCAAAACCACCGGACCCAATACATCTTTCCTCCACCCACCCCTCCCTTGATTTTTTCCTTTCTCTTCCATATTCCATCACCTAGTATGTATATATAAAAAACAATTTCTATTTGCTTAATTTAATATAATCATCTCTTCTAACAATGTTTATAAAATAAAAATACTGCCTGCTTGTTCAAAGATCCTGTCACCTGTGTAAACATGCATGTATAAATGGTCACAAAAATCTTTAGACGCAAAACAAAGTGAGACAGTCAAAGCGACATGGAAACCCTTTAGAACCAACTGCAATGTATCTCAGTCTACCCAAGCTTTGACCTCATGCTATCCTATCAGTGCCTAGAGCCCTGTCCAAAGGCGAAATGTTTCGCAACCAAACATGATCAAACACTGTTTGGCGACCAAACATTTTTCTGTTTGTTTTGTCTCATAAAATTTGAAAGACATCAAACACTTTATTAAACATTGTATATCTTTGATACCGTTAGCCCACTCAGTGCACAATACTTGATTGCATTTGGTTGCCAAACTTTTTCGCATTAGGACAGGGCTTTTGTGGCACAGAGGGCTTCAGCCTCTTCAGCTCTAGTTGACTACAGCCACTCGGCAAGCTTCTTCCCAAAATACTCAATATTGCAGCTCCTTATTCTACGCCAAATTGTTCTCGGTGTTTTAACACTTCTCCTGTCATATTAACGACTTAACTTGATTCTTTTGCTATGTTTTGAGGGACTAGCATGTCATACCTCATAAAGAAACACTGACCACTCACTCAAGACATTCATGATTCAAAGAGTTCAAAAATCGTCCAGAACTAAATTCAATTCAAAACTCTGTGCTAACGGCTTTCACAGGATGCAGGTAGTTTGAACTCTAACGAAATCAACGAGTTTACATCACGTTCTGCCAACGTGGTGTTTGAATCCACAACGGCCAACGGTACATCACACAGCACTGTACCGTCTATACGTGGAACAATCATCGGTATCTAATGCCTGATTATTTTATAACCTCTGATGTCTTTGCAGTTGAGTTTCCTAAATGATGACTTAATCATGTTTTCGACCGGTGAATATTTGACACTGGGGTTTTTGACAGGATATAAACAGGATACAAGACAACAAATTCCATGATCCTAACTTCAGGAAATTTCCCCCAAGTAAAATTTGTTGTTTTAATTCTTACCGGCTAAAAATCCCACTAAAACTTAAATGATAAGTTATTCTCTGCTGCGAATTGACCAATCATTGAATTTAATACTGCGGAAATGATTAGCTTCGCACTTTTAGAAATGTGACAAATGTGCAGCAAACAGTCGGAAGTTCCAGATTTTTCAACAGCAATGCGACATTGACCGCACAGCTTAGCTTGTCATGTCCTGTGATTCATTTGGAAGCAATCTGAATACCCTTCAGTTCATCAGAATACATTTCAGACATTTAACCTCCACTTTAAAGCTACTGCAAACAAATACTTTTTTAAAATTCTTTGTCAAAAGTGCGTTAACTTACCTTTGAACTGCCGAAAAGCAGCTCAACTTTCTCTTGAGGTTGCCCGCCAAAAAGATGGAAGCCTGCAAAGCGGCTCACATGGCTGCCAACAACTACGGAAAGTGGTTGCTAAAATTAAGATCTTACGGCTCCGTTCAGTAGAGTTTAGCTATATGTAAAGTTCTACATTTAAATTTGTGCTTAAAGCACGGGGCAACAATCATCAATACAGATTTAGCACAAATACTACATACTGCAAATTCGGGAATTTCCCCGAAAGACGGAAGTGGCAGGAGAGTGGAGTGTTGTGGGTAAAATTGTGACTTGTCAGGGGAGGAGAGCGTAGCTGAACCTGACAACTTTGACAACGCTCGCAAAAATTTGTTCAAACGCTTGTAATCTTACAACTTAGCCTACTTCACTAACTGTCTTGAAGTCCGGTTCAGCACCAAAGACCAGTAACACAGAACAAGATCATAACCTTTCTCACATATTTCAGAGTAATGCAACCCGGCAAAATGCAGCCGTCTGCTGAACAGGGGTGGGGAGGGGTTAAATATGGAAGACGCAAAAAAAAAAAAAAAAAAAAGCTGGAGTGAACAATGAAAGTACGCGAGACGAAAACAGGTCCAACAAGCAAGTTTCCGGGAAAGTATATTTTAATCGACACCTGGTTTGCAATTATATGCCATGCAGCAATAGTTTCTTTGAATTTGCGGAACTCAATCTTTTTTGTTACAAATTAAATGCTTCGGAAAATGAAAGTACTGGTGCACAGTGTGGAAGTTTTTACATCCTGTTTGTCATTTGCCATATAAATCCCAGATCACTTAAATTTAGAAATTCAGGCGGACTACGAAATGACCTCAAATTAACAATCACATTAATTCTAGATATGAAGAAAATTCTTGAAAATTCTTGACTGCTTGCATCGCATTGCTCTTCCTTTGACAACGTCATCAAAAATCACTTATTTCAACAGTTGTTTTACAAAAAAAAAATTGAGATCTCAATTCCGTAATTAACTCAGTCAGTACCAAGATAGATCATCAAAGCCTTTCTCATTACAGAGTATCCCTTGCAATGTCAGGTAGTAGCTAGGTGATGAGAACTTGGGAGAAAATCATCAAATGGGTGCCATAAATTCTCAAAACGCTCAGCAAAGGAAATAGTTGGTAACTGGTTGGAAGAATCAGAATTTTTAGCAAGGGAGTGAGTGTGTAAGAAGTATTCAACTGAATCAAGTGCGAACCTTTTGTCTAAGTGACACTTGGCAAGAAACTTGGTCACAACCCGGATGAGAGAGTTGGTTTGTTTTGGAAATATTATCATCACAATGCAGGGTAGGTACTCAAATTTGACAAAGGGTTTAAGGTTTCCTCTCAGTTTACGTTTTAGTGATCTTTGGCTCGTTTAAGTTTGTATCTGTTGTAGTTCAAGTCGCCTGAATTTTGTCTTTTTAGCTCTGACCAAAGGTTTCAACTTGTGACGATGGCCAAGACTTCATCAAACTTCTGTTGACCTACGTTCACTGTGATTGAGATGCGGAATTTGCATTAAGTCAAGACGTGTTAAAATGCAAACGTTTCAGTACAACGTTGAACAATAATATATGAAAACGCGCAAGGGAGCCCACGTGTAGTGATGTAATGGTTTTCTGCCGAGTTGTTTCCTTGGCATTTTCAATGCATGAGTAAATTTTTGCCCGTTCGGTTGGCCAACTAACTCGACAACGAACTCAAGGTCACACTTTTTTAAAAAAGACTTGCTTCCACTTACGACTGTTTTACTTGTCTAGGAGCTAAAACAAAATCAGTCAATAGCGTATGCCTCGGTTGGGAATCACTCTCGCGCTGTTAAATACCTCTTCTATGCATCAGGCCAACGAGTTTTCAGCGAGTCTCGCGTTTGTTTTGGGTCGAGATGAGCAACGAAAATACCTGTATATATCTGCCAATGTGGGTGCACTCCACAGCCAATAGCCAGTCAGGCTAAGTTGTGAAAGACTTACATTCATACCTTGTTGACTGGTTCCGTACATCTCACACTGAGAAGACACTTGTCTGAAGTTGAACTCAAGGTGAATGTTCAGAATGTTTGCAGTAGTTGATACTCTGGAAATATTTGCCAATTTTAAAACAAACGAGAACGCTGTTTATCCAATTAGAACGCGCGTGGTATATAATACCGGATATTACTATTAGCATATCCACTGCTCGACCGTCAGGAAAACGCGCAAGTTTGACTCGATTTCACAGTAATTGGGAGCAAGGCAATCGTTGAAATGGCTTTCAAATTGGTGTTTGAAAATTGGTGTCATAAGTTTCCGAACTATTTCTTTTCTGCTACAACAACTAGACAACTCACCCTAGGCTTAAATCGTTTGACAGTCTATTTGTAATTCACCCACGTGTCGAAAGCTTAATGAGAACTAAGGCCATCCCACCTTTTTTTTCGTTTATTGTCGAATGCGTTTTCTGATTTTGGGTCGGTCGGTCGGAAAAGGAAAAAAAAGGGGAAAAAAAAAAGACACACACACACACACACAAATAAAACTGGAAAAGGAGTCTGGAGCTACGAGGCCCGGTACCTCAGCATGACATCCGTGGAGCCTGGAAACAACAAGGTCTGGTTACAGAGTCAAGATCGCGGCAAAGGAGGAAGGAAAAAGTCGACTTCGTTGTTAAAATCAAACGAGAACAGGGAAAAACTAAAAATCTGTAAGGCAAAAAATTGCTTATGTTTCAGATTAAAGTGACAATTGTTTGAAATAATGTGTCATTACCTTCATTGCCTTCTGTGTAACTTTTTTTTTTTGAAAACGCGAAAATCTGGGTCGGTCGGACGACGCTAAACAGAGAGAAAAAGGCGATGGCCTAAGAGAGAGCGCCCTCAATAATATTGACACTTTTGTGTGAACAAGTGCTTTTCCGGGTTGCTCTTACCTCTGTTTCAAAATGAATCTTCGTGCAAAACCTTTCATATTGAATGAGTTTTTTCTTGCACGTTCATCGTCTTGTAAATCAAACTCATTTCAATATGAAAGGTTCTGCACTAGGACTCGTTTTGAACCAGGGGTAAAAAACAATTCAGAAGTGGCTTATCTACTCCAGTGTCAACAAGGTCCTGTTTACAAAAGGTCAGCATCTCTGTTTATAATACACAAGTGGTGAAAGTATCATAAATGTTAAAACCATTCTCGTTAAACAAAATAATAACTTTTAATTTTTTCTTAAAACTCTATACAAAATTCAACATACAATAATGTCTTAATTCTCAACAAGTAAAGGAAATAATATGTACAAGCAAGAATCTTGGAGTTCAGTTTACATCGTGTTAGTGACTTGACGTTTCGTCAATAAAGCTTCTATAAGCTTCAACTGGTGCTTGATGTGCTGTAAAGTTAGAATACACATTGGTGGTTAGAGAAGTCTCCACTGGAGCTGTCACGCAACACATTGTCTACGTGGGACAACGCCAGGCACACTCGTCACGCAACCTTTTCTAACATTGGTCTAAGATTGTACAACGAGTCAAACAAATAAACAGACAGATAGACAGACACTCATGTGTAGGGAGCGAGTGAGGACAGTAGGCTACAAGAGTTAAAAGTTAGGTTCTTTTTTCGCTCAAAACAGTAGTAAAACACTTCAAAGAATTCGACAACAGGTCACAACGATATCAAGAAGAAGAAGAAGCGATTTTACCTTATACTCGTGATAGTCACTTCCCATTTCTCCTCTATCTTCTCTCTGCACTCGCCTGAGAGAGAAACATGATCACAATTTAGAAATCAAACTTTTTCGTCTTAGCTTCTTGCATGCCTCGTGTAACGAACATTTTGATTTGCGTGTTACCCAAACGCCTGCGGGAAGCTTCCCCTACAATCAATGAAACTTTCACATACAGATTACTTGAGCTAGATCACAGACCACATTAGATAATCGTAATGTAATCACTTACCGGCCAGTGTGCTCTAAGAAGTCATCCTCAAATTTCTTGAGTTTTTTTCTCATTTTCTTTTTCTCTTTTCTCTTTAATTCAAGCTGATCACTCAACTCGTCCCTACAGAGAGTAACACAATGACAGTTAGAGTAGATAAGTAATTAGTGGTGCACTTCCCGATACTCTAAAAAACGTTTTGGGTGATCAATCTTCATTTCTGGCTAAGTGAGTTTCGGCGCGGTCAACTCTTAGTTAGAAATCTCAGATGTTGGGAGACAGACCCGTTCACATTATTTAAATACTAGGCGCAGTGAAGACTTAAATCCAAGATCTTTTGATTTCAAGTCAAACGGTGACACAACTCGGTCACGCAGCTTTTACTACTTGCCCATTCTACTAACATTCTTGTCGTTCCCGTCACGCAATGCTTGGCTTCTTTTCTGTCAGGAGGCGTTGCGTGACGATCTAAAAGCGATTGTGATGGGAGGCCAGTGTCACGGACAACAATTGCCACTTACCGGGACATCTCGTGGAATTTGGCGTCCTCTCTCAGTTGAGCGGAGTCACTAAGGTTTAGGGTGTCTTGTATTGTGTCACCAAAAGCTTCATCATCTGCGTCTAAAGTGTCTGTGTAGGACATATTGCCTGCGCTACGTCTCCTTGGCGAGTCCTGCAAACGAGCACAGTTTAATGTAATATTCTGTTTGAGAATTGGGCAAGAGCGATAGGAAGAGTCTTCAAGCTAATCATCGTGACCAGCAACTTCCCCGTCACGCAACTATTCCTAAAGTCACGCAGAATAGGAGCGATAGCGCGAATAGGGAACAGTACAAAAGTCGAAATTACCCTTCCAGCGATGGGCAGCGACTGGGTTAGTGACCTGGCAGGGGATCCACCGCTGCCGCTTGGCGAGTGTAAGGGAGCATCTTCATGGATAGGAGCCAGGTCAGACACCAGTCTATCAATTGAACTAGTTCTTGGGCGTGTCCCTCCAGCGATCTTTACGGGCGATTCTGTTACAGGTGCGGCAAGTTTGCGTTTGATTGTACGATACCTGTTAGAAAAAAAATATACAAATGTCAACATTTAAGTCTAGAGGATATTCAACGGTGAAAAGGTGAAAGGCGAAGGAAACTGTGACACTAGTCTCCTTCCCCGCCTTCACGTGTCAGAAGGTGTTCTGTATTACTCAGCATTTTTTAACCTAAAACTATGACCTACATAGACTGCCGTTTCTCGTGTATACACTTCACCGAAATCGAGACCAGTTACAAGAGCAACTCATCGCAAACGAAAGCAATTCGGCACAAGCGCGGGAAATCGTACACGACCAAGTCGCGAGTGGTTAATTATTTCCATCTGATTTGTGATATTCGAGAGGCAAGATTCTTACACCACTTTCTAAACGAAAAGCATTCTTCTAAGGTGACAGCAGAGAAAAGGAAGATTGCTACGAGCTAACCCTACTCCCGGGGGGGGGGGGGGGATACTCCAAAAACACATTTGGTGGGGGTGTGCGGCCCGCTTCCCAAAACCCTTAACCCTATTTATGACCAAAATCTACGATTTTCCCTACCCTATTTATGACAGTTGCGGCTGACACAGTTGCCCTAAACATAAGGTTTGAAGGGCTTTTGCTTATGGTCGTATCGATAATGATGAAAAAGTAGCTTCTTCTAAACAACATACCCAACTCAAGACTAGAGTACAAAAACTGTACCCTATTTAAGACCAAAATGGCCAAAATCGATACCCCATTTATGACCAAAACGGCTGAAAAACCATACGCTTTGGGGCCGCACATACCTATATAGCCCATATAGGAGAGTACCCCATCCCCCCCCTCGGGAACCTACTCCACTAGACACTAGAAAGCAGTTGCCTTCTTTATCAGAAGACGTAAACAGCAATACCATGTACGCATTATCACTATAATCACCTCTTGACAATTGTCCATAACAGACTAACACGTGATTAAATCAATAAGAAGTTACACTCTTGCTGTCACGTAATCGCTTCTCTGTCACGCAATGTAACATTACTACTGTACTAACCTGTCGTACAAAGGCCTCATAAGGTCCTTATCTTTTTTAGTGTTCGGACGACCAAACAAGCTCTCATGCTGCAGCAGCGCCTTCTGTACCGCTAGCTTCTCGTCCTGAAGCTGTTCCCTGCCCATTTGCTCCACCTCCTCAGGCCTGCCAGCTTCCTCCCTCTTCTCCTCAAGCTTGTTCAGTAAGCTCTCTAGGGAGTGTTCAATACTTGCAGGTGTTGTGGTCAGCAGAGGTTCATTGCTACTGCTTTTCATACCCTGTCCGCTCATGGGGGGCACAGTCTCATTCAAACGCTCCGCCTCGCACTTCGCGCGTTCTTTGAGTTCTTTCAACTGCTTTCTTGCGCGGCCCAGTTCCGACACGTATTTTTTGATAGGTGCTTTTTCGCTTTGCGACGGTCGCCGCGCGTGTTCGTCCTCGAAAGCGTCTTCAAAATCGCGGATTTTCTTTTTTAGTTGACTAATTGTTTTAGTGAGTTGCTTGACTGTCTGCTCACCCTTCGGAGACGATTCCACCCTGTGATGAAAGAAAGAAAGAAACAGTCATACACTTGCAACAAACTACAATCATAGTACATACTACAAACTGGTGATTCTTGTAAATTTTTATATGTACCAGTCACATCTGAAGTATTTCTGCTTAAAACAAAGAATGTCTGCAATACAACATACTTTTTCCCCCCATCTTCTTTGCTATAACATACAGTACCGGTCAAAGGGATTGGAGCGGCCAGACAGGGTTCAACATGTCATTCTCGTTTCCTTAAACATTGTATCAAACAACATTAGGCTAAATATTCTGATATTTGCTCGTTATATATCAACACATAGCTTTCTGTCGCCCATCCATCAACTAATGTTACAGTCGGTAACCAACCTTCTTTCAAACCATGAATGCTCAATCTGTTCGTGCGGCGGGGACGGGGGACACTCATAACCAGTGGTCCGGGTATCAATAGTAAGGGGCCGAGAACGAGGGGACAATAATGCTTCGTCTGTACCGAACCTTTCGTATCGTTCCCTGGGTGACAGCTGTATTTCGTCCGCTGCATCGTGTTGTTGCAGTTTGTAGAGCTCAAGCGGAGGCACGATAGGTGCGCCATGGTGCTTTTTCTTGTACTGTTGAGTGATGAGATCTTTTCTGGACCTCAAGGGCGACGAATCAACTTCATCTATTTCACCATGCTGTAAGACAAGAAAGAAATCTTAATGACGTTCTCGGCAAGGGTCTGAGACCAAGGAAGAGGAGTGCAACCTTCCTTTCCTAAGAATTTTCGATTCTCGTTAACCAATCAGGAATTTACACGTTCGTTCAAAAACACACGGAGAGATGTTAGGTCATCCTGACGTCAGAAGGAAATGTCACGCTACTAAGCAACCACTGTCACGCAAAGCTCAGATCAAAAATCTCGGAGATAAGATTTCAAGCACAGAAGGTTCTTGTTGTTTCGGATGTTCCTAGGATAGTGATGTTTTCTGTAAAGAGGAAACTAAATTCACCACTGACAAGTCCAGTATCTTACTACATGACGCGCTTTCGTCATTGACAATCACAATACAAGAGAAATCACGATGGAAATATCAATATTCATTACTGATTTCCCCACAGTTCTCTTAATATTAACTCTGAGAAGTTGGCAAGTGTCTGACTTTGACCATTTTACAGTGAATGGGTGCAGCAGGGGTAGCAATACTTACATCTTGCTTGGTTGATGCAGATGGAGACTGAATCCTTGACGACCTTGCAGATCTGGGTGATCTGGGCGGTGTTGTTGACACGACATCTTTGCTCTTTGCCTCATCAACTAAAGGATGTACGAAAGCTTTGCTTTGTCTCTGCTTAACGTCCTGTGGAACACCCATTACAAAGTTACATTGACAGATCACAGGCTCACCAACCTCAAGAAGGTAATCTCAAGTGGCATTGTTTATTATGCTGCATGCAAATAAACCCTGATGTGGAACCATTCAGATGAAACTCATCGAGCATAACCTTCCTGTGGAGCTTGTTTGATGATGTGATTCGTTTTTGGATTTTGAACTTGTACTCTTGGGAGATATAGTATATAGTATATACCACACAAGTGAATAGTGCTTTTCGCGCGCTCTGATTGACTAACTCGGAGGTTATAGTACTATTCACCTCCGAGCAGCCGGCGCGAGAGATTTTAAAATTTCCGACCGCTTATCATACATAAAATAACGTTTTGGTCCGCTGATTATTCAGCTTGTGTGGTATATACTAAAACAGTTATTCACCTCAGTGTCGATGAAAGTGATGGATATTTACCTCCACTTCGGTGAATAATTGTTAATTATTCCTGTCGTATGCTGCGCGTATGTCGCATTGATTGTGTCTGGCCACTGTATTTTCCATGGCGTGGTATAAAATAAGTATCCAACGCTCTCTCGTGATATACCATGGAACATCCCACTTGTCACTTGTATTTTATTGGTATACACACTCGCCCAAAGGCTCCAATGTATACTAAGAAATTGCGTAAGTAGTACATGTATGAAGCAGGTAAAAGAAAACCCACAAGTAAAATATTGTAATGCGATTACCTTGAATTCGCACATAAAACCTTGGTTGTCAAAAGGAAAACTAACATGCCGTAAAAAGATGAAAAACATGACCAAAATCAAATACAAACTTTTTATGCAAACCAACAGCATCAAACTGCCTTGTCCGGGACGTGACTCCTGATTATACGCAGTACACATGGAGTTGTGAAACCGCTTTGAGTTTTGCCTCCTGCCCATCAAGTTCTGCTCTCAGTGAACGAAAGGGTGTGACATATTCCATTGTACATTTAGCACTTTCAATATTATTGTGAAGGAAAGTTAGTTTACACATAGATCTTACCTTGTCTAATTCTTCTTCACTGTTTGCGAAAATCTCGCTTGTTTCGTGTCTTTTCTTTAAGCTTGGTCTCCGCCTGTTCTTGGGAGGAGGAGCTCGGTCCCGGGTGAGAGAGCCAAGAACCTCAGAATTCCTCTTTACCCTGAACAGTGAGTCCCCTGTACTTGTACTTATTATCTCCTCGTACAAATTTTCATCGTCCTGAATTAAACACACAAACGAAATGCAAAAATCTTGCGGTATTCTTAAATGAGGAAAAGAGGTAGGGGAAGGAAGCAGAGGGTCGTAAAAACAACAACGATACAAAAACAGTTCTGACAAAACAGCAATTTTCTCAAAGTGGTGGAATTGACAGTTTGCAAACCAAATTACGTTTTATGATACAAACCCGTGACAATTTCCTATAAATATTTAGCTAAAGCTGCAGCAGAAAGTGGCGAGTTAACATCAAATTTGTATTGCTCGCCTGTTTTCAGTTTCAGCAATTATTCAGGTAATCCTAAATTACACAACACACAATCATTTGGTGTAAAAACTGACCTTGAATCCTTCAAATTGCTCGTGTGAATCTCTCGTATGAGGATAAGTTGAGCTCAAGATGTGGTTACTGTTCTTGTCCTTTGAAAGCAAAGTGAATGGAACTTTTCAGAACCAAGACTAAAACTCTAACCAACACACAAGGTCAAAACATGTTTTACCCAATCATCCAGTTGGGGGTGGAAGCTCTATCTGATATTACATACATACATACATACTTTATTGTTGCCTCCCCAATGGGGCTTTTTAGGAACAATTAATAAAATTACTAAGTTACTAATAACTACACAATCAAAATTAATCAAATTGAAAAAACATTTACAACATGTTACATAACATGCAATAATGCAAAGATTTATATTGCAAAATTTGTACATGACTGTGTGCAACTACTTGGCAAACAATACCAATAAATAATAAAAAAAGTTAAATAAAGACGTTAAAAATCTGTTAATTATCCAATAAAGAAGCCAACGCAATGAATTATACTGCCATAAAACATGACTGTCATGAAAGAAACCAAGTGTTCTCAAACCACTGTTGAGTTGACAGTTATTGTTGACAGTGTACACTTTAGTATAGGTTAAGTCTGCATACGAGCCAAGTGGCTCATCAGGCCAGAGTTTATCCCAGTTTCCACAGCATGAAGCAACTAGGGGTATTCTACTCCCCCCTGGATGGGATGCTAGTCCATCGCAGGGTTACCTTCAGCATTAAATTTGCTGGTACTCATTTATACACCTGGGTGGAGAGAGGCACTTTGATAGTTAAGTGTCTTGCCCAAGAACACAACACAATGTCCCTGGCCAGGGCTCAAGCGCGGACCCTCTATCCGGAGATGAGCACACTAACCATGAGGCCACCATGTCTCCACACACACTTTTGTATGCATTATGATAACGACTTATCTTATGTAAAAAAATAAAAGAAGCTTTTCTATGTTTTGTACTCTGAGCACAAAAAGAATTCAGTATATTATAGACATAGAAAACTTCAAGAGCTTTTTAACCAATCAATCAATCAATCAATCAATCAATCAATCAATCAAGCAAGCAATCAAGCAATCAATCAACCAATCACTTAATCAATCCGTACATCCAGACATCAATCAATGTAGCCCTCAATCAATCAATAAGTCAGTCAGTCAGTCAGTCAATCAATCAATCAGAACACGTCAGAATTGAGTGATATGAATGTTACAGCAAGCACATGTAATAATCTTAAGTGAGAAACACTTACCACCCCAATAACAATGCCCCTCTTTTCAAAAATTTCAAATCCTTCAGATTTGGGCCTCTTCTTTAGAGGTTTCACTAGGTTTTCTTTCTCAAGTTGTCTGTTGTCCTGTCCTTCAGATTCAATAGTCTCCAGTTCTTCAATTGCTTCCATTACAGACATCTTTCCCATTCTACTGTTTTCAATTGTATCATTGGTATCTGCAAAAGGTTAGAAATACGACACGTGTTTGATTGCTTACATGGACATGTACTTCGTGACTTCAAAATTGGAATCTCAATGAAACCTGTAAAAAAATGTAATTAAGTTGTTGAATCGAGTATCTTATTCACTTATTATACGTCTTACAAACTTTTGATAAAGTTTTGAAATTCACCATTCTAGGATTACACTGCATGAGTGCTATAACCTAAAAGTTTCTAATTGTAAATTGTTCATTACTGTGTGCCATAACTCAGCCAATTCACAAACCTGATGTCTCTTTCTGACTATTACCATTTCTTCTCCTCCTTCTTCTTTGTTTGCCAGTATCCTCTTCACTGTAGTTACGGCTTGGCAACGGTGGACCTGTTTGTGTTTAGAGTAAAATTTTAATTATAAGAGTTGGGCTTTGCTCAAAAGGATGTTTTTTGGGGAAAGGGGAAGACTTTTTCTGGTGGGAAGGAGGGATATGTCCTGGGGGGGGCACTCACATATAAAAATGATGGCGGTGCTCGTCATACCTTTTAGGGGTTAAAAAAATGGTTTTAGTACCTCGTATGGTGCTCAGCATCAAAAAGGCCACAGTAGGAGCTTTTGCAGTATCTTTTAGAGTATTGAACTGAACACAATTTGACAAGCAAATAATGTGTTGTTTTAGAATTGGTACCTCCTGGGGGTGGAAGCATTTCAAGCCACTCCCACAAAACAAGATCTTGGTAGCTCTTAGGAGTCCTTTTCAAAATTTCTGATGAGCCCCCCTGTCCTTTTTATATGGGAGTCCCCCCCCCCCCCCCCAACAGGGCATACATGTATATATGGGGATCTTTATTAGAATGGGCTTATGTTCAGAAAGGACATTTGAAGCTCACAAAATTTAGGTGCACATCGTAACATGCATCAAACTTCTTGCATTACAGCCAGCTGTAGGGGGAGACATACCTTCATCACCAGATTCCTGTGAGTGTGGGCTGTTTTCATCTGTAGATGTCAGGTCAGGTCCAAACAAGTGCTCTTTGATAGTTTCATTGATTGCTTTCTGCACAATCCTACAGGAATAATCAAAATAAAATGTAATACATGTACCGGTAAGTGTTCCATTAGCCACTCATTATGTCAATCCAGCATCTTTGAGTTTACTAGTGGATTAATTGATCTCCTTGGAAATATACTGATGCATTGCCTCGTAAGCACACACAACAGAAAAATGAACAAACAATTTTCTAATGGATTTGAAAATTTTTCAAACAATACATGTTACCTTGTGCCAGGTGGGATGGCCAAATGTTTAGCGTGCTGGACTCTCAATTGCACAGTCTCAGTTGGAGTCCTAGCAGGGGCCAGGTCACTGACCTGTTTTCCTGGGCAAAAAACCTTACTCTCACGGTGCCTCTCTAGAACTCAGGTGTACCTTGCAATAGACTAGTAATCCTATCCAGTGGGAGGGGAGGGGAGGGGGTGTAGGAATATACCCTCTGTTCTTTTTAATCTTTAATTGAACTGTAAGTTTAACAAATCGAATGTGGTTTAGCGTGGTCTGTAATCTTATCGACAACAATATGCATCATCACAGTGGTCAAAATGTTGTGGACTCACTCGGCTGTGCCTCGTGAGTCCACAACAAATTTTGACCACTGTGATGATGTGTATCATTGTCGATAAGAGTACAGACCACGCTAAATTACATTTCTATTTGTTTTTACCACAATATCAATGTCAAAGAAAATGTTTTTTGTTCAGAGCACGAGCTGAAAAAGGCATTGCGTAACACATTGATGTGAGCAGCATTGTCTGGACTCTTATCGACAACAGCAAATTAGACAATCAGATTGTGAGATAAGTAGCAATTGCAGTAAAATATGTAATGATTAATACTAAAATACACTGTACATGTACTCCCATAAAATACTTACTCCTTTCCAGCAGGTGGTTTGGGAGACTCTAGAGTGGGGCTTGAATCACTGTGAAGACAATATGACAGTCACATTTACATATTAAATCTACTGAATACAGCACACACTTGTCTGGGTAAAATTCAACGTAGTACCATGTTTTTGAGAGGGGAAATAGGCCCAATACATGTAGTGAGAGTAATCAAAACTACAACAACACAGAAAGATCTGATTGGTCATGCACAAGCTTGATTTTAGCCTAAATAGGACAGTGCATGCATCATGCTTGTAGACAGTTTAGCTGGACAGCATGTATCATTCTATATTTTACACATGCTTTTTCTTGGACAGATGTAGTTGTCCTTTTCTTGTGCATCTTGGTCAAATTACATTCAACTGCTAAAATTTTAAGCCTTATTTGAATTTCACTGTAATAATTAACTGCGTGACCATGGGTTCTCCCTTTGCTCATGTTTTAAATCTTTTATCTTGGTGAACAGAAACAGGCTCCCACTTGGCCATCTTCTCAAATGAAACGTTCACAGCATTTGATGTTTTACACAGTAGAACTATCATGCACTTATGTACAAAAAAGCCAGCTCTTTTCATGGTGATAGCCACAAAGATTTTTTATAACAAATTATTCCTGTGGCACTATGTACTGCTCGAAGCTGTAACCTACATGTACATTTGCAATTGCGTAGATGTGTACATGTAAAGTCAACAAACATGGGCTGATGAAGTTTAAAATTGGGAAGTGAATTAGCTATAGGTATGACCTTTTAATTGCTTGGTTAAGACCATTTTCAGTAAATAGTGAGTTATTGGGTTGCAGTTTTCTGGCTAGAAAACTGTTTTCTACTGATTTCAGACAACTTGAACTTTGGCTAGGTATGGACAGAATTATTTATTGCTGGTTGAAAAGTCAACAAATGTAAAGGAATTAAATGGAAAAGCCAATGGAATACCGTTCCCACGGTCAACATTTCACAAAGGGAAAGTATGAGCAGTTGTTTCTTCTGGTTTTGCCAGTAAATAGAGTTATTGTGTTGCTGCTATTTGACTACTGCTGCTTCATGGAACTGTTTCCTATCGATTCAGGATAATGCACTTTAAATTTCACGGTTTTCAAGGTTTTCAGCTTTCTTATAAGCTTCTTTGTTCATGGTCATCTTAAACATTTGCCACATTATCTTTCACACTTCCTGCTGTAAAAAGCCTGCTCTTTATTTAATTCTCAGTCTATACCATCAAATGGATCACTATGATGTCAAAATACATCCTCTAAATTCTGGCAAGAAGAGGCACAGGAAGATTTTGCCACTATTGTTTCCTTGGGATATACAAAACCAGCAATATTTTTAAACACTAAATAAATATAAATTTAACTGGTTGGTGATAGTGTACTGAATTATGCATTATATGAAAGCTGCGAGCTTCTTAACTAGATCATAACATTAAGAGAAAATGGAATTTAAAAAAACAATCACTCAAATACTGACTCTTATGAATGTACATGTACTGTGGAAGGTGTCAATTTAGGTTGAAATGAATTATGTTTTTAAGGCTAGGAAAGAAAAATGTGCTGCGTTGCAGGCCTTGTAAAAGTTTAGCCCTGAGATTTGAATAAAATAGACGTGCTGCAAAAACATCTATTTATAAAAGAAATGAGCCTTGTGGGATTAAAATTAAGATTATTCACCGCTTTGCTTAAAATTACCAAAGTCGTTAAACCTACTGAGCTGCTACACAAGTATAAGTATAAATAAGGGTTCATTTGGAGCTCAAAGTGTGAATAGAGTCTTAGCTTTCAACGATGTTTTACTTCTTGCTTACCAGTGAGCCACATTCAGAATTTAAGCTTCAAAATGTTTGAGATATATGAGCAAAGAACAGCAAAGAACAAACACAATTACTGATCACGAAGGATTAATTACTCAACAGCTGATGGCAGAGGAAGAATACAAAGTTGAAAGAGCGGTATATTCTCCACACAGAACACAATGAATTAAGCTCCTAGATCACTCCAGTAGATGCAGGTATTCATTTACATGTACACGCATGCATCCATTTTAAACAAACGTACATGAAATCTTCTAGAAGACATCTTTTGAAATTTACATTGTGCATACCTTTGATGAGTATTCCATGAAGGTGAAACAGACCTCATGTACATATCCAGGTCTTCTGTGGGTGACGAAATGCTAAAAGAAAAATTAAAAAACAAAAAAAAAGGTTAGACAAAAATTAATGCAAATGAGAGCCCAGATAAACTTAGTTGTAAATGCAATAATGATAAAATACAGAGCAATCAATAACTGACTAAAACAACACCTGCAGGATGTGTTGAATTTTCATTTCTACATTATGTGATTTTAATTATTTATGAAAGAAAATGGTGGTCAGATTATACATCAAATACATAATTGCATTCCCACAAGAATCCACTACAACTGAGCAGAACAAGCTTGTGACTTGACAAAGACCATTTTCTGTGTACATACAGGCAATTCATTATATTTACATTCATTCATTAAGAAAATCAATTTCAGACTGGGGTGTGATACATGTACATAACCCCCGACAACTTCCAAACTCCATGCATTTTCTGGCAGAAATTCAAAACAATCCAATTTAATAATGGATCTTTGGTGCACAAACAATTCAAAACTCTCAGACATTATGGCTGCACTAAACCACCCACAATACACACAAACATTAACTGCAGTTTCTCCTGTCAGTGAATCAGCCCATCTGTCAGTTAGCTATCTACATAAATTAAAGTGCAACTTGCATTTAAAAAAGATATGAATAAAAACACTTCTCTGTTTTAGAGCTCAGAAACTAAAATTTATTTTGCATTTTAAAAGACTTAAAAACGTCAGATAATAATTATTATTGTAAGTAGCTGATTCAACAAGATCTTTATAAGTTCCAAAATGAACACAAACATTGGCTGTTTTGGTACTACATTTTGGGCTTATCTTAGTGGTTAAATGCTAAGATGTGAATAACACAACCAATCATTAAATTCTGGTCACATTCAAATGTGCAAATACTGTCAAAAGTTACATTAGCCATAAGTTCTCATGAAACAAGTTGATGCAAATGCATGAAAAAACAAAGGATGACTGAATTGCATGTGGAGATACATATCAATTGTCACTTTGGTTCACAAACTCATTGTATTTTGTAAAACATACCTTGAATCAAACATACAATGCATTTGTGTCATAACCTCTCTAAGAGCTCACAAACAATGCCAGTGGCTACAATGAAGCTAGGAATGACTACTATAAGGCTTTAACAGGTGCATCATGATGTTCAATCAAGGTTTTTGATGTAGAACAGAAGACAACTCGCAACATTCTTAACACCGTAAACACTAAAATCACTTAGAAAGGAGATCAGAGTGACTGAAGGAGTAAAAATAAAATGCTCTGTCAGAGTTTGAAGCACATAAAACAAAGAGGGACATTTGCATCACAAATATTCAAATCACTGAAGCATAAAATGACACTTCAAAACCTGCAAGAAATAAATATTATTTATCATCTATTGCTAGTGTCAAATGCTATAACTGCATGCCCCACTGATTAAAACAATACTGTATTTTATTACTTTTTTTCAAGAAAGACCAGAGGAATATCTAGAAAAAGATAAATCAGAAGAAATCAATGAAAGAAAAATACTTTTGTCTACTACTACACAAGCAAAATGCACATTTCCCTACAGTTGTAATATATATTAATTAATACATGTATATTCAATGTCACTTAAAATTCTTAACAGAGCATAATATGTAAAGTGCTCAGTGGATCCATATTTAACTTTTTAATTTATGACCTGGTCATAAGTGATCAAACAGTGTCAATCTTAATACACTCTATCTCTTCCAAAATAATGAGAAGAGGTTGTATGGCTCAAAATGAGATCACATGTGTTACCATTGCAAGTGCCTAAAGGTATTCCCTTAGACTGTTTTTGTAATGAAATTTATATAAATTATGAAATGCGCCAGAGAGGTTCAAAATATTTACCAATTACGCACACTGCTTACTAATCAGTTGCCATTAACAACAGCCACTGTTGTTAGGGGCTTCATTGGAACGTGATGTAATTAGTGGTTTCTTTTCATTAGTGACAAAGAAAGCTAAGTTCTCAGACTTCTCCAGTTATTCTTAACTACTGTTTTCATTAAATTTCTTTACAACATTTAAATGTGCTCCAAAATTTGTCTAGCACGTTAGAGCCCTGCAATGTAGAGGAAATTGAACATGGGAAACCAGTAATTCCTTGTTTGGGAACTTTTCTTTTGCTATTGCACTCTTTAATTCTATTCATGAGTTTTGTTTTGTCTACAGCTGCTACTAAATAGCAGTCTTGTCTGATCTCTTGTATCAATATAGATAATACTTGCTAATTGTTCTGAAACTTCATTTACATACACTGTGCAATTTTACAACTACCACACAGGTTGAAACAAAAATGAAATTGGAAATTTATTGATCTTTAATTGAATAGTAATATCACATAGTTCTGTCACAAAAATGATTTTTAATATTAAATACAGTATATCAGAGAATTTCTATTAATAACAAAAGCAATCTTTCATTTTAGAAACAAAGGGACTAGCCTACACATAAATGTAAGTGGAAAAAAAATTCTGAGGCAAACATCAAGAAGATACATTATATACACTATACCTCTCAGAATTTTTTTAAATGTAAGAAATCCAGAAGCTAAACTTACTGAGTAACAGGTTGTAACATTTTCTTTGGTTTCTTGACTGTGGCATAAGTAGGGCCATCTTCCTGTATTTTCTCCTTGTCTTCCTGTCCGGTTAATTGAAATGACTCCTCATCACTGGCTGAACTTTCATTCTTTTCATTACCAGCCTGTACAAAAACATGCACAAATCACCACCACAACATGAAAGTATTAAAACTAGTTAATGAGATATTTGTCCATTACCAGTCTGCCACTAATTAATGAGCTAAAGAATGCGTACTTTATGGTTGGAAAGATCAAGATTAAAATACATTTTGTCCAATTTTGGTGTAGTTTAATAGTCAGTGTTTTGACTTGTACCACCCCTCACCCCCGAAGAAATAAAAAATAAAAGATTGCTACACATGCCAAATCAAATGCATTTGCCATTACTTTGTGAGAAAGATGGTAGCCTGGTGATGGTTACTGAGTGTGCCAAAATCCAGGTCGAGCAACCAGGTTCAAGCCCTAGGCAAGACAACTGTGTTATGCTCTATTGAACAAAACTCTTTAATCCATCTCACAGTGCCCCTCTTCATGTGTCAGAATGGGTTCTGGCAAATTCAATGCTGGGGATACTGGTAACCCTGTGATGTGCTTTCATCCCATTCAGGGGTTGGGGGGGGGGGGGTAGAAATACATGTACAGTATACTAGAAAATGTTAATTGGAAACTGGGATAAGCTCAGGCAAGATGGGACAATAATATTTGACTAGATGCGTCTACCTTTAATGTCAATAAGAATAAGATAATGGAATTGCAGTTTATACAAGGCATAAAGATTACTCTCAAAAGCCTTCTATTTGTATTTGCACCTTTTGAAGATGTTTCTTTCTTGTCAACAGTGTTGGAGAGTCATTTGCCCTGGAAAAGACAATAATGACATGATACATTGGTGCATGAGCAGAGTTTTCATTAACTATTGAGTCAGGAACTTCAAAGTGTTAATGATGCAATGCCTTGTTACAAGTATTTTGGTTTCTGGCATTAAGCTACATGTACTTACAGAGTGCATCAAGTGCTACAGTATTTACAACTTGGCAATCACACACCAGGGTCCTAAATAAAGCCTTCACCGGCCTCCCTAGGGGCGGGCAAGGACATTTCCTGGAACCGCACAATACATCTACAGACAAAAGCTCAATCATTGCAGTCATGGAAAATTGTTACAAGGCCTGAACTTTGTGAGTGAAGCTGAAGAGAAGCATGTTAATTCTATTTCTTATGATCAAAAACTCACTTGGCTTCCTGAACTCTGAATATGTCTGTGGTAGCATAAGGAGACACCTACAAAGGAAGCAGCCTTTAAATGTGATCTGAATTGGGAAACATTGGTTGCCAAATTTAGACTATCCCAAGAACCACTCAGCATTTTAGGTTTCATTGTGGATTACAGTGTAGACTGCCATATATATCTAGCAATATCAACATGGAAAAAAGTTGATACACATTTGAAAGCTTGCAATAATGTACATACTGTAAGATAGTTAATAGCCTTCATAATAACTTCACTAAACAGATACCACCTTCAAGGGGGTTTTGATATAATTTATTTTTTACTGTAATCATCTAAAACGACTGATTTGGAAGGAGTTCACAATGTGTTTTACAAATCCTTACCCTTGGCATAAATGTACATTTCCTTTTTGTCCACAGTGTGATGTTATACATGTAGCATGTTTGAACTAGACCCTTATAAGTTCACAACAGTACAATATTTACACTGACGAGAAATTTTAAACACTTTTCAAACCTCAAATAAGGTGTCAAAATCTTCTATGAACGTGCAAACAATTGCATTGGTGTGTCCCTGTTCTCGAAGACCTTCAATTCCATCACCACATCTAGAACAAAGCAAAATTAATGCATTGGTAATCCTCAGATATTTGCCATGTACCCTTTCGTTGCACCCTTCCTATAATCAGACAGCTGGGTAACTATGCTCTCCCTCAGTCAGACATGTTCCCTGACATTTTGCTAGACTAGTTGAAAAAAAAAATTGAACACCTCTCATAAATGTATTCAGACACAATGAACATTAGTCTGCACCTGTTCAAATTTTAATTGCATTCAATGGCTCCATAATTGTAACTAAAATATGTATATGTGTGTGTTTGGGGGGGGGGGGGGGGAGGAAGGAAGGGAATAGAGTATACATCTGGTGAAGGCGGCGTGGCCTAGTGGTTAGGGCACTGTATTTGTAGTCTGGAGGTCCTGAAGTCAAATCCTCTTTGATCCCTGCCACAAGATGGATTTGTGTTTGGTGGTCCCAGATTCAACTCCTCCACAGTTTGTAAATAGCCAACTGGTACAGTGTAAGCCTCCTGCTGGTTGGGATTTTAAATAAGTTTCTCTACTTTAATTTACAGTATCATTTTGTTTGCTTATTTCAGTGTCTGCAATTAGTACAGCAGTGCTTAACAATTGAACACTTGCACAATAAACAGGATTTGTTTTATTTTATCATTTTAGAACATCCTATGATGATTTAAAGAATAATTACATGCAATGAAAGAACTGTGGTTATCAATTCTTTCTTCTGCATTTGAACTCAACAAATATCGGGCTTTTACCTGAAAAAGTTTGGTCCAAATACTATAGCCAAAGCCATTGAACTCATTTTATTATTTTCTATAAAAGAACAAAACATACAATCAACTACACGTAGGTGACAGCACTGCAAAAGCAGAACCCACATAATTTTAATTATATCAGCAAGAAAAGAATGTGCATGTGGCATGTTGCATGTTGCAAAAAAATTGCTTCAGTGGTGTAGCTCTACTAAACACAGTAACTTTGGGACAAATGTTCATTAATGAAAACTATTTGAGTGAAATTTGAGTGAAATCACAACAAGCTTTCGTGGAATGTTTTGTTGAACTAAGTGGGCAAAACTTACCTTCATTCATGGATACCTTCACAAGAAAGTTGCACAGGTACTTTAGCAACTGATAATTAGATGTTGGAAGCTTCTCAAGCAGTGCCTTGATTTCAGGTAAACCACCCCTGTTACCTTTGTGAGCTAAAAATGGCAATTGAAAAAAGTAATACGATACAGTTAGCTTTTTCAACAAGATTAAAACAAATACATCTTGGGACATCTTACTTAAGACTACCGCACACTAGCTGATTTTTTGTTGTAGAACTGCAGATTTTTTGTCAGGGTAAAAACTTGCCGGGCCATCACCTTGTCGCACACTAGCCAATTTTTTGTTACGACTAACCGCGTTGAGGCTTGGGGCCAAGTCATCCAAAATCAAGAGGGCACCTATTCCACTGACATTACTCTCATGACATTTCCTAACCGGTTGAGGTGTGCGCGAGCACCGAAAAATTGTCTTAGTTCACCGCACACTAGCTGACAAGGCCCAACAAGGCCCGACAAGGCCTGACAAGACGTTTGGAGATCTAGCACTGTCAGATATCACCCATCAAGCCCTGATCTTGTCGCAGACTCGTCTGAATTCACCACACACTAGCTGACAAGTATGCTGTGGCCTTTATACTAGGAAAACAAGAAATGGAAGTGACAAAGTAAATAGAGCAGAAATGGGAGCAAAAAGGTGATGTATGATATTGCCAAACACCTGAGAAGTTATGTTCAAGAACATACATGCAAGTGTTGTTCTCTGTTTTCTCATGATTGAGTTAGAAAGGACAATAATTATTATTTTGTATCTGCTCTGACTGGTTGGTTCGGAAAGATTACATGGAAAAGAGGTTCTTCAAGCTCAAGTCGTGGATGGCATAAATCCTATGTTACATGGTCCAGGTTTCTGTCATCAGATAATTTTATGCTGTACATGTATAATTCATTCTTAGCCTGCCCTACCTTGATGTATCTTGATAAAGTCCGCTGTCATACTCTGAGGGATGGGAGGGTCAGGTAGTTCTCTCTACAAACATAAAATATATCATGACATTAGCAGAGTTACTGACCATTGTTTTGGTCATGTTCAATAGACTTGGCTCTGTACTACCAGTAATGAACTAAGTTTGCTAGTACATGCCTGACGAAACCAGCTTGAACTGTCTGCCATTGAGAAGTGTCTACATTGAAGTAGGGAGAGGGATCAAATTTACATTGTATGTTTTACGTAAGAGAGAAATCTGCTCGACACTATTTAATTTGTAATAATTCTATGTACACTAATATTATTTAGTGTTCACAAGATAAACCCCATTTCACTAGCTAGCGTACATGTAAGTGTCGTCAAAAAATGTGCAGAGCCTTGCATGTCTAAAAAAATTTGAAATTTGAAATCTCAGAATTTAATCAAATTTTGACATGGTGTTTTTATTTTAATAATTGTCACAGAAATGTGCTAATTTGCTAACTATACAGTAGTCCAAACATTCCTAAGTGACATACATGACATGTACTGTATTAGGTAATTTCAAATTTGTCCTGACTAATCTTTACTAGAGGAAATTGATAAATTAAAATTAAAATAGATAAATTACCACCTAAGTCAGCTACATTTGTACATTGTACTAAACTGCTAAGGTTCAACAGTTGGTGAAAGTGCTCAAAAGCAACTGCAGGCCAGCCTGCAGAACAGGCGGATTAGTGGGGCAGTGAGTGAGACGAGATACACCAGCTTGGAGTGCGACTACGAGCGTGAAGCACAAGACGAAAAAATCCGCCTGTAGTCACACCATTGTTTATGCTTTACCGCCCCCTTGAAATGATTGGCATATAAGAATGAGAGAGAACAATAATAATTCAATTTATTGGCCCGAAAAAATGTCTCAAGTAACCAATTTACAAATGTATACATGACGCAAAACAGTCAACAGACTGAACATCTAAATTTAGCTAAATTTCAATCATGTATAAACCTAAACATCACACAGAAGGAGATGAAAAGCTCGAACAAATTCAGGATGAAAGAAACATAACTTTGACGACACAGAACGGATCTCTAAGATTTTCGACGTAACACTACAGCAGTCTCTGGTGATGCCAGACAAAGCTAAACTATGATCCGTGGTATTAAATAAACAAGCCACATAACTTAATAACACAGTTTTAATCTAACAACCAGGCCTGGAATGCAAGTAATCAACATAATAACTAACTTTGTCCCTCCAGAGTGAATAATTTAAAAGAGATACAACATACGTTTCTGCAATAGAAATGAGGCAAGCCAAACCACACTCGGCACATGGCAAATTACAGAGGTGTCAAACTCTACAAAGCAATAGATAACAGCTGAAACCATGCAGAGCTTTGACCTCTAACAGTCCAACGGTTCTACTTTACTTTTAAAAAAGTCCCCCTGATAACACAACAACATTAAGTACCCTACAGAAACAAGTGAGGACCAAAATAAAAGGTCAGGAGGCTGGCATTTATAAGAGAATGGCAAATGTAGAAATGTCATGAGCTGTAGGAGTCCGTGTAGGACTGTCACCCAATTTAACACATGTTTTTTCTCACATTCTGACGTCACATGGCTTAAGGCAACCAATCAGCAAAAACCATTCGCCAGGCGAATCGTTGGAAGAGCATAAACAATGGTGTGACTACAGGCAGATTTTTTCGTTACTTTGTGAATTGTTTCCACTACAGGCAAGTTCAGCCTAACATCGTGGGCATGTCAACAACACTTAGCAATCACAGATCCACCTTGCTAGAATACTACATAATTGAATATTGAACACTTGATAATTTCTTCTTACCAAAAAAAGTTTAAGCAAGCCTGCTACAGCCATTACATCTCCCTTTTGTTCCAAGTTTGCTTCACCATCTAAAAAAAGAGAATAATTATCAGTAATACACCAAAACCAGCATGTTCATTATAGATACCCAGATATACTCAACCATCACATCACAATGTTAATGTGATTTTAAATATTTAAGTTGGCAGCTAGCTTTATTTAATTCCAGGATCCACTTGGAATGTGTTATTGAAAGTCTTCAGTTTACATTGTATTATTTTTTAAGAAAACAATTTATAAAATTTATAACTGATAAGTATTCAAAGTGACATTACCTTTGTCGTATGTCGCCTTCAGTGATTCAACCACTTTATGATTACCACTTATACGGAAAATTCCCTCATGACTCATACCTAAGAAATAAAAACCAAAATTGAACAAGTTTGTAAACATTACAGCTAACTACATAATAATAACATTACTTCAAATTTAATCTTCAACTGAAAAACTTCGAAAGAACATTTTCTGACAGCTTGAATGAACATGTAAGCTTAGAGTGCAAATTTCTCCTGTCTATTCAAGTATAGGTCAGTTACAACTTGAGGCTAAAATGGGAAGCTGCAGTATATTGTGAAAGGCTGTAAGTTATTCAATCTAGAGAATACTCTTCTACCACCACAGGGGTTCTTAGCAGAGGGGTGGGCATAGGAAAAAGGTTGAAGAGTAAATACCTGAGACTGATGTCCACCAGTACACTCACTCACTTCTTATACATGTAACTAGACAAGATCACCACCAGGCTTCAAAGTTTCAACACAAAAATTTTCTTCTTACCGGTATATAGTGTATAGGTTAAGTGTTACCTGAGGAATTTGGGAATGCCAAGGTGCTGAAATATACTTTTATTCACAGCTTCACAAAACCTATATACAACAAGTTACTGAATGTACATGCAAGTTGTGAACTGACTTTGAAACCAGGATGCCTTTTGTTCAAGACAATGATAATTATAGGCAATGAAACAACGTTTAGTAGCACCAACCATGTTTTGCAAGGTATTCCACTATGTTGGTGATGATGGGTGGCACTTCACATCCTTCAGACCTTCTCAGTAATTCATCAATAGAAACTCCAAATGTTTTGTTGGTCATTACTGTCACACCTTGAAGTATTGAGAAAGGAAAGCACTTTACTTAACATTTAAAAAAAATTGCTCAACCACAGCAAACAAATAGGTTACCTGAAATGCATGTACATGCTACACTATAATTCAATACATGCTTGTCAGGACAATCAGTCTTATTTTGGTCTAAATTATGCCTGATATATTTTATCTCAGTCTATCTTCACGGAAAGATGTTAATACAATGATGATTTCCCATAGCTTCCAGAAAATTGTACAGATCTATAGATCTTTATTCGTATTTCTTTTGAGGGAAAGATCATGTACATATATTTATCTTTGTGCTTAGAAATTATGTGTTATAACATTGGCATTGATCAGTCCTGGATGGTTGTTAGTAATTAGAATACTAAATGATTATTTGATCACTAATAGATGGTTATCTGAGATAATTACCAAAAATATCCATCCCTATGCCAGGTTAGAGACAAAGGACATTTCACAAATTAAACTGCCATGTTATTCCATGTCTCCTGTTTTTGTGATGCACTGTGATCAAACTAAATATAGAAAGCTTACCGCCACTCAGGTTTCTTCTTTTTACAAGAGGTGAGCTTATTTTCTTTTTCATTTTCGCTATTTTTGACTCTGAAGTCTGCGGCACAGAGAGCTGATCTGAACCCTTGAATCAAAAACAATTCAGGATTAAAAGGTTGACGAAACTTCCACCATATGTATAAACATCTTATATAAAAGCGATTTATGTAATCCTCATGATATTGGCAGCGCATGACCTGGAGTTTGCGAAACCTACGTTGTTGATACATGTACATTTCAAAGTGAGTGGAATATTTATTTATGCATGGAATATTTATTTATATGAAAAGGAAGTCTTAAGGTGTATGTACATCCATCATTGAGGTAATTTTTATTGTACTGGGGAAACATAAATTTCTACCCCAAAATTAGATCTGATTTACAATTGAATAAATATTTTATATGGGAACTTTATATTTATACAGAAAAAAAATACCCACTAAATAAGTATTTTTGTACTGTCACTGTTATAAATATTTCTGTAAAAAAAAAAAAAAACCTGTAATAATTGTTTTTGCACTGTAATAAATATTTTCACACTGCAATTAATAGTTTTTTACTGTCATAAATATGTTTGCATGGCATGTATGGGCGATTGCAAGCATGTTAATGCAAACTCTTTTGTCAAAACACATCACTCACCTTCTTGGTCACACCTCTTAAATAGATTATTGAAGATTTATTTATCGTATCTATAAAATAAAATTCTTGATCTTGATTGGTTCTCCGCACGCCTATTTGCCGCGTAATCGGTGAATGATCATAAGGGTGTCCAATTACAGGTATCCAATTTGAACTTTTTATAAAAATTTGGACACCTGTAATTGGAAACCTACGTGATTCACAGGTCAATTGCACACGCTTTAATGGCTTTCTTTGCAATGTTTCCTACAGTTTTCAAAACTCATGAAATGCGCCACATATGTTTTTGCTCAAAAGAAGTTCTCAAAAGACATTTTTAATTCTGAAATTTGCTATAGATACGATTAATTAGTAATTGGACCTTGCATCATACAATTCAGCGATTAATCGTGCTTGTAATTTCAAATAGGCCTCGCCCTTCGCACTTGTCCAATTTTGAAATTGCTTGTGTGATAACTCCCTGAATTGTACTCCACTCGGTCCAATTACTATTACTAATAGGTCATCAAACCCACCCAATGCACACCCACTACCACACCCACAACAAATTGTTTCAAACTGTAACAAAATATAAATAATTTTAGGCTCACAAATGGCTGGAATAGCAATCTTGAAAGATTACACTTCAAAATTTCAAATTGATTTGTATTCCATTGTGAACAGGAAAGTCTGATGTCTGATTACAAGATAACTGACATAAACCAGACAGTTCATTAACACAAAGCCATTACTAACCGCAATCAATGAGGAAGAAACAAATCTGTTCCGATAATTAAATTAATGTATTAAGAAGCAAAATTAAGAAGAATGCAAAACCCTTGTATAATGTATTACTGGTAGCCAGCTCAACACCCACCAAATCTTACATGTCAAAGTACCACTACAACTGAATAGAAACTGAAAGAGTAATAAAAAAATAAAATCTGGAAATAATGTTCCGGCCAACCTTACTCAGCAAAAGGGTTAGTTTTATTTTTCCACTTAAGCTTTATCGCCAGGCACGTAGCCTTAATTCTGACGAGTGATCGCGGAATCTCAGATCTTACCTGTTGGCTTCTGACGGAAACGCTCGACTCGGAAGCACATATCAGCATCGGACGAATTGCCTGGGAGAGACCTGTTTCTAAGCTATGCTGTCGATTGACCCCTCCGTCTCTCTGACTCATAGATCCGTGCTTTGTAAGTCACATTCAGAGTTTATATCTTATGTCCCGTAAAATAAACAGCGCACAGAACCTACTACAGCAACCATACACTTCGCAAGCCACTTCGCTTCACGACCAAAAAAAATCGTCGTACCAGAATAAAGTTTCCTTAGAGCTCACTCCCCATGGTGTGCAGATTTGTCTTTGAACGTTAACAAAACCAGGTGGATTTTACGACACAAAACCATTGCATGTTTCTCCCGAACTGTTTGAAACTGGCATGATCCCGCGCGATTTGTAGAGCAGGTACAGATGAAATTTTAATAAAACAGTCCGAAGTAAATACCAGTCGTTTGCTGTGATGATTTTCCACCTAAACAGAACATAGGTAAAGTTAAGCCAGTCATAAACTAAAAACACAACTTCGCTTTCTGTATTTGTTTCCAACACAACGCCTTTGGCAATTTCCAAGGCAAACAAAAACTAACGAGATCTCAGACGTTCGGGGTTTAGATTTCATAGTTTATAGTAACAGAGACTCAAAACAGTACACAGAATGCCTTGTAACAACTGATAAATTAGCTGAGGCACTTACGACGATCAAAGTCAAAGAATTCATTTATACTATACCTTGTTGAAAAAGACTTTCTAAGAGCTGCAGTGTTAGAAAAGTAAATAATGAATAACAATGAATTTTCCCTCTAAAAGGACCAAAAATGTCACCGGATATTCACTCAGTCCGTTGCCATCCCACGCTACCAGCACAATATAGCTGCACTTCTAGGTTTTCTTTGCTCGAGTCTATCACTCTCAGGTTTTGATTAAGAAGTACAGGTACTTGTATATCACTTATTCCCAAATACAGCCTGAAAAACCCGCGATATTCGACTGGACCTAACCCGCCACTCAATTTCTTTAGATCAACTATCAAGCTTGTTTTGCTCAAAATTTGCGTGTAAATACAAGCACATGTCACAATAGCCAATCACAAAACGCGATTTCAGTCACATGACAATATCCCGTGGATCAGCGCGGTCAATTTTTTAAAAATGGAAGTGAAAGTTTCGTGGGAATTTTCAAAATAATTTAAATGAAAGACTGTAAAAGAGGAATCATGGTATTTTATAATGTGGTTCTGTTTTGTATTCTTTCACCAAAGCAATGATGTCTCTTCAGTGAGATATTCCTTTATTATTTATTACTACGTAAAAAATTAGCTTCTGTTACTTTTAGAAGCTAAAAATGAATTCAAGGTTACTGTCTTTAACTTAAGATAATCGTCACCTGAATTGAGATTTGTTTACATAATTGAAAGTCGTTTCATTATCACTGTTATGGAAATTTATGCAGGACAAACTAAAACCCTCCTCCTTCCTTGGCCAATTTAATTTCTGAGAACGAAAGACACGAAACGTTCTTTTTTTTTTTTTTTTTCGGAAGGAACCCTGATTTTTCTTGCCTCGGATAATCGCGGTCCGATAGTCTCTCGTTCGTCCATTTGATTTCCTCCTGACCCTTTTGGCCTGGGTTTCCGAGGATCCCGGGCCGAGGATGCGGTTTTTCGAGCCTTGTTTACCTGAACCTCCAATTAATTCAAGGGATTTATTGCTCTCTTCCTTCCAAAAAAAACTTCTTAACCCTCAATTTTTTTCGAAGGGGTTTTGTAAGCTCTTGTAGCTTTTTGTGAGACTTGTAGCTCCTTGCGACTGCGAGACCCTCGACGAGCAGTGTTTCGACGTAGTTATACCACATACCTACCTTTTGGCTGTCTCAACCGCTGAACATAGAGAACAAGGGCTTCTAAAACAGAAACGCGTGCTTTAGACTTTTGGCGCTTGCGTAATGTTCATCTTACAACACGCAACGTCATTTCCGGATTTTTGTCTCAGCGGCATTCGCGGCAGTTCAGAGAAGTTCCCGTTAACATTTCGGAAATTAGTTGTTGTTGTTCACGGATATCGGAATAATGGCTCAAGTCAACAACTCCCGATTGCGAGATACACAAGCAGTAAGTATTATACTTTGACTGTCTTCATCCTTTTGTACTTTTAAGGATTCCTTTTGCCTTGTGTGACAGTGAATTCGAAAAGCCCAACCGGCAAGTTTGTTTGTTTGGGCAGCTTGGTGGATTTCCTCGAGCTCTCGAACAGAAATTTTTTTTCTCAGACAAAAGGTACAAAATTCCTAACTAGTGTCAGCTTGTGCCTTGAATAAGCGACAAGGCGATTGTAAGAGCAGGGTTTCAGTGTGGCTCGTAGCACGACTAACGTTTACGTTGGCATACTGTTAATGAGCATAATAAAACTCGTAGTTTACGACAGTGTAGGATAAAATCACGCACTTGAAACAACTATTGTCTCAATTAACTCACGTAAACTTTGCTAGTAGAAAGCTGAAATCGCTGAAACCTCGTTAATGCAATTTACGAAGTGCTGATACATTTCTTACAGGCTCACATGTATGTTACTTACAACTGTATATTGCTTTATTTACTCACTGCGTTACAACTACGTGTTGAAGTATGATGCTGTCGTTGAAATTCTCAGTAAAAAAAGGAACACAGTTGGTGGTGTTTTTTTTTTTTTAAACCATATCACTTTATTTGCTACATGTACATCAGGGAAATACTATATCGACTGGAAAGATTTTAGCTGATCCTTATCAGTTTCGAGAAATTTTTTTTCAAATCATCCCAATTGTAATTTTTTTCTCTCACTCCAATGCAATAGTCATACCTAACAACTTTATTTACTTGTGGACTTAAGACAATTTCCTTTAACGGGATTACTCTTAATCCTTCAAGAAATGAAGGTGAACTTAACAGCTTTTACACAGCTGTAGCAGTGAACATGATCTTAGATTTCTGATTTCTAGTATTCATGTAGATCTCACCATAATAATTATTAGTTTCTTTTTGTGGAGTCAAATCTCTTGAGTGCACCTTTTTAAAATCAAGCAAGATTTAAAAAGCAACTTGTTGGGAAGGCAGGCAATAATTAAAATAAACTTAAAAATTATACTTGCAATCTGTTGAGAGCTTTTACCAGTATGATAATAACCCAGGCAGATAGTATCTTGAGTGGGTGTTAAGTTGAATCAAATTAATGCAATTTGGTGGTTGTATTGGTTGCTGGAAAATAAATGCACAAAATGTTGATTTTTTTTTTTCAAGCTTATTTTCTAACTCGGTCATGTGAAGTGCTTTAAACAGGTTGCCTACATGTAGACTGGTATTTCCTGAAACGTGTAATTGAAGTTGGCGGAAATTGTTTATTATAAAAATTAACCCAAAGACTAAATTAAATGTATTAAGGGCAGTTATGAAAAGCAAATATGATATGCATTTGAATACTGTGAAAGTTAACGAAGGAAAAATCTGATTTGTGGTTATGCACCAAAAGAGTACACTTGTGATAAGATAGTTAATTAAATTTAAATACATTCTGAGCTCAATCTTCATTCCTGGTACCCCCAATATATGCTTGAAAGATGAAATTTGTCAACAGAAATGGGCATCTTTAGCAGCCTTTTCTCAACACAAAAACTGCTGCAAAGCTTTTTGTAGTCTGAAATTATAATACCATTGTATAGCAAGCAGGTGAAAACTACGAATGGAGACGTGGGTTTGCATCCCACTTCTGACACCAAGTCTAGAGGCCAGTACTTCATGAAGCAGGGGAACTATACTTTATTCGCTACGCGATCCAACATGGCGGACTGCAACAACGTGCTCTCAACAATCATATGGGAAACCGCTGACCAACAAAACCTCTCTGTATAGAAAATAGTATTGTGAGCAGTGACCTAGATGGTGCCATTTGGTCGTCATGGCCTGTTCATAGAGTATCAGAATTTTTTCATCTAAGATTTCAAGTTCCTCTCTCAAAGAATCAGGCTTATTTCTGTTTTGCGTATAAGATGTTGATTAGTTCTATGTTATAAACAAAAGTGTTTTAAAATTCTGTAACAAGGGTAGTTACACTGATGTGATACACTGTACATGTGTATGTACTGTTAATAGTTAGTATTGCCTGTGACAATTATTCAGGGGTGGTGGATGGTATAACTGTGAGACTTTCCAAGAAGGCGAGGTAGGGGTTTTCTTTGGGAGTTCCAAGACATTTCCACATTTTAAATTGCGAGACCAAGACTTAAAAGACAAGTGTTTTAAATGTGACCTTGAGATGTTCAGACTCTAAGAGGTTCTGATCTCATTTGTCATGAATAAAAAAACAAAAAACAAAAGACTTTAAGACTTTCATAGCCTTGCAAACAATTGTGACTCCATTACACAACTTCATGAAAAAAATCCAGGCTGCAAGATGCACATAACTGCCCCCCCCCCCCCCCCCCAAAAAAAAAAGACATCGAAATCTGTGAATTGCAACGAAAATTTGTGAGACCCAAGGTTTTGGAAGGACCATTCACCACCCCTACAGTGTACATTAGTTGCTTCATGTACAATATCTTAAAGCATTGCTTTGATTCTCAGTGATGTTACTGGACTCCCTGGAGTCACTGGACTCCAAAGTCACATTTTGATAAGTTGAATTAATTTCATCTGGAGCTATGTAAATGCATGCACAGTTGCCACTTTTTTAATTGGAGCTAAAATCAGATGGCATGTCTCATTATATTGTTTTTAAATTTTTGGCTGTATGTACATGTAGACTATCTTAACCTAACCTGTCCAAATTACCGGTAATAGTAAAAGATATCTCTTTGATCTTACAGGGGTATACGGTAAATCTCAAGGCACTTGTGAGATTTTTCATAATGACTAGCGTGCGCATGTGTGTATTTGAATGTTTATAGTTGGGATATTGTTGGGTCAGGCAAGCAAGGACACTTTTGCTTTGGTTTTACTAATCAAGCATCTGTAAAAAAGGCTTCCTGGAATTTAATACCTTATTACATGAAATTTTCAACACATGGTAATTTCACGAATTTCGTGATTTAAAAAAATTGTGAAATTAAAGTGACGTGAACAATAAGTGTCGCGAACATAACGTAATGTGAAAATTAAGTGACTCACATTGTTCACCGTTGTGTTTTTGTTAACAGGCCATTTTGCTAATGCAAATATTTCCTAGTTCCAATCCCTTGTGGGAGCAAGAAGTGATCACGGCCAAAAATGGCCTCATTCATTCATGAAATACATGTAGATAAAATTTTGCCCCCACAAAGGACTGGAACTAGCATTAGCAAAATGGTGTATTTTGACTTTATTGTACCTTTGATAAAGTCAGTTTACTAAACTCGAGGACATGTTTAAGTCACATTGCTAAGGAAAGAAATTGTGTGTTACTCGAAAAAGCGAAGTTAAAGTGATTCAAAATCGCGGAATTTAGGTGTCGTGAAATAGGCGCACCTCAAAATTGCGAAATAAACGAGATTAAAGTGATTCAAAATCGCGGAATTTAGGTGTCGCGAAATATGCGCACCTCAAAATCGCGAAATAAACGAAGTCAAAGTGATTCAAAATCGCGGAAGTTACAAATGTAGGTGTCGCGAAATATGCGCACCTCAAAATCGCGAAATGTGTAACTTAGCGCAATGGAAGGTCGATCGTGGATATGATATGATTTTTCACAGCACTGGTAAGCTTATTTTCCCAACCTCGACAGTGCTCTTGATGTCCTTGATGGAGTGTGACACATGACGTATCGCTGTAGGCGCTTTACATTTCAAATCCTGGAAACTTCGTCTGGATATATCATCTTTGTGTCACTATTGTAGCTTTCGTGACTAGATCAAGAAGCAATGCAAAAGTCTGCAGGCTGAAGACAACTCATGATAACTCATGTTGCTCGATAAATGGTAGGAAGACGGGTTTCGCTCGTGAATCGACAGGTGATTTTGTAGCGTCGGTAGCCATTCCATAGCAGTTTCAATCATTCTTTATGTTATGAAAATGTTCGCGTGATTACGTGCGGGGCGGGGGGCGGGGGGTGGGCGGAATCTGATATGAAAAGGTCGAGGATGCTCGTCTCGCTTAGGGGTGTACATCAACGATTTCGGTCTCACTTAGAGTGTTCATGACGAAACACCACTATTTTCAGCTGTCAAAGTATCTCTGAGGGTGCAGTCGAAGAGATATCAATTAAAAAACGTATTTCCGTCCGGTCTTCTTGCCCAGATTGGTCTCCTTTAGGGGTTTAGTTCAAATTTTCCGACGAACATCCTTAACTTTTTGATATGGGAGTCCCCCCGGGGGATGAATTAATCAAACGACGCGCGAATTGTCATTTTGACGCGCACATGGACTTATTGCTATTGGTGCACGACGTGCTTGCCTAAACGCTATACGATTCGAACGATTTTTAAATCCCGTCACAGCAGCGACCATGTTGAAGTGTGTAAATGAAGAATTTGTCTCATTTGGTGTCAATTTAACAGGGGATTATTTCCGGTCCGGAAATCTGCACCAGTACCAGCAACGTTCTCGGACCGTCGCCTTGCGTGACTCGGAGAGCGACGAAAATTTACAAACAGTCGAATAATCGATTGATCGTGTTTGTGGCGGCTGGCTTGAATGAAAATCAGAAGCGCTGTGTTGTTTCGCTTCTCTTCATCATGGTAATAAGTTTCTTTCATTTCCACTTTTTCACCTCTGTCTTAAACATTACCTACTTATTCATATATTTGCAGCAGTCCCTGCACTCTGTTTAGCTACTTTTCGTTCTTTGGGATTTATATTTTCCCTACAATTTAAACCAGTTTGACCTTTAGGCGAATTTTTAGCATAGATTTACTTAATTCCCGGGGTACTTTTTAAGAAATATCGGATCTGATGGAAAGTGTTTAATTTTGTTTATTGCAGTCAAACGCGGAGAAAATATTGAGTTTATTTGCAGTGTCATCTCACTTTGTTTGTTTGTGATATAAAAGAAAACTCTTTGGCCTTAAGGGTTTACTTGTGACGTCACTGTGGCCATCTTGAAAAGCAATCAGCTAGACTCCTTTTATGGTTTTGATTTTCCACATTGCTCCCGGTGTGATTTTGTCCAACAGACCTTTCGCGGTTTTCATACGTGATCTTCATTCAGAGGCGAACTACATTGTAGGTGGTAATTGAACTCTGCTATCTATGTGGAAGATATGAAACAAGCTGTGAAATTATGTATTAAAGTTCTTTCAGCCACAACTAGTGCACTGATGCAAATCCTGCATTTTAATTGGCGACGCTACTAGTAATAGTCCCCGAGTAGCGAAATTGGCGCAATCGAGCGTGACGCTTTCTTTCGTTGTATTCCCAAATAAATATTTCTTCAACTTGCATTTGCTAGACCCCTCAAGGGCCACGGATCAATAGCCCATTCGGCTTCGCCTCATGGGCTATTGCCCCGTAGCCCTTGCGGGTTACGGGTCTAATTGTTAATTAGCTATTAATACTACTCTTAAAACAGAAAAAAATACTACATTAGGTGGTACTTGTGTGAATGTTATTAAAAGCTCCCTCATGTCACGCTATTTCTCAGAAACAATATACACTTTCAGGGAGAATTTGTTTATGTATGCTCTTAATTTCAGCAATGGGTGGATGGTGGCTTCAGTCTACAGAAGGCTGACATAGTCGTTTGCAATCCTTTTACCATTTTTGTGTTGTTTATCTACCTAAGAAAATTATTATTTCGAGATCCTTCAATTTGAAAGTAATTTCGTACATCAGAAATATGACTTGTAATTTCATGACATAGTTCCTTTCAGCTCAAGATATTGTAAGTTCAGAGTTTTATGTATTTCATAGTGTAATGTCGCTGCAGTTTCTGTCCAGACTAAACGGCGTTAGAAACTTGTATCAATTGGTTTTTGTGCGATAGCTTTAACATATTTAGCAGCAGCATATTTTATAGTGAATTGTTTACGAAGTTGAATGGTATAAAGGACCCTGTGGAGTCGGACTTGCAATAAAGAAATCGCGCGTTGAAATAAAAAAAAAAGATTTGATGTTACGTAGCTGCGAAGCGTATATAAATGGCTTAACTTCAGAGCTCTGACTTCCTCTCTTTTTGGCTTGAAGTTCAGTGAAAATACAGCGATCAAGCATGACAGCAGCGAAAAGCTGGTTTCATCCGTGTACGGTTTCGAAACAACACATCTTTCCCTGCGGCAACTTGATGGTTTTTTTAAAGAAAGAGAGAGAGCGCCGTTTTCATTCAGTCCAGCTGTGATCAGACTCTAATTTCTGCTCAAAATGCAATACATTATGTATAACCCAGCGCTCAGGCCATGAGAACAAACGAATTCATCATTGAAAGCAGAAATGTGTTGATCAGGAATAAAATTCTTCCAGTTATATTTGTAATGAACGTATTGGGAGGCGTAATGAGAATTTGACTGTTGATATCAGCCGTTGTAGGCTTCAGGGCTTCAAGAAGAGAGAGGATGTATGAAGCTCCATTTGAAATTTTTTTTTAACACGACTTAGAGATCATTTTTGGTCAGCTTGGGAATAATTTTGTCACCTATAAGAAATATGTGTTTGATTATATGTAAAATATTTGTATTGGCTTTAAACAAGCACCACATTAATTGTTAGACCACGAAATAAATCAATTCATGTACATTTCTAGGTTTAAGTGCAGTCTCCTTCAGTATTTTTTCAGACTTGATTGTGAGTGGTAAAGTAATTTTATATGTTGATTCTTTGGGAGCTGTTCATCTAAACTCGCTGAAGGTAAAATTCTATCGAATTTGACTCGTGGCAAAATGGAAATTATACACAAAAACATTAGTTCAGTGCTCAGCCATTCAGCGGGCTGCCCGCGATGATGTATTGTTGGCACATTCTTGAAGTGAATTCACCGTTGCTATTGCAACGTTGTGTTTCACGTAACCGGTCTATAAATCATCAAATAAGAGCAACGCTTCTTTCGTTGCGGTTGAAAAGTTGCTCAATAACGGTCAAGAAAAGGCTGAAATATGGCTTGCGCTGGAAATCATCAGCGATTGTCTACGGTATGGCGTCGCAAGATTTAATTTCTCGGCGCTTCTTTCGGAAGTGTTTCGATTATTTCGCTCGTTTTTCGCGCGCGCGTTTTAACAAGAACGAAAGTTCAGTCGTTGAAAACGTTGCTTTCTTGTTCCTTGTAGAATGTTGTTAAAGCTACAAACGTCTTCTACAAAGAGCACAATGTTACTCGAGACAAGCGAGGACAAGTTGTTGGCACGAGGGGTGGCTTTCGAGGATGTACAGTTTGGTTCACCGGTAAGAAATCTTGTTTTCAAAGAAAACGCATGAAAGGGACTTAACCTTGTGTTTGCGAAAATTGTCTTGCAAGCAAGATTATGGAATGTCTTTTTGATCAAACGCTGTCTTCACGTCAAAATAACTTGATTGGTCACTTGATGTGTACAGTTTTACAATTTCCTTTAACCTCTAACTTCCATTTACTTTAAAAACACCGAATAGATTTGATTGTACCCCTCGATGAAAAGTCCCAGTTCATATTGGGCTGCGTGCATGCATTTATTTCAATGGCCCAATTCCGAACTTTTTGCCATTTTCAGTTATTTCTTTGTCTAAACTTTACCGTAGACTTTTCTATAGCAGTTAACTCTTTCTTTTAACCAATGTCGAATTTCTCGTAGGTCTTTCTGGTGCGGGAAAAACCACAATCAGTATGGCGTTAGAAGATTACCTGTGTCGACAAGGTATTCCTTCCTACACACTGGATGGCGACAACATGAGGACAGGGCTTAATCGAAACTTAAGTTTCACGCCCGAGGACCGCGAGGAGAATATCCGCCGTGTTAGCGAAGTCGCCAAGCTGTTTGCAGACTCCGGCATGATCTGTCTTACAGCCTTTATCAGCCCTTATGCACGGGTAAGATACTGGAATTATTTACTGTCACTTTCACACCAACTTTTCACCTCGTTTGTGCGATCCAATCCTTTACTAGAAATTTGCTGTCGAAAAACCTTAACCCTTTCTTACTAAAAAAAAAAAAACAATTGTAGTTCGCGAATTATTAAAATATAAAGCTGCACCACATAAATGTGCCATTCATTAAGTTTTATTTGATTGGTTACATAAGAGTTTGAAAGATTTGAATATTAAACGTTTTAGTAGAACTTCGAAGGAGTTCTGGGCCTATAAAAACCCTCGTTAGCGTTCCGTTTTAAAACACCGCAAAAATCATCGCAAACAACCTGTAGAAATCGATGTAAAAGCTTATAAAATATGCTTTCCCTTAACAACTGTTTGGCTCTGATTCTATCTCAGGGAGTGAAGGTCTTTGTTTCATGTTTTTAACCTTGTAAGCTTATCTGTTTGATTGTTTGTCCAGAAAACTTCAAAAATTGTACTGTCATCTTAACAGTATTTTATATGTTTATTTTAACGAGAGAGTAAGGTTATATTTTGTTGCAGTTATTATGAGACAGGTTTGGGAAATATAGAAAGCGCACCAATACGTTTATGCCAGTCCACTTGCTGATCAATTTTTAATGTGCAATGTAGAACAATATTAAAGTTGTGTTTCCATGATTCACAATCGTTTCTAAAATTACTTAAAACATTGTTTGCACAAGTGAATGAGGAATTGGCGATTTTCTGTGAACCGTTCACACCAGCTAATTACTTTGTTTCCCTCGAGTTCGTTGGCAATGTCTTTAGAATAAGACTGCAATTACTTTGGAGTTACTTCCACACCACTTCAATGTATTATATGTATTTCTCACTCTTAAAAATAATGCTTAGTCAAGCCTGCTTTTTTCGGTGAAATTATTGGAGAGGTCTTCACGAATTGATTGGTGGTTTGATTGGCTCTCTTTGTTCAGCTGTATAAACTTAAAACACAAACTTAATTGTTGTCTATTTTATCCTAAAGACAAAAACTCCTGTTTTTGCGTTTTATTCATTTCTAATGCAAAATAACCGTAGACGCAGAAAGTTAGCTTTATTTATTGTAGGAGAGGGTTTTAAATTTGTGACCCAAATTTAAACTCTCTTTGACGATAGCCATACATGTATTTGAAGTTGGTTCTGAGAACTGATGTGACATCCAGACAGTGTCCTTTGTCGATAGTTTTTCGCTTTCTCGTCATCTTTCTTTGGAAATTTAGGGGTGTAGTGTACATACCCTTTTCACAGAGTTCGCAATGAAGAGAAGGATAAATTGAACGCCGAAGGCGCGAGCCGCTTATTAGGTTTTGGGGCCATGCCCTCCCCTCTCCCCCGCCATTCCCAAGAAATGAATTTTTAGAGGCTCTGAAATCCCATTTCCCTCACTTTCCAAGGAACAGTTTCATAACTCAAAACATGGAAACTTTTGTTGTTTATGTGTCCACCTTTGGGATAATTGATAGTAGGTTTAATATGAGAGACTAGAAACTGCCAAACCAGCCGATTTAACTTATTAAAGACGATTTTCGCAAAAATATACTTCACAATATACTTCACGTGCGTGCGTGCGTTTATGGTCGTTGAACTGTTGTTGTGAGGAGAATTTCGCTGATGATCACTCTGCGCACGCGTTCCGGAGAGGTTTTTACGTGGCATTACTACGTGTTAACATTGTCATGCAAATTCGAAACGCAGTTGAGTTTAATTCAGAACAAGAAGTTGACGGTTTTGCGGTGCTAAGATCGAAATTACCATAAAAGTCGAAAACATGATACCAGCAACACGATGTGAAACTAAATGGTTAACAATTAAAACAAAGGACATAATTTTGACTGTTTCTCTTTTAAAGTATAAAACGAAAGAGTGCTCTCGTGTGATTTCTATCATGACTCGCTTCAGTTTCCTTTACTGGACAATTATTGTTCTCCAACTTATTTTGTCTTTTCTCGAATTGGTGTGAGTCAGTAAAATTAGTTCGAAACTGCCACTTTGAAACTCCATGTAACATTCTTTTTTCTAGCCTCTTGCAAGCTTGTAGTTGACAAACGTTGCTACGCAAACGACGTATGTTTTTCAATTACCACGTCGGTCGCTCCATTGTCTTCAAAAAGAAAAGAAAAGGAAATGTTAAGCAAAACCCGACCGTTATAACCGAGCTCTTATGCACAAGGTCTTTGAGTAAAGGATAGAGCGCTTTCCTTCCGCCAGTGTGACTCGGTTCCATGGCGGCCTTGTGCCATATCTGGATTTAGTTTGTTGTTGGTTCTCGCCTTGCTCCGAAGGTTTTCCTTCGGGTACTCCAGTTATCCATCCTCCATCCTCCATCCTCCATCATTTCCAAATTGCAATTCGACCTGGTTACATCACCTCCTGGAAATCAGCTAGAACTGACGTGGTTTCCTCTCTCACAGTTACATATTTAAACAACCCTCTTCACAGACACTTGTAAAACGCACAGAAGTGGCCTCCATTTTGTTAAGAACCGCACACTGCTAAGCTGCTCACTATTTAAAACAGAATATATTTAAACAATAGAGTGTTTCTGTCGAGGAACTGTCGGTCTGATAGTTGCCCCGCGGAAATTTGATGTTCTTGAAACAAATGTTTGCCCGAGAGGCGAAGCGTCGAGGGCAAATATGCTAGCTTTAAGGACATCAAATTTCCAAGGAGCAACTATCAGACCGATAGTTCCGAGACATAAACACTCTACTGTCTTTATTGTTCATTCTCTTCCGCGCGCCAGCTCAAAAATCATGTTAAATTATTTTCAACTTTTTTAGATGAAAGACGTGAAAGCCAAATTTGAAATTTAAAAAAGAAAACAGACATCGTGCGTCTTTCAATTTTTTTTTCTATAAACTCGCTTGTTTACAGAAAACGTTTTTTATGGACGAGTACTATCTGTCCTGGTATTTTCCTCGGACAGGCACTATGGGCAGACGGATCGGGCAGACAGTGTCTACACTATCGCGTCACGTGATCTGTTTAAACCAATAATAATCGGAGTAAATTTAGTAGTCAACAATAAGGTTGACAAACTAATCTTTCAACTAACCCAATACTTTTCTGTTTTGATTTACAGGATCGTGAAAGAGCTCGTAAACTGCATGAGAAAGCAGGACTGCCATTTTTTGAGATTTTTGTGGACACTCCTTTGGAAACATGTGAACAAAGAGATGTCAAGGGACTGTACAAGAAAGCCAGGGAAGGACTCATCAAAGGTCTTTCAAACACTTTTTATTTCTTTAAGCTGTTACCCTTGCAGCTCTTTACAGATTTCTACTATTTTTACTGTTCGTTGAATAGCTTTCCTTTGATTTAGGCCTTGTCCTCACTAAGCCGGAGAAATTTAAAAACGCAGCTTTATTTCTACGGTTGGACCTACTGCCCACACTAATCCGTCACGGAAACGGCGCTTTTCGAAAACACTCTTCAAACCGGAGGAACTTGAAAACGCCTGCTTTTCGTTTCAATGTGGATGGAAAACATTTCGAAAACGGAGCTTTTCGGATACGATGACGTCACGATAATCAAGTGATTCCCTAATCGGAGATTTCCTCAAACACGAATCCAAAATGACCGGTGATTGTTGCGTTTTCAAATTTCTCCGGCGTAGTCATTGTGGCCGGGGCCTTTATTTCCTTCTTTCGCTTCAACTGACAAGTTTGACGGGTTTCTATTTCAGGTTTTACTGGCATTGACTCAGTGTACGAGGCGCCACCCAACCCAGAGCTGTGTCTCAAGTCAGGAGAAGAGCTGGTAGACGACTGCGTTCAACGAGTCATCAAGCTGCTTGCAGACCAAGTAAACGTGATTTTATGGAGTTTGTTTGGTGTTCAGCGTGTGTATATTAAACCATAAGATAATTTGAAACCAAGATACAATGTACAAACTGGCCAAGTTGAGATTATCGCGAGATGTTGAAGTAGTGTAATATATGAAAAGATTTTGATAGCGTTTCGTATTTGGTGTTCGCCTCGAGGTTTATAAAACTCCCTTTAGAATCGCGAATTCCATAGCTCAATCACGGGGTGACAAGACCGCATTCTTGGATTGACTAACTTCGCAAAGTGGAGGCGGTGTGGCCTAGTGGTTAGAGCGCTGGATTTGTAACTCGGAGGTCCTGAGTTCAAATCCACTAGATGGATTTGTGTTTGGCGGTCCCAAGTTCAACTCCTCCACGGTTTGTAAATAGCCAGCTCGTCAGCCTCCCGCCAGTTGAGATTTTTAACAAGTTTCTGTTTAATTGGCAATATTTGTTTTCCTATTTAAGCGTCCTCAATTAGTACAGCAGTGCTAAACACTTCGACACTTTAATAAAGTGATTTTCTTTTTACTAGAAATGACACTTAACTAAGCGTGTTTTATTCTAGGGTATTTTGCCATACTCAACCTACAGTGGGATCAAAGAGCTGTTCGTTCCAGAAGAGCAGGTCGAGGAAGCCAAACAAGAAGCCGAGGAACTGCCTTCTGTTGAAATAACTAAGGTTAGATTAGCTTGAGGAAACAGACATCTTACTGTCTTAATCTATTCCGCTTGCTCAACTGACCACCACGCTTGGGTGAGACTTGATCCAAAAATATCATACTGATGGCGTCACTGTAGAGAGATCTACGTTTCCCAGTGGCCAAACGCAAAAATTCAATGCCACGTCCTGCTGTCGTTAAGAGTTTCAAGTAAAAGCGAGGAAGTTGTCTTTGAGATATTTAACAATTAGACCCGTGGCCCTTGAGGGCGAAGGGTCTAATTGTTTTAGTATCACCCAACTAGTCGGACAGAAAAGGTAATAATAAAGTTAGCAAATGCAAGTTGAAGAAATATTTATCTGGGAATAAAACGAAAGAAAGCGTCACGCTCGATGGCGCCAATTTCGCTACTCGATGACTATTACTAATAGTCCCCTAGTAGCGTAGCCAATCAAAATGCAGGATTTGCATTAGTCCACTGGTTGGGTAATACTAATACAAAAATAGCAGGTGAAACCAAATTACGAGCCGATAAACTACACGAGTAACGATTTCTTTTTTGTTTTGTTTGTTTGTTTTTTTGTTGTTGTTGTTGTTGTTGTTGAGTGGTTGTCTTTGCTTTTGGTCTGAAAATGGGAAATCTCAGAAAATTGACGCGTTTGGCGGGAACTGTGCGTGCGTGGTACGTTTGACCAAGTGAAGTCTCTGATTGGTTGCATTCACGTCCCCAGTGCTACTCGATTAAAAATGTCGATACGAGTTGCTAATTACTTGCGCGTGAAGTTTTCCTTACTGAGCTACAGCTAATGAAAAACACTGGTCTGGGCATTAATATCCGTATTTCCGAAATTCCTTGTCCGCTCGTTGAAAGAAAGACTCACATATTCCTCTCCTCACGATAACATGAAGTTTGACCGTACTATTTCTTTTATTTTCGTAGTTGGATCTTCAGTGGGTGCAAGTTCTTGCCGAAGGTTGGGCGACGCCTCTTAATGGTTTCATGAGGGAGCGTGAATATTTGCAATGTCAGCATTTTGGACTCTTATTGGATGGTGAGTAGTTTTTGTTTCTTCTATCCTTGGCACTTTGTACGAAATAAAGACGCCATTGTTTTGGAGTTGTAAACAGTGACCTTTAGAGTACGCGTTCGACTACAAGTTTATGTAAGAGACTTACCGTACTCAAATTTTGGCAGTTAGCCAATCCGTAGCCATGTCTGCTGCCCTTATATCCTGCAATATCCTGCAGTTTCGGTGGCCGAATTTGGGTACGGTAAACCTAATTGTACTTTTTTTGGTAGGGTTTGGCCGCATATCAGGTTCAGTTGGTCTTGCTATGGGTATTTATGCTCAACCACGTCTCGCCAAAATACGAACCATCTGCCTCCGAGGCGTACCAAATGGTACGATTTGGTATAAATACTAAGAGAAATGCAGTATATATCCTAAAAAGTATTCCTCCACTCTCTGTTCGCAACGGAGTCAACGAGGCTAGCTACCTTTGAAGAGTTTGTAATTTTGTGCCATAATACCAGCACGTTTTCGCCATTACAACAGAAACGCGAAAACTGGTGCAGGTAGTTAATTAAATAACGACAGCTACGACTTCTTCTCGCAAAAACGATACGTGTACCCTTTCGCTAACGGTAAATGTTGAATCTCTAATGCGTTATAACGTGAAGCTGACTTTTTCTTGCCCCACTCGCAGAGGGCGTGGTTAATCAATCCATTCCCATCGTGCTCCCGGTTCAGACCGCTGACAAAGACAAACTGGAAGGAAAGGAAGCCCTTGCCCTTCGTTATGAAGGGAAGCCAGTAGCTATCCTGAGAAAACCAGAATTTTATCCTCACCGCAAAGAAGAACGATCGGCCCGTCAATTTGGAATAACGCACACCGGACACCCCTACATTAAGGTTAGTGGTGTGATAGCCCAAATGGAAGCTGTGTAGAGTCATGCATTGATTATTTTAACAGCACAATGGTTGCATCTCCGGCGTGAGACAAGGTTAGCAATTTGGGATTGTCCTGTCGCATCAGGGCTCAGTTTCGAACAGATGTCATGTAAGTCCGAGTTCTAACCCGAACTGGGGAGGTTGTGTTGTATTTCTGGGCAAGTTACTCGTAGTTGTCCTTTAAGAGCAAACGCAAACAACGCACTGAACCAATTAGAAATCGAAACAAAGCACTCAGGCACTATCAAGCGCGGGATGCCAAGCGCGGGAAATATTCGATCTATGCCAAGCGCGGGAAAACGCGCGTAGGCTAAGTGACGAGTGGTTTTGGTTGTTTCTGATTGGTTGAAAACGCAGCATACTTTTTTCGATTGAGCAGACGTATTGGATCGCACGTACGTATTTTTTTTTTAACCAGTTACAGAGCTCAACGAAAAAAGAACAATTTCTTTCCATAGGTTATCGAAAGCCACTCTCAGTCAAGTCTTACCACCATATCTAAAGAAATGTACGGTAATATGTATAATTTGTATAATGCGTGTTTAGAGTATGAGACTGAAAAAGCTTCAACTTTATTGCAGATGATACATGAAAGTGGAGATTGGCTTGTTGGAGGAGACCTGGAAGCCTTGGAACGAATCAAATGGAATGATGGACTTGACAGTTACCGAAAGACTCCGAATGAACTTCGTGCCGAATTCCGACGACGAGATGCCGACGCCATATTTGCTTTCCAACTCCGTAATCCAGTACACAATGGGCATGCGTTGTTAATGCAGGTAACAACAAAACTGTTATCGTTGAATACAGAAATTTTTTCTGGGAAATATTTAAGGAACTGCATCGAAAACTAACTTACAGGCATTTTGGGTTACACATAGTTATAGGGAAACCTCGTCAGTAAAATAGTGGAAAATAAGTTGTTTGTTGCCTAAAAGCGCTATATTCCTTAATGGATTACAATGACCTTACTATTACATTATGTGATACAGCGACAGTTAATACTCAAGCGTTCGGTTGTCTACGTTTCGACAGGGCTTGTGGACGCTGTTGCAATGTGTCTGCAATATCAGCTCAAAATTTATACGTTGTGATACGCATCGTGTATCCGTGTGTTGAACATAAATGCACATCAAGTGTTTTAACGATTGTTGAGTGGAGACTAGGAGTGTAAACTAGGTTTCTCTTATTTCTATGTATCGGGCCGCAAACAGCACTATTAGAAACTTGCACACTGTGGATTAGATGGGTTTTCAATTGATTTTGGTTTTACTAAAGTTTGAGATTCACTGAGTAGTCTAACAGACCAGTTTCGTTTTGGGCTGGACCTAGCATGTAATGGAGGCTCATGCGGGGAAATATCATAAAAAAGAGATTAACGTCATTTGCATTTGAAAAGACTCTCGCATTAGCCTCAGTTGCAAGCTAGTTCCAGTCCAATACCGAGTATACTAAAATGGCCTATTGGTAAGTAATTGGTTTGGTTTTGGTTTTAGAGCGGTTTTCATTTGAGAGTCGTAACCAAAGTAATCACTCGAGCCAATCATAAAGGACACCGACAATCCAATGAACCAATCCAAGTAAAAGGCCATATTCGTATTCTCGGTATTGGACTGGAACTAGCTTGCAACTGAGGCTAGTGCATTTGTCTCTTTTTAATGATATTCCCCCGCACAAGCCTCCATTGCAAGCTAGTTCCAGTCCAATACCGAGAATAGGAATATGGCCTACTACATGTAGCTGACGCAAAGCGCGGGAAAACGCGTGCGAGGTAGTCACGATTAGTTTTGGTTTTACTCCTGATTGGATGAAAAAGTGGCGCGAATTTTTCAAGCCAATCGTCCGGCGTAGTAAATGCAAAACCAGTTACTTTTCGACACTTAATTGAAAACTGCCCTGTGGGTCTTTAACATAGCGTTCTTTGATTTTCCGTTCTGTTTTAGTTGTTGTTTGGAATCATTTCTTATGCTACTTGAATTTCTTCCCCTTAGGATACCCGTCAGAAGTTACTTGAAAGAGGATTTAAAAAGCCCGTGTTATTACTACATCCCCTGGGAGGGTGGACAAAGCAAGATGATGTTCCGTTACCAGTCCGAATGAAGCAACATCATGCTGTTATAGAAGAAGGAGTACTGGACCCAGAGAACACAGTTATAGCTATATTTCCTTCACCTATGATGTATGCTGGCCCAACAGAGGTTGGTATTCTCAATAGCTAATCAGTGTAGTCATCTTGCATAGGTAATTTGAAAATAAGAAACCGTTGTGTATGTTTTCTGAAATGTTCTTGTTGCCTTGAACAAATAAAGAAACAAAACAAAACAGTAACCATCGCGAATGTTTTGGTCTTCTTGATAGAATATTTAACGATTTATGTTTAAACATGAAACATTCTTTATTGCTACAGGTTCAATGGCATGCCAAGGCGCGTGTGGCAGCTGGAGCAAATTTCTTTATTGTGGGACGGGACCCTGCTGGAATGCCCCACCCTGACCCTAATCCAAAGAGGGACCTTTATGAGCATTCACACGGTAGAAAGGTAGGATTGAAAAAAAAAAAAAACAAACGAAAACAGAATCATGAGAATAGCTACAGTGTTTATTTGTCATAACAAAAGCGCTAAGTCACACAATTTGGCACTGACCTACTGTTCACAGAATTAAATGAAATATCAAAATAAAGTCCTTAAACTGTTGAAGAACTCAAAAAAAAAAAAAAAAAAAATCAAAAAAAAAAACAAAAAGGGAAATTGGAAAAGATTAAAATGGATTGCATTCGAGTTAACTTGAAAAAGTCATCCCAGTTATTTCAAGTGTATCTTGATTTGTATGGAAGTGTCGTTTATAATGGTCGGAATTCATCCTTGTTTGCTATGAGGCCGTGATTTTGCTAATTTAAGACTGCCGCTCTTGCTATTTGAAGTTTACTGATCGTAATTAACGAAAATTGACAGTATTACCTAAAATCCCGTGACCCAGCCCCAATTTTCCACACACCAGTCAGACTCTCTCCCACTGAGCTGTAACAGTGCCCCTAGAACGTAGCCACAGTAAGATTTTGCGTACTAAAACAAACAAAATCCTGTGTTTTTTCGTCAGGTTTTAACCATGTCTCCAGGTCTCACACAGTTAGAGATAGTTCCGTTCCGTGTAGCAGCTTACAACACAAAGAACAAAAAGATGGACTTCTTTGATCCAGAACGGAAGGAAGAGTTTGATTTCATATCTGGGACGCGCATGCGTGGCTTAGCACGGGCTGGTGAGGTTCCACCGGACGGGTTTATGGCGCCTAAAGCATGGCAGGTCCTGTCGGATTATTACCGCTCCCTGAATAAGAATTAACGCTTGTACCCTCTAGGCACAATGCTGTCAGTACTTTCAGTAGTGCTATACAATGCTACTGATTGTAACAAGTAGTCACAATTTTCAATCTCTTCGGGAACTTAGGAAAAGTCTATCAGTGAATCGATATGAAAGATACCTTACATCGCAGGCAGTATTTCCTAAGGTCTAGTTTACAATAGCGACATTACGACATAGTTTCTGATGTCTCAAAGTGAACATTGAGATAAAAGCATAAGGAAAAGATCAGTTTTTTATTATGTTGTTATGTTCAGTCTTTTATGTTACTATTATGGCATTATGTCAGGAAGTTCACTTTGCAAACATCACGATACAATGTCCTGCTTATGTCGTTATTTCGCTTATGTGAACCCGGCCTTACAATCATGGGAGATATTACTGTATGAGATTGTTTTAGCAGTACAACGTTCTCGGCAATTTTACCCAACAATGAGGATAATATTGAATCAAAATTTTGGGACCGTTAAACGCTTAATTCACGTCACTAACTTTTCATCAAACCAAGCTGAAATTTTTAGAGTCGTGTCTGTTAAAATTACCCTTTTAATGGGAACTTTTTTGGAATCGATTCAAGTTAGACTCTTTCTTTGCTCCCGATTCTGCATTTCCAATTTTCTTCATAATGAAACGACCACAACACAACCATAAGCACATGGGAACTTGGCTGTAGTGCAATCGTATTGCAATTTTATCGTAACAATTATTTTTAATGTAGTTTAGGCACGCACGCAGTGGTGAATCGCTGGGATGTCCTAAGTAATTATGGGATCGAATGCAGGTTTCGTAATGAATATTTTAGCAGGTTTAGCCAGAAAAAGTAATAATCCTGGCGCTAATTTTCAAACTTGTTTAAAAAAATACGTCCTATAGAAAAATTCCCTTCGTAATTTTTACGGTAGTTCTGGGAAACACCGTTCCTTCAATTGTACCCCCGCCAAGTCACGCATTTCTGTTTTACATAATTTTAGAAGGGTATGTTCTTTTAAGTATTATTAGATAAATACAATTTCCTTGGTTGCATTGTAATGCTGTTTAACCGGGAAATAAAAAACATATACGCACGATATTCTGCAGTTGTTAGTGTTGTTAAATCTTTTAACTGCTGTCGTTGTCAACTCCCTGTGTCCTGACAATTTTCTCTGTACTACTAACAGCAGGTGCGTAGAGAGTCTGAAATCCTTGAGAAAAGTGTTGAAATCTGCAAATTTAGTTTTTCAGATTTCGCGAGAATTTGGAAAATAAAAATTAAGCCAAGGAAAGGCGGACAAAAACTGTGGAGTGTTTTTCAAGCTGCAACTATTGCTTAATACCTATGCCAGATTTCATGTATATCGCGCCTAACCCAAATGTAATAAGAGAGAAGCTGGTGAACTTCGTCTCTCCACCCTACCCCCTGACATGATTGTCCTTTCTCCGCATTGTATCTGGTGACCTTCGTCTCTCCACCCTACCCCCTGACATGATTGTCCTGTCTCCGCATTGTATAGCGGATTAAAGTACATCATGGTTACATTCTGGTTGCATGTTTGGAATGGCTATTTTTGTTGAGTCTGGAAAAAGAAACTATTAGATTTGGAAAAAGTATGGACAAAGTCTTGCTTTTTGCGTATAAAAAATGTACGAACGTGAGCAGGGACAAAACGAAGACACTCGACCAAAAAAAAAAAAAGAAAAAAAAAAACACAAGCAAATAAACAAACTAACACTTGTTAAGAATGTTCTTCGTTAGTTTTTTAATAGCCTTGCTACAAACTACTACTGCAGTTTTCTACTCGTTAATTTACGCTGTAGTCACTAAGGTTTAGTTACTGTCCTTTTCTACCATCCAGGAATTGGTTTTAAAACCCGGATGTATTGTTCAATACCTTGCAAGCCATTCTACGAGCAAAACGGCAAAAATAACTTGACTATGCTTCGATGCCTAAGCAACGAGGAACTAAATATAACTTGAGCATGCTTGGAAAATAAACAAGAACTGTTCGCATAGCAGGCAAGGTGATAAACTACTTTTATACTGAGTGTTACCTGTGCGCTGTCATCTTTGTTTTCAACATAAAACTTTTGTCATTTAGCACCTAACGTAAGTCATCTTTTGTTAAACTGAACGGCAATGTTTTTTAGCTTTCCTTCTCTCTTGCAACTAAAAGCTTTCACTATTATGAAATGCACTTTACTTTTCAGGAGTTATTCGCTAAGGAAACATATAATATCCCTGCTACTACTAATAGTTCAATACCTTAGTTTTAAAGCACCTCGAATAAAAAGATTTGGCTTGTAGCTGTAGTTTTGACGCTGGGCTCGCTGGGTGAGTTGACATGGACTTGCCAGGTTCGTTAGGGACTGGATTTCGTTTAACGCCCTGAAGAGAAAATAGCAACCAAATTATTAATTGAGCAATAAAACCAGTAGGCTTATTACTCGAGTAACAACTAAGAGCCTATCGCAAGTGCCATCCCAGCATTTAGCCAGAAAATGGTAAAAGCACTGAGCACTTGTAGTCATTTTCACGAAATAGAAAACACTTTGTGTGTTTCTATCGAGTTTTAGTACAATTGTACTCGTATAATAACGCAAATGCTGCAATCTGATTGGCTGAGCTATCGTACATTTCCAGTAGGTCGTCCACAAAATGGCACAACTATCATCTCGTGGAGACGATAGTGGGAATTTGTGAGAACGAGAACTACTGTGTGCACACGAACTGCTCCGAGTTCTCCCAAAACATTCTCGAGAGTGTTTGTTTTTTAAATTGAGCTCGAGACTAAACACAAAATTGTTGACAAAGGCGCCGCCCGAGTCAACTATCACGCAGAGAACTCGAGAGCGAATAATCTAATTGTTTTAGAATGACTCTATTAGTCGTTCAAAATTTAAAGTGCAACCCCTTTTCACAGACACTTGTAAAACGCACAGAAGTGGCCTCCATTTTGTTAAGAACCGCACACTGCTAAGTTACTCACTATCTAAAACAGAATATATACTTCGTATAGTGTGATCGTCGAGGTGAGGGTAGTTCTGAAACGAACTGTTGTTGCCCTCACCCAGACGATCACACTCTACGAACTACTGACACTCCTAAGTTCAAACCATTTACTACGTTATAGAATACATAGCTAGTAGCGTAGCCAATCGAGAACGGTATTCATGATAGAACGCAAGTAGATTTATACTAAAAGTCGACAGAAACACGGAGAGATTGCTTTCTATTTCTTTTAAAAACACCTCGAGAAAAAGAAAGAGAAATTGCACCTTTATTTACGTCAAAAGTCTTCGCCGCGTTTCTATTAATTAATTAGACTAGTGATAATCATGGATTAGCTGAGTGCGTTTGAGTCAATACAGTTAAAACCTTTGGATACTGCCTGGATAATTATATTGTCACACCACGTTCCTAGTTTTGACATTTGCTGTGCGTAAGTTTGGCAAGTATCTTCCACCATACTCTAAACATAATGTTGTTGGACTCAATTCCAGCTATGCGAATTTGCAAGTGCAAATCTGCAGTTTTATAGAGCTGATGTGAAACAGACCATAGTTGGTAGAGGGGAATGGTTATGAAAGAGGGCAACCAATAGCGCGGTCTCCGATGTTGAACAGACCGGTCAAGTGACTCTGACCGTGCACAAGTTCATTCAAGATGGCGGACAGTACAGACGGTCTGTTTCTGTGAGGAGACGATTTTGAGACCATTTTGGACGTTTTGGAAGACACTGAAGAAGTAGAGGAACAATTTGCAGTCACAGCTAGAAATGTAAGTTGAAAAAATGGTAATTTTGAGTCGAAATTTCGCATTACTGCTCTTAAATTTGCTACGCATAGTCTGCTCGACTCGTGTAAACAAACGAAATCCAACAAACGCTCACGCAAATATTGTTATATATTATAGTCCCCTCTACTAACTATGAACAAACCAATCACCACTGCAGGTGTCACAAACATCCTCCGGAATTTAAGGCTTAAATTTGCACGTCTTTCACTTAGGCAACCCCAGGCGAAGTCTCCATTGATATCTCCAGGAAACCAACCTCCTTTTAAACAATTATTGCAATAATTTCCAGAAAATACATCAAATATTTGAACGGAATCACTGAGCCACATAAATTTTCAGAATAAATATTACTTTTGATGCCCGATTTATTTTTGTTGATTTTCATGACGAGCACATATTTTGGACAATAATGTTCACTTCTACACCAAAAGAACACTTAATTGTAATTCCTACACAAATTCATGATAAATGAGGTGTTTGGACACTGTTCATAAACTGGTATGTAAAACTACCACACACACAAGGTCAGGTTTCAAGTCGACATCGCTTATTTTAAGTTGAATAAGTAAAGGGCCAAAATATTTTAAAAATATCAACAAAAAGAACTCGACCTGATGTGTAAAACTGATAAGAAAACAAGAAATTATATTACTTCTTTGCCGTGCGACAAAATGCCCAACAGAAGCAGAGAAAATTGAATAGGGGAAACGAGTCTTAACTCATTGACTTCAGGGGACAAAACGGAAAATTTCCATTCTTGTATTATATATAACAGCCAACATTTGAGAAAACAACGGAAAATAAAAGCGAAAGACACGAGTAAAAACCAATTTGAAAACAAGAAATGAGCTAATTTCTTCGCCGCGTGACGAAACATTACAGCGCATCGAAAGAAAGATGAAAGTTGTACATCAAAAACGCGACAAAAACAAGCCAATTTTTGAGATCAATCGTATTTCAACTGTGTCAAATTATTGGTCACTTAGTTCTTTTCTCAGTAGTTCTGTGGTAGCTGTATAAGACTCCAAAAAAATATATTTCGATCAAACCGAATAAACTAAAAAAACAAACCGCGTGGAGGTCGCCGTAAATTAAATATGCAGCAATCCAGCGTGCAACAAGTTAAATCCTAAATTCCTAAATACGCGGAACCAAATGAAGAAAAATGCAAAAGGAAGCTCAATAACAATACATTTTTATTCACCCGAGGCGAAGAAACCTATGTAAAAGCAAAAAATGTTCAAAATTTTCGCTGCCGCGCTTCGCTGCACAGCAGCATGTTCAAATTAACTCTTCACACTAAAGCGAAAGCTTGAGTTTTTGCCGACGACTCCTCCGACTGTTGCAGTCATTTTATCGGCCGTGGCGTTAGCAATCGTTCCAAAAGTTGAATTCAACTTCGAAGTAATACTGTACATTACTATTTTTGTTTTCTAAAGTCCGGGAAACTGCTTTAAATCCGCGATCGATAGTCAAAACTTAACTTACTTGAAAACATACAACCGATCGTCATGGTTTGAGGACTCTGTACTCGTTGATCTTCCATTCTGAGGCCACCTAAACATTGATTTGTACTTTTCCTTTCTATTTTAAATCTCAAAGCAGTAATTTCTCCATGTTATGAATGAGAACAAGTCCTTTGATTTGTAGATTTGGCACGCAACGCGCCATTATTATTACCTACCAGTTCCCGGCGGCCAAAACAATTTCACATGAGATCCAGGCCATTTGTGCCACGTAACCAGCCAGGCAGGCAGCCAGCCAGCCAGTCCAAGATGGCGTCCAAACCCTGAAATCATATAGCATCGATCGCGATTGATAACCACGGGACATTGCAAATCTCGCGGGAATAGTATGCGTTCTCCTTCGTCGAACGCAATTATTCGCTCTCGATTTCTATCACGCATAGAAATCGAGAGCGAATAGTCTAATTGTTTTAGTATAAATCTACTAGTCGTTCAAAACTTTACCTAAATCCTCTTCACGGACACTTCGAAAACGCCAAGAAGCGGCCGTCATTTTGTTAACAAGGGCACATTGCTAAGCTACTCACTATTTATCAGTAGCGTAGCCAATCAGAGAACGGCATTCGTATTAGAGCGCTAGTAGATTTATACTAACAAGTTTCAGATTAGCGCGCGCTTTATAGAAGTTCCTTGCCCGGGGATATAAAACGCTGACCCCAGCCAGGGCACGAAGCCAGACCACTCGGTCCGAGTCCACCGCACTACTTATTGGTAAAGATACATATCGTGGGATAGATGGAGCCGAATGGCCCAGTTTCCGTAGTTTCTAGCGACTAGGAGAATTGCAACACCCCACCTGACCCTGATCCCGACCCCACCCCACAGATGAGAATTAGTATATTCCAGATATGCCCACCAATTTTGTCAAGTTGTTCCAAGAATCTCGCTACCAATCTTACTCCGCAAATGAACATTTTCTGCGTGGACGGCTATGATTCAAATCGTTTTCTATGTATATTAACCTTGGGAAAGAGGGACTCAGGTTAGGGCAACGTAATTTCTACTGCCTGCCACCAACTTAGAACATAAAAAGCAACATCAGGCAACAATCTAACAGGGCGACTATCAAACAAACATCTACCTTGGGCACATTTGATCTCATGCCAGCAGCTGTGGTAAACAGTCTTTGTGTGGTTTGTTCCAGAGCCTGCGTTAAATTCGCCGCGTAGCTATCACCTGGGTGAACAGAGGTAGTATGAGAGTAGTGTCTTGCTCAAGAACAAAATGCGATGACCCCGGCCAGGGCTCGAACCCAGAACTCTCGATCCAGAGTTGAGTGTACTAACCATGAGGTCACTATCGCACCTCCCATAGGGAAAGTGGTAATCCACTTGTATTGACCTGTGATCTGGCGTTCTTATTTTTCGCGGCGACAAATTTGCCTGATTGTATGTTATACTTTTATAGGCTATGTTGATATTAGGTATACCCTAAAGAGTATGGTGTTTGAGTTGTTTTGGTCTGAAGTAGATATGAATTTTAGGGGAATCAAGAGACCATATTTGTGTAAAGATATTATTTAAATTTCTGGGGGTTTCTCCTACAAATGAAAACGGAGAAAGAGAAGTGACCAAAACATATCTCATTGATACCATAAAGTAATTTACAAAATTACCGTGCAAAAAAGAGTAAACAGAAACCTATTATTTCGCTTAAAATTAAATGAACCCTTTCTTTATTAAATTACTCCTCCTAAACGAAGGGAAAGTGACAAACGCAAAATGTCCTCTGAAATTATCTATGCAAAAGGCAAGGTTATTATGATACCTTCAGTAACCTTCAAGAGGAATCGTTTTTGTAAATCATAGAGTATGTCATGTGCTCCAACCAGTATGGAGTAACCAGTAATTTGGTTTGTTCGTTTGTAGGTTTATTATGTCTATTATTTTTATTATTTTCTCCACTTCTTTCTGGTTCCTCACCCGTACCGAAAATTAACTAATTTTGAAAATAGGGAGGCCAACTAGAAACCCGAATGGTTCACTTGACTCCCGTATTCTAACTTAATGTGATGTGACGTTATATAGTGAAGTATTTTTATGTTTAAGGTCGGCGAAGATAACCTACCTGGACACGAGTTCTGTACAATCTCCTGCGCCACTGGTGCAAGTTCGGCAAAACTAGAGGCGAAAAACATCTTGTCCTTTGAACTGGCTATGTCCTCCAGCTGTTTTTGGTCGAATCTTTTTCCAATACCAAGGGAATAGACCTGAACTTTCTTTAATTTAAGTCCCCTAGATGCGTCAGCAAGCTGTCTATATGGACCTCTGTCTGTAGTTTGCCGTCCGTCAGTAATAACAATGGCGATCTGTCGAAGAAATAAAGCTGTTAATATTTGCCAAATGTTTTACCTTACTCCTTCAGGGCCGGTTTGTTCAAGGGCGTGTTAAACTAACCCAGGATAAGCGAGAATTTTGATTTGAGTTTTGTAACTTTGCGGTCAGGTTATCCGTATATTGTTTGACCTTCTGTTTTGAGTTTGAATAATCTCAAATTACACAGTGAAAAACATTTGTATATAAAAATAATTTACACTTCGGTTCACTTTTAATCCTGGGTTAGCGTTAACCGCAACAACCCGGCCCTGAAGGCATGACATAAGCTATGAGAACATGAAGAGTAAGTTATTTTTAGATGGGTTTCAGAAACCCGGGAAGGTCTAAAAATAGCCAATTCGGTGACTCGAAAATTAATAACGTGGAGAGCCTAAGCAGTTTTAAATGCACTCACAAAAAATCTAGGCAACATGTGTAGTACCATTATTTATAGGGAGACTTAAACGATTACTGTTCCCTTCCACAGCTGGAAAAAATTTAAATAAGCCACACCGTAAATTAGTCCTCCCGAAAATAAACCTCAACTCTGACGAAAAAATTCAACCCCTTCCCTCTTCTTCCCTCCTTTGGGCTCCTCTACCCTCCCCTCTCATAATTGTGCGATAACGCGGTAATGCCGAAAACTTATCTTAAAAAAAAAATAAACACAACTGACAGTGAATTGCAAATTAAGCTGCAAATTTTTAATCTACCTGAGGAAGTTCTGGTCTCATCCCAGCCGATCTTTGAAATACTTGTTGGTCGGCAAGAATCAGAGCTCTGTCAATAAAGGTGAAACCTCTCTGAAATCGAATTCTATCGATAAGACCATTGTATCCTGCCTCTGTTATTTGAGATCCTTTAAGTCGGTCGAATTTAAACTCAAGGTTAGCTGCGGTACTGTAGGCTACAATAGCAATGTGTGTTTTATCTGGGCCGACGTTGAAAGCTTTCACCATGTCTTTCAAGAATTGCAACATCTTGACCCAGTTCCGCCGGCCAATGCTTCCTGATGAATCCACCAGAAAAGCCACGTCTGCTACAGCTTCGCAAACAAATTCTAAACGACAGTAAAGAAATAGGTAAAGTTAGCTTACGACCAAGAAAAGGTGTAAATGTTTGAATCTCATTGAGGACGCCATTTGCCTTCTCCGTGTTTGTGAGAGGTGATTTTGTATCAGTTTTGATTCAATAGGCCAGTTAATATAATCAATGGGTATATTAAAATTCCTGGTCTTCAGAAAAGAAACATAATCACTTTTGAGGTCTAGGAAAGCTCCACTAGCCGCCTTTCTAGGCCTCATGCGACTTTCTATATATTTTAGTAAAGGTCATGCGCCCTCTAGACTACGAGTAGTCCCTCTTTCGCTTAGTCCGTCGGGCGAGACGCGAAAGAAAACCTGGGGGCGAGAAACGCGCGAAAGGATCTCGCGCGGCCATTTTTTATCGCGGTTTTTGTGTGGCTTACACGAGGTGTAAAGCTACATTATGGCATGATCGGATTTATTTCTTTGTCCACGAGAGTCAGCGCCTGTCACGTGGTCTTGTGTCGTACGGCGCACTAGTCTGAGTCAGCCATTTCGGTTGTAAGCGTGGTCTCAAGTTTCCCCTGCTTTTAGTTTTAAAGGTAAGTCGTTTTTCATTTTGAGCTTGGGCTTGAGCTCTGCATCTTATCATTTCTTTTACGTGTCGAAAATCTAGCTTCGTAATTAAGTACAAATAACGAAACCCGTTTGCAATTGTTGTTTCACTTTAAGGTGTTCATTCAAGTCGACAACTTGAGACAACGGGAGTAAAGTTCCTCGCGAAAGCGAAGACAGACTTGGCATGTGTCCAGTGCAGGTTCTACAGGAGCCTTTGTACTTTTAAAAGCCAATATTCATTGCTTTGTTTAAAAATGGAAAAAGTGTAGTCAGGAGATGTCATAAGTTCTATGGAAAAAGGTTTGCCACTGACTCTTGATA